>NC_081840.1:123319985-123652583 GCF_963259705.1 Myotis daubentonii
GATGTGAGGCCAGTGAGCCATCCTTCCAAATCTGAGAAAATAAATTAACAAAGAGAAATAGAGCTGAAAGTTGGATTCAATTTTTCAATTATTTCAAATCTGACTCGAACTATACCTGAAGATAACTCTGCTTCGTGCTCTTGGTTGTGTGAACCAAGAAATTCCTTCAGCTTGAGCCAGTTTGGCTTGGGTTTTCCAATTACAGATAAATGAGCCCTAAGTAACACAACCCTGTTTTCTAGTCTTAAATTGTTGAAAACAAAAATTTTATGCTATAGAAGGCTGATTACACAACCTGAACTCTAACAAGATTACTACCCCACATCACTCCATTTGTCTCACTCTGAAATATTATTCAACTGCAGGTCTCAACTCCTCCTTCGACTGTTGTATAGTCAATATATGATTTCAACTTACAATGGTAAATCATATATTTAAATTGTTACTGATAGCACCGAATTCAGCGGTAATGAATACTAACTCCATTTAAACTCAGTTCACATGGATTCTCTCCATCCAGGAAGCGCTGAATCCCAGAAAACCTATTACCTCATCCAGTAATATTTTGTAATATGTGCTTTGAAGCAGTTTTAAAGAGTTGATACCTTCCATTCTGAATATGGATTTTATTTTATAGAGGGAATATGTGGATGGGCAAAATACGGAAAATCTTCATAATAATATTAAAACATGACACTGTTTTCCAAGGAGATATATATATTGTTTTAAAGAAGAAAGAGAGAGAGAGAGAGAGAGAGAGAGAGAGAGAGAGAGAGAGAGAGAGTTTTTTAAAACTGTGATATAGTTTTCCATGGATCCCCAAATGTTCAAATATTAAAATTATTATGTAAACAGCAATATACAGGAAGTAACTATAAAAAATGAAACTGTTTTCTTTCTATTATTTATAAACATAGATTTAGTGCTCGACTCCAAACCCAGTATTTATTAATGAATGTACATATAAATATTCAAACAATACATCCTGAGTGTACATGCAAGATTTCACTAAAATTCCCTATTTTTCTTTCAAATTGCCCTTGAATCTGCTTTCTTCCTTTAACATAGATACTTTAGAGACAACTATTTATTCCATGTTTTCAACTGTAATGTTACAGGTATCTCCTAAAATTGAAGAAATGATCTCCCCAAATTTTCATTGGAAAATTTGGTCATTAATTATACAAATTGATTCATCCATTTATTTTGATTCCAATAAAATAATAAGTGATAGTGATATACTTATATAGGTACTTAGATAAATATTTCCATTTCCAATTTAATAAAAATACTCAAAAGATGTACTAGAACTATTAAAGGGATTACCATGAATTAATAAAACAGTTCTTGGCGCAAATTAGTCTAAAGAAGTATAAAATGAATTTTCCCAAACAGAAAAAAAAGAAAATTACTCATTTTCTCCAGAATTTGATGAACATGTGCATGACATAAAAGGCAAATTTTCCAAGCTAATGTTGCACACACAGGTCCTTTCTTTTGTGTTTTTAATTTGATACTGTCTTTCCTCAAAAGCTCCACAAAATTGTATAATTTTTAAAACTCTGAAAAACCTGGACTGGTCTTACCTATTAGATAATTTTTAAAATAATTGTTATCTTCAGTTTTCCAAATCATGTTCCAAAGCTCATACATTATTTGAGATAGTCCTGTTAAAATATCATTCTAGCTAGTTTAACTATATTGAGTTATTCTAGATCTGTATGACAGTTTATTGTTATTAATTTCTTTTTTGTTATTAATTTCTGCAATCACTGGGAAATAAAAGTATCTTCCTGATTTTGTCTTAGAAGATTTCTTCAATCTCAGGGCCTGCACAGAGTAAAGAAGAATGAGATTTACAAGCTGACAATCTACTCAGACTAAATATTACACTCTGATATATGAAATATAAGATATATTTTTTGCTAGTGCTGTTCAACATTCTATTATTTTCCAGTCACTATGTGAAGTCCTGAGAAGCATTATTAGGCTTAATTCTCACAACAGGCCATTGGGACACTAACATTAACCCCATTTTTTAGATGAGGGAACTGATATATATCATGCTAAAAAAATTAATTTTAATGTATATTATGGCAGCAGCAGATAAAATATGTGCTTGGTTATTTTGAAATCACTAGTAAAAATTTCAAATGATTAACACAATATACATTACCTTACTTATATTAAACTCTAAATTAATATTATGAGAAAACAGAAAAAATATAAATAAAGTATTTCATTTTTAATATATTTCAGGGAGATTTTTCATATACATGACAAAACACCTTTCTGGAAAATATTTAGGTGAATGTGATATGCATTTCCAAGTACCCCCTCACAAATGTATTTCTTTACTAAAATTAAAAACACTGAATTTGATTGTACTTACTTTGTAACTATGTACTTTTTGTAAACAAATAGTAATCAGCAAGTTGAAAAACCATAATTGTACTGTTCCATGGCCTACATTCTGCACCTTATTATACCTGCACCAGTATGCCAAATTCCTGTAGAGTAATGTGATGCATAAATGAGAACATTATTAAATAAAACAAGGTGTGTATGAAGTCCCAGAATAAAGTAATTGTGCTATCTAGTTTAATTTACAGAATAAATGAATAGTAAATATGAACTACTGAAATATAATTAGGGAGTAAAATGAAATCTTAAGAAATGACAAAATGTCACTCTGAACTAAACCAAGCCCAAATGCAACTTGGAGAAACAAACACAGATTCTTCCTTGGGCGTTAGGTGAATGGCATGGCCTCTTGCATAAGAGAATAGCCCTTTTGGGGAAGCTTCTCTAATGCAGTAATAAGTGGGTGAAGAAGAAAACACAAATCAAAATTACATTTAGCCATATTAGGAAGCATCTTAGAAAAAAGCATTTTGAGGACATTCAATATATTTAAGGAATCAGCAAATACTCCTAAAGGTTTAAGAAAATAATATATTCTTCAAAAATCCATGTTTATGTGGATGGACGGACAGCAGGATGGAATATTATAAATAGTTAACATATATTTGATGAAAGTATTAAAAAATGGAGGTAAGGCTGTCTTCCAAAATAGGCATGGTGGGTGGCTATGTCCCATGACCCAAACGGGCAGAGTTGGGGTGGGGCGGGCAGGGAGTCTCAGTTATTTATTCCTACCTTATAAATTAGTGGGTTAAAGTAACAACCATTTTATTTCTTCATGATTTGTGGGTCATAAATATGAGCTGGTTCTTCTGCTGGTCTAACCTGGGGTCACTCATGTGACTATAATTATTGGAAACTCAATTGTGTCTGAATGGTATAAGGTGGCCTCATTCACATGCCTTGCCATTGCTGCAGACTGTCAGCTGGGCCACTGTCTAGAGCAGGAAACCTGGGCTTCTTCACATGATAATAATATTTTTCCAGGATGGCAAGAATGGAGGGTACCTGGTCTCTAGAGCAGTGGTTCTCAACCTTCCTAATGCCGCGGCCCTTTAATACAGTTCCTCATGTTGTGGTGACCCCCAATTTCATTGTTACAAATTGAACATGATTAAAGCATAGTGATTAATCACAAAAACAATATATAATTATATATGTGTTTTCTGATGGTCTTAGGCAACCCCTGTGAAAGGGTAAGTCGACCCCCAAAGGGGTCACGACCCACAGGTTGAGAACCGCTGCTCTAGAGGGTTCAGCTTGGTAGTTATACCATATTACTTCTGCCACACCTATCCTTCAAAACAAGTCGAATGCCAGTCTAGATTCAAGGAGAAGGGTAACAGATATCTACTCTTGATGGGAAGACATACAATAAATTCGTGGCCATTTTAAATTTTCCAAAGGAGGTCAGAAAGTAAATAACAGAGGGAAATACACCACATGAATTAATCTAGAAATGGTCTGTTCTGCCAAATATATAGCTAGAATTAAACATCAGATTCCAGCTGTAAGGCCTCTCTGTCATTAAAATAACAGCATAGAAATTTGTAATAAAGGTGACAACATGAGTTTGGCATTTGACTTTTTCTCTGGCCTTGTCCCAATAGAAGGAGGTTGGAGGCGAGGGGTGGTGAGGGGGGAAGAGCCTGAAACTCTCATCAAGAACTGCAACATCAGTCTGCTCAGACCCCATGGCAATGGGTAGAAAGAGGGGGAAATCTCCTAAGTATAGCACATGTAACTTCTTTAGAATCAGAAGAATTTGGACTTGAATTCGAGCCCTATCATCTATTAGTCATATAATAATGGACAAGTAAAGTTACTGCCCTCAGCTCTAACCTATTCCTCTAAAAATGTATATAATCATGCCTAAGATGTATGATTATTCCATGGAGTAGAGGAAAGTGAAAATCAATAATGCATGCCTAGCACAGAGTACATTCTCAGGAAATGATGAAGATGCTGCTGATGATGATCAACATCTATTATATATATACTAGAGGTGCGGTGCATGAAATTCGTTCACTGGGGGGCGGGAGGGTAAGTGTCCCTCAGCCCAGCCTGCACCCTCTCCAATCTGGGACCCCTTGAGGGATGTCCGACTGCCCATTTGGCCCAGTGGGATCGGGCCTAAACCAGCAGTCGGACATCCCTCTCACAATTCAGGACTGCTAGCTCCCAACCGCTCACCTGCCTGCCTGCCTGATTGCCCCTAACCGCTTCTGCCTGCCAGCCTGATCACCCCCTAGCCACACCCCTGCCAGCCTGATCAATGCCTAACTTCCCCTGCCGGCCTTATCATCCCCAACTGCCCTCCCCTGCCGGCCCGGTCGCCCACAACTGCCCACCCCTGCAGGCCTGGTTGCCCCTAACTGCCCTCCCCTGCTGGCCTGATCACCCACAACTGCCCTCACCTGCAGGCCATCTTGTGGTGGCCATTTTGTGGGGACATGGGGGCGGCCCTCTTGTGTGTTGGAGTGATGGTCAATTTGCATACTGGTCATGACTAATTAGCATATCAGGTCGTGACTGTGATGGCTTCATGACCAATTTGCATATTACCCTTTTATTAATATAGATATATTTTTAAAAAATATTTTATTGATTTTTTTACAGAGAGGAAGGGAGAGGGATAGAGAGTTAGAAACATAATGAGAGAGAAACATCGATCAGCTGCCTCCTGCACACCCCCTACTGGGTATGTGCCCGCAACAAGGTACATGCCCTTGACTGGAATAGAACCTGGGACCCTTCAGTCCACAGGCCAACACTCTATCCACTGAGCAAAACCAGCTAGGGCAACATCTCTTATATATTATCCAAGTTATACTTGTTAGCATCATCCAGTGCTTTCCACATAAAGTACTTGGAGGAAAACTCATGTGCTTTCCTCAGTGGAGGAGGTCATAGAATTGTATTCATCCTCAGGCCCTTATTTTCCAAAGATATTTAAGGATCTTGTTATTTTATTAATAAGTTCCTATCAGTGATTGAAGAAGTAAAATAGGCTCACTAAAAAATGTTAACTATAAGAGAACAAGGATAAATCAAAGAAAGATCATATATAGAAGATAGAAGAGAAAAAATGTTGGGGGAAAATTAGTTTTCGTAAAAACTGCCTTAAACATGTCACAGATTGGTTCCTGAGAGCATTTTGCAATCATTAACATATACAGTGAAGACCTGAAGTCATTAAGAGAAGGAAAACTAGATTTAGAATTAGTGTGTCAATTTTAACAATGTTGGGGTTATGCTAAAAGTAAAGCATTGAAATGACATTTTTAAACAAATAACATTCAAGATTATGAAGAATGTTGATATCCTAGAGCAGTGGTTCTCAACCTTCCTAATGCCGCGACCCTTTAATACAGTTCCTCATGTTGTGGTGACCCCCCAACCATAAAATTGTTTTTGTTGCTACTTCATAACTGTAATTTTGCTACTGTTATGAATCGTAATGTAAATATCTAATATGCAGGATGTATTTTCATTGTTACAAATTGAACATAATTAAAGCATAGTGATTAATCACAAAAACAATATGTAATTATATACATGTTTTCCGATGGTCTTAGGCGACCCCTGTGAAAGGGTCGTTCGACCCCCAAAGAGGTCACAACCCACAGGTTGAGAACCGCTGTCCTAGAGTCATTCTACAAATATACCAGATAAAAGGGAGATTTGCTGTAATTTCCTTCTATATTCAAATTATTTTTCCCTTTGTTAGAAATTAGGTATCCTCATATGAAGGCTGGAGAAACTGCTAGGAGTATCATTGTCAATTTTATTCAAAATGGAGAGGTAGCACAAATTAACTGAACATAGAAATCAGTTTCATCTAGGTTTAAGAGGAAATTAAAAGGCTAATATGTGAGAATGTCATCCACACTGACTCTGTCCTAAGGCTGCCCTTCTGAAGGAATATTTGTTCCTTCTGGGCTGCAGCTTCCTCATTTGGCATTTGTGTCTCAAAGGAACAATGGTGAGCAGAGTATCTCAGCATGCACTAAATGATGAGTAAATGTTTGCTACAAGGAATCAGAGGATGGGCTTGAGTCATTCTTATCCAGATCAGAGAGCTCATGAGGCAGCCACCCCCCCCCCCTTAGTATCAGGTAAAATCTACTAATCTAAGCTTTCTCTATTTCATTTTCATATTTATTATGAATAATATCATTACAATGTATAAGTTAGTTTTCTTTCAATATTTAGTGAAAAGATTTAAGTTAATTTCTTCATTATAAGCAAATCATTGAGAAAGTGGGCTCAGGTATGGACCTAGAAAAGATTCATTTGATGTGAACCCCGAGAAGAAATTTATCTGCTAAAACATACTCTCCATGGTCAACTAAAGGCCCCAAATATATACACAATACAAGCCTAGTGCCCGTTTGCTGATCGGAGCTCCTCCTGTACACCAGGAAGAATCTCCGACTGAACTCTCAGCTTCCCGAAAAATGCCTCACTTGTTTATAAAGTCTAAAAACTGCAGGAAAACCCTGATTTTATCTTTCGACCAACAGACTGAGACCTGCCCTGTCCAATCAGAATCGCACAATATGGAAAACTTTTATATAAAATGAACTTAAGAACCTGGATAGAAACTTCTATTATAAAAGATGGTCTCCCTAGTTTAGGTTGTTACCTGAATCAATATCTCCTGGACTGTAGCTCCTTTTTGCTCAAATAAATGTATTTTTTTCCTTCTTATATTCTGAAATTAATTTAGGTTTACATAGTTATTTTTACTACTAGGGGCCCGGTGCACGAAATTCGTGCACTGGGTGTGTGTGGGGAGGGGAGTGTCCCTCAGCCCAGCCTGCCCCCTCTCACATACTGGGAGCCCTCAGGCGTTGACCCCCATCACCCTCCAATCACAGGATCAGCCCCTTGCCCAGGCCTGACGCCTCCGCCAGAGGTGTCAGGCTTGGACAGGAGACCCCCATCTCCCCCTGATCACTGGCTCTGGCCCCCGCCCAGGCCTGAGGCCTCTGGCCCAGGAATCATGCCTGGGCAGGGGACCCCCATCTCCCTCTGATCGCTTGCTCCACCCCCCGCCCAAGCCTGACACCTCTGACCCAGGCTTCAGGTCTGGGCAAGGGGACCATCATATCCCCCCAATCCCCAGCTCAGCCCCCCACCCAGGCCTGATGCCTCGGCCAGAGGAGTTGACCCTCATCACCCTCCGATCACCAATCACCGGATCGGCCCCTTGACCAGGCCTGAGGCCTCCGGCAGAGGTGTCAGGCCTGGACAGGGGACCCCCAGCTCCCCGCGGTTGCAGGCTCTGCCCCTGCCCAGCCTAACGCCTCTGGCCTAGGTGTCCGGCCCGGGCAGCGGGGACCCGCAGCTGCAGCGGCCCCGCGATCGTGGGCTCCGCTTTAGGCCCAAGCAAGGGACCCCTAGCTCCCGGGACTGCCAGCTTCGACCGTGTCCAGCTCCCATCGCTGGCTCCACCCCTACTTCCTGCTATCACTGGCCAGGGCGGCAAAGGCGCCTGATTCTCCGATCATGGCTGGGGGGCAGGGCAAAGGCGGCCCCAGGGCCGCCTTTGCCCTGCCCCCCAGCTCTTAGCTCCCCCCTGGGTTTCCGATCACTGTCAGTGGCAGGGGGCTTCTTCCTGCTTTCCCTTTCGCCTCCCTGCATTGTGCCTACATATGCAAATTAACCGCCATCTTGTTGGCAGTTAACTGCCAATCTTAGTTGGCAGTTAATTTGCATATAGCCCTGATTAGCCAATGAAAAGGGTATCGTCGTACGCCAATTACCATTTTTCTCTTTTATTAGATAGGATTGTCTAGACTCAGAATGGCAAATACTCAAAGCTGTGACCAAACTTGGATTGACAAGTTGTAGCATCCCAGAGGTATGTTAATTTTTTCATTAAATTTATTGGGTTAATAAAATTATATAAGTTTTATGTGTATAATTCTATAAGATATCATTGTATATTGTATTCTGTTTCCTACCCCAAGTCAAGTTACCTTCCATCACCATGTATCTCTCCCTGTACCCTCTTCTACCTCCCCCTGACCCTCTTTTCTCTGGCAATCACCATAGGAGTCCAAGGCCTTGTCCAGGCTCAAAAGAAAAATAGTAATTAATCAAATAGTAATATTTGACATGAATGCCGATGGAGAGTTAAACCATGTATACCTGCTTTCTCTGTTCAAAAAGCAAAGAAATGATGACCCTGCTCAACTCTGTGCTAATCATCACATGTGTTTTGTTGGCACTGGTACCATGCTTGAATTAAAAGTGAGGCAAAAAAAACTGAAGTCCATCTAGAAGAGAGTGATGATAAAGACATATAGCTAACATTTATTGAGCGTAAAAGATAATAGAGCTTAAAATCATGATCAGTTTGGGTCCAGAGTTAGATTTAATCAAAAGCAGAGCAATCATGGTTTAGGGATCTCAAATAAGTCAGTTTAAATATTTGAGGTACTGTCATTGGGAATTAGGCTTATTGTGTACCCCTCCTTCTATAATAAAATTAATTACAAGCCACAGGATGCTAGATTTTTGTTGTAATGAAAAAAAGAAATTATGTAATATGCCTATTCAAAAATGGAATATTCTACTTTAGGTGGAGTGATTTTAGAATCACTGAGGGCTCTCAAGCTTAGTCAAGATGACCAATCTGGCTTTAGAGAAAATTTTAAGACTAACACAAAAATTTCACAATGACAGACCCAACAAAGGTTAAAATAAATTTAAATGTTAATGTCTTGGGTAAGTCTTACACTCTATGGTGTACAGAGATTGTCCAGCCTACAATGTCTTAAACCCAGTCAATTTTCCAGCTTTATATCTTCTGCTTAGTGACTGAAGACACTGGACTATATGACCCTTGGTTTGGCTTTAGAATTCCTTGGAATTCTGAGGGTCTATGACCCTCCAAAACAGTGGTTCTCAACCTTTCTAATGCTGCAACCCTTTAATACAGTTCCTCATGTTGTGGTGACCCCCAACCATAAAATTATTTTTGTTGCTACTTCATAACTGTAATTTTGCTACTGCTATGAATCATAATGTAAATATCTGATATGCAGGATGTATTTTCAGGGGTTGTGACCCACAGGTTGAGAACCACTGCTACAAAATATAAGCCTTAACCTATCCAATTACTATACCCTTTAATTTCTCTTTTATGCTCATAACTAGAGGCCTGGTGCATGGATTCGTGCACCAGTGGGGTCCCTCCCCAGCCATCAGGCCCTGATTGGTACTGAGGGAGATGGGCCGGACACACCCTGGAGCCCTCCCGTGGTCCCTCCCCGCCCTGATTGTGCACCGGTGGGGTCCCTTGGCCTGTCTTGTAGGGATTGGGCCAAAACCGTCTGGTGCATGGATTTTTCCAAGGTGTGTGTGGCCCATCTCGCCCAGTCCCGATCAGCCTGACCCCAGCAGCAAGTTAACCTACCGGTCAGAGCATCTGCCCCCTGGTGGTCAGTGTGCATCATAGCTACCAGTCCAAGGGTTGAATGGTAGCTTAGGCATATTTATGTTCCTGATGCATGGAATTTGTGCAAGAGTAGGCCTGCAATCCCCTGACTGCCAGCCTGCCAGCACCGGATTCCCTCTGGCACCCGGAACCTGCGCTTCCCTTGCAGCAGCCCTCACTTCGTCTGGAAAGTCATCTGGAAGGACGTCTGGTCTAATGAGCATATTATGCTTTTATTATTATAGATAGATTTATAATGATGAGATGATAGCAACTAAGTGTGTCTTTTATTATTAGCTTCATTTTAGAGGTGAGGACACCAAGGCTCAGAGAGGTTATAAGACTTGCTCAAGATTACACAGGCCTGAGACACAGGTTTGTGAAATCCCCAAGTTCATGCTTCTAACCACTGCATACACCATCTTCCACAAAACACAGTTACAATTTTTTAATTCCTCTCTCTCCTACTACACACATAAAATATCAAAATATAATTGAAAATATCAGTTACTTTCAAGCATATGCATTGTTTATATGTTTCATATTACTAAGAAAACAAGTTCCTTGAGGTCAGGATCCAATGTCTAGTTATATGTTTTTAAAGTGCCTAATATTTGAACAGTCAAAACATGGCAAGTACTCTCCATAATTCTTATAAATAACCCTAAATTCTCAGTGTCAAGGTAGGCACATTTCTATTAAATGAGGCATTTCAAACTAAAATACCTGTGACTATTAGTGATATAATTATCTTTATCCATGTAGAATAAAGCATACATACTACTCAATGCTGTGTTCAATGTTGCCATATAAGTTATATGAATTTTAATGTTCCTATACAAATGCCTTAGCACTAATAAGACAAGTGCACATAAATCATCTCATAACCTCATTTTACACCATGAGAAAAAAAATAACAAAAAGTGTTAATTACTGAGAAATATATACCACAGCCTGTTCTTCCAAAGAAAATAGAGAAAGTTCGTTTTCATGGTTACAGAATTGATATGTTCCCACTAGTAAATCACTTTAATGCAAGCATCCTATAACTTTGGAAGTGACACTACTAAGGTTCATGAAAGCCTACTTCTGGACAGGAAATGAGAAGTCTAGAATGGGGAATGAAATCCAGAGAGAAACTGTTGTGTGCCCTGGACTCTTTAGCATTTCCTCAAAGGAACTGTGCAAGCAAAGTGAAAATACAGTAACTTAAACAACACTGTTTTGGCTTCTATCCCTGATAAAATATAGTGGTTCTAATTGAGTATATATTGATCTAATTAGTGTTTTCTTTCATTCTTTTTCTAAGAATTAAGGAACTGTTCCCAGAGTTGGGAAAAAATGATCCTGTAACTTTATGTATCTTATTACTTCTTTTAGAGCCTTTTTTGTTAAATCTAAAATTGATGCATTATTGAATGGAAATTCTGCAATTATTCTTCACAAGGATTATAATAACACCAATTTCAAAATACTTCATTGGGAGTTTTTTAAAATAAAGAATTACATATATTCAACCACAAAGAAAAGAAGAGCAGAAAATTTATGACTAAACAAATTTCTTTCATAAAAATATTTTTGAGGAAGACCCAAATTAATCAATTGACATTTTCCTCTCAAAGTGACCAAGTTTGTAACTTCAATAATCAAAGCAAATTTCCTAGAAACCTTACAAAAATAGTTTGTAGTTTTAATAATAAAGCCTTTTCATATGATTTACTTGGTATCAGTAAAATGATAGTTTATTTATAAAACTATGTAACTCCACAGTAATATTCTATCACTTGTTAACCATCTTAATAATTAGTATTAAATCATGTCATAGTTCATTTAGTAGCACTCTATCAGAACAGTATCTATTAGGATAATCTGATATAAAAGTTTCAATATAGCATTAACTATCTCTGCATTAAATCCTTATATTTCTATCTCTTTTTATACTTATATAAATTTGGGGTTTTCATAATTACTTACAATTTATGTTAATAGAGCATAATAAAAATGGTTTGCCTCTAACCAGAATAGCTTCAATACTTATAAACACAGTACGTCCTAATTTCACCATACACACACCAAGCCATGGACGAATTATTCTGCCTTAGGTTTTAAATAGTCCTCAATGATTAAAGGATGCCACAGGAATAAAAATGTGGGCTGTAGAAATATAATGTGTAGTCTCACTCTCTAAATTTACTGAACAAGGCAAAGTATACACGTGTGTCAATGGAATTATTTAGCAAAATTCCCTGTTAGTCAGTTGTCCTAGGAGGTCACAATCACATCTATTTAAAAGCCTAAATTTATATCTTTATACTTCAATGAAACATGGAACTTATAACAGATTATATCATACACAAAACTCTGAAAGTGTTGGCAATATATTACATTTCTGGGTAAAGAGGAAATTAAAACCACTGGAATTAGTGAATAGATTAGCCAGTTAAGCCTTTAGAAAATTTCAAGTAGCCTGCTTCCTCCAACTCCAAAATTGGTGCGCGCGTGCACACACACACATACACACACACACAATGTATTAGCAATGTTTATTGTAAATATCTCCTAATATAACTGAATACTCATGAGCTATTATGTAGAAGTTTCATGTAGAAGCAGGAACCTTGGTTGATATCTGCAAGCATCTCATCCCAACCACATAAGAACACAGCAATAGTATCAGCAGAAAGCAAGATCCTAATTTCACCAGCTAGAAAACTCAGCAAAACTATGAAGCCAAAAGTGCTTCAAAAGCAGCAAGAGGAAACAGAGCACTGGTTTAAATGGACCAAGGAACTGTTGGTCATTAATGAAAAGATAAAAAGCAGATCTAACATATGATGGTCATTTACATAAAATACCATGACAAGATACTGCTTTACACTAATATATTTAATGATAGAGGAGACAAAAATAATAGAAGAGGGGGAAAGGGTGGGGCACTTTTCCCTCAAATGATCACAGTTGTTGCCATCCCTCTTGAGAAAAAAAAGAAAGAAAGAAAATCACCTCTCTGGTATCTGTCAGATATATCCTGATGAACCCATCCCAAAACACGTAAGCACAGAAATCTCACATTTCAAAAATGAGGTGTGTGTGTGTTCCTATATGCATATATCACATGCCTGTGGGAGAAAAAGACATGTGTGAAACACAGAAGATTGGTGTTGCTCAAGGTCATTCCCTTCTTGAAAAAAGAAATGGGAAAATGACTAAAAGAAATGGTCTGGGGGACAGAAGTCAAATGACAACTTCTTTCCACCTGCCAATATGCTCACATTGGTTCCCATGGGTGTCCTGGCTTTCTTATTACTCTGCCCTCTTAATAGGGACCATAAGAGGGCTTACAAGGAAGGAAGATTTTGCTGAGAAATTTCCTATCAATACCTGTCAGTCTTAACCTGCTAAAGAGCCAAGCCAGCTCTAAGGACAAATGCTTAACAAGCACAGTGGACTCCGATCTCCAAATTGGTTTGCACAGTTCTGTCTCTCCAGACAGGAAAAGCAAAAAGAGGCAGAAATGTCCATTTTTTAGGAACTTTTATACATGAAACTCTGTGCTAGCAGGTGTTTATGGTTATGACATTTCACCTAAACCCCTGAGGATGAGGGTAGAAGGACAAGACTTGACCTACAATTCACTAAATCCTTAGCTCCTTAGTGAGAAAAGGCAAAAAAAAAAAAAAGTGAAATGAAGAGGGAAAAGATTATTTCATTATTTTCCCAAGTACATATATGCTCCACCAGCAGTCCTTCTTTCTTGGGCACACTCTAAACAGGTATGCCTTATTTGTTAACAAATATTACAAATGATATAGCTTCTGTTGTAATAATATTCAGGAGAAATTTGGGGGACAAAGAGGTGTCCTTGTCAGATTTGTAGTGTACAGAAGTCAGTTTTCTGTCTAGGATTTTCTGAGTGATGGGAGAAATGCCAATAAATTCACTAAAAGAAAAAAAAATCATTTATTTTTTCCCAAATTCCCAAGAATTTTTTAGTTTTATGCAGGCAGTACCTTGAGTCTTCAGAAGGAAGAGTGGGGACCTGCTTTTCTGTTAAGTCTGAGTTACCCTCTATATCCTTTCTTGGTTCTCACCAGAGCTTGAAGTTAAGAGCAAATCTGTCTTTAAAGTGGCCCTATCTCCTTCATCTTCACTGGGCCTGGGGTGAAGGGGATGGTGTAGTAGCCTTTCCATTAGTATTCCAACTGAGTGTAAAGCAGGTGTATAAATGAGCTTGATTCAATCCAGAGGATGTGAGGGGAGAGAAGAAACACATGGAAGTATAGGAAAAAGCACTTAGTTTCAGGTTTTGAATCCTGAGAAATCCTATTTGAATATCAAGGCATTTTTGCAGCAAGCTTTTATTCTATGTTCTTGAATATTCATTCACAAGGGGATGAGGGTTGCAGGACCAGGACATCAATGCCCTCCATGCCTCCTTTACCTCCTTCTCATATCCAAGGAGCCACCTCAGCAAAGATGTGCCCGCTCTGCCAGGGGGCCGCTGAGCTCTCCTGCCCCGCCCCAAGAAAGTGTCAAGGAGGGCCTGGCAGCTGCAGTGGAGGAGCCCAGCCCCCAAGCCGGCTGCATACATGGCTTTGTAGCACCACCAGCCTGTGAGGGCTGCAGCAGCAGCCGAGCCCAGACTCCAGAGGAGTCCAGGACATCAAGCGAGAGGAGCAAGCTAGTGGCCAGCTTGTAGTCTGCAAATGCCATCATATGGATATCTATCAAAATGCAGCTGGAAGAGGAATAGCAGGCAGTGCCCCTACACTCGTCTAAGCGGCTTCAGCAAAGAGAAACCCTAGTAGCAGTCCCAGCCACTGTCCCCTAGAGCAGGGCGCCTGGTGCTGGGCCTGGCCAAACCCTCTGCTGGGTGCAGCCATCCAGCAGCGCTGGGAGGCTGGAGACAGACGAGCACTCCTCCGCTGAATTATTCAGACCACCTACACGATGGAATGAAATATTGATGAGACTACTTTGGAAGTGCTCTGTCTTGCTAATCCTAATGCCCTGAGAAGGGAGTGGATTTTTTTTTTTTTTTTTTTTTTTTTTTTTTTTGTAGGGGACAAGGAGGTGATGGAAAAAAGGAATGAGAAATAGGTGCTTTGGAAGTTCACTAAATTTGCTCTACCTCAGCTGGCCATGGGAATCTCCATCTTAACATTCAGACCCAATACATTAATTAGGCAGTCACAATTACATCCTACTCCTTGTAAATCAAGAATTTACAAAATTACATGCTATACAGACACACACACACACACAAACAAACAAACTACTGCACACAAGCCCCTCTCCACAACTGAGACAATACAGCTGGGGTGGTGTTGAGGTGGTGGTTATGGTTTTAGCCTGGCTCCTCTAGATATACAAATGACTTCTTTCATGGATCTATTTTGCTACATTAAAAGCAACCCTCACAATTAAAAACCATATCTCAATACACACACACACACACACACACAACAACAACAACAACAACAACAATGAATTTCCTTCCACGCAAAGACAAAGCAAGTTACAAAAAACTCCATTTGAGATTAAAGTCTCCAGATGTGTAATTTACAACTACTAAAGGATCTGGCAAGCTCTGCCATG
Source organism: Myotis daubentonii (assembly GCF_963259705.1). Taxonomy (NCBI): domain Eukaryota; kingdom Metazoa; phylum Chordata; class Mammalia; order Chiroptera; family Vespertilionidae; genus Myotis; species Myotis daubentonii. The sequence continues at coordinate 123,335,458 of NC_081840.1, forward strand.
ATAAGGAAAGAAAATCAACCTGGCACCAGGAGTAGGGAAGGGTCAACAATTATCCTGGCCTGAAATAATGGGTGGAAACCAAGCACCCTCTTGCACTCCACAATCTGGGGAGGTTTGGATACCAAATGGTCCCTGACAACCATAACCCGAAGGAAACACTGGATTTTAACCTCTGGCATTTTCAGAGAGGTTCACCAAGCCCAGTGTTCCGAAAACATCTGCTACGGCGGAGTGTATCCATATTCCCTTAGCTTTCACTGCTAGATTAAGTGCTCAGGTATAGATTTATAGCCCGCCTACTAGAATTATATTGCAACATCAGGGAACGCCCTTGGATACCCAGCTGCTAATAATTTTCAAAACATTAATAAGTAAAGTAGCCTGCAATGCAGATAAGACATTAGAAACAAGATCATAAGGAAACTGGGTGAGGCAAGTAGTCTTTTGCTTGTTACCTGGTGCCTCTAGAGGAAAAGACCGTAGTAGGAGGACTTTCTGCCCGCAGGTACGATTCCGGCAAGGTGGCTCCAGGTGGCTTTCACAGTCCGACGCGGGTCTCTCTCCTCACTTCGGCTGCCCTTTGCCATAGCTCAGCACCTGCATCCTAGGGAGTCCGAGAGATGGCTTCTGCCACTGATGCCGCTGCCTGCAGGTCGCGCTGGGTGGGGGAATCCGCGGCGATCGCCCCATGAAACCCACGTTTCTGCGCCCAGGGAGCGGGCAGAGACAGGGCGGCCGCTCACGCACACTCAGACACACACACTCAGAAGCACACACACACTCGCACCAAGGCGCGCGCGCACTCGCATTCACACTTGCACACGCACACCCAGCACAACACGGGGAGGAGGCAACAAGGAGGGGACAGGCCCTTCTCACGATCGGCTTGGATGCCCACCGGACCAAGGGCAGAAGAGAGAGTGGTCTGACATAGCCATCGCCGGTAGATCATGTTTCCTTCAAGTTCTCCTCCAACCCAAATCCACATAATTCAAGAGCTGGTGACATTTTGACGGGGAGGAGGGAGCCGAGGAAAGGTTGAGGAGGAGCCGGGGATTTTGTTAAGCAGTTTTAAAAGCTATCCTTGTTACCTTGTTTGAACAGAAATCAGAGCCAGCAGGAAGGGCTAAACTTTTGGCTTCAAATGACGGGGTCCAAAACGTAAATATCCTTCTGGCCAAGACAGGAAGGACTGGATGCACAGAAACAAGAGGGCTGCGGGACCCTCTGTTGACCTTGTGATGTACCTGGAAGCAGGTTAATACCGGCGCTTTCCAAGCCTCTGGGTAAAAAGATCCACACACATAGGTCCACAGCCAGGTAGCCGCTCCGAATCCAGCAGGGAAAATGGGTCTGAGAGTCCTCCGCCCTCGAGAACCTGAGCACGGAGGGCAAGACGAGTTAACACATTTGCTTCTGGGCAGTTGGATAAAAGACAGTCAAATGCATCAGATAGGCGCGCACGCGCGCGCGCGCACACACGTATCTGGAGAACAGCTTACAAAAAATAAATGCCAAGATGACTTCGAAAGGCAGAAAAAAAAATCCAGAATCCTTCGGAAAAAAATGGAAGAACCCGCTAGAAGGTTATGAAAATCTTCCCAGATCTTTCATTGTTTCTTTCTGGTATGAGTGGGTGCGTATTTCCAGAAGGTTTCGTTTATCGGCCCCACCCCCGTCCAGTTGCGCTTTTTACTCCAGATGTAAACCGATCTTACAAAATGGATTACGTGGGTGGGTTGTGCTCATAGCCCAGAGCTCCGAAAAGTCAAGAATCCTAAGAGAACCGCGAGCTGCGAAGCCCTTCACATCCTCCAGGGAGAAGGAAAAACACGCAGGAACACAGGCACACTCGCGCGCACGCACACACAGTCCTCGATTCCGGCCGCTCTGCACACGCTCACCGCCTCCCTGCGCGCCCGCGCGGCTGCACACAGCGCCCCGCTCGCTGCCCACGGCACCCAGGCGAGTCCGTGGCTCAGGCGCCGGCTGGCAGCCCAGATCCCCGGCTGCAGCCTCTGCCGAGGCGGGCCCCGGTCCTTGGCTCCCCGCGGCGGCGTGTTCCGGCAACAGCTACCGCCCAACCCGGAGCAACTGCACCCCGCGCTGCAGCAAGGAGGCGGCGCGGGCGCGCGGCCGTGGGCCAGGCCTTCGCCACGGAGACGGGAGCTGCCGCGCCGCCCAGACTGAGAGTCAGGGGAGACCCCCGCGGGGGCCGCCGCGCCGCCCTGGCCCCTCTGAGCCTGGAAGATTCGGAGCGGTTTACCCCTGCCGGCTGGAGAGGGCCGGCGCAGCGCCCGCAAATCCCCGGGCTGGAAAGTGCGGGGGTGTTGCAGGCGCGGGGGGCAGGGGGTGGGGGCGGTGAGGAGCGGGCGGAAAAGCTGGAGCCAGGGGGCAAACTTCCAGAGGGTTCCGAACTCCTCCCGAGGGGGGACTTGCTGACCGCCCACTGCCCCACCTTGTGGTATAAAGGGATTGTCGCCGGGTTAGCCCACGACTGACGGTGGTGGGAAATCCATTCGTTATAACCCGCCGGACAAATCTGAGACCCAGGACTGCTGGCTTGGGATCTTAGCCACCTGCGACCAGCTCCCCGTGTCCCCTTAGTAGCATAGTGGGTGGTAGAGTTTCTTGGAAGTGGAAGGTGAAAAGAACATTTATATCTGAGAACCAACTGGGTGTATCTGTTGTCCACATTTTAGCATATCAAGGGTAGAAAGCAAGCCCAATAGTCACCATAAGCCGAGCCTGACCACTAAAGCCACGGGAACTGGGCACCGGCCTGAATCAGGAAAGAGAAGGGGTGGGGAGATCGCTAGGCGCTAGACAGGGCCCCACGGGGAGGGCTCGGCTTTTCTCGAGTCTCTGCCACTGTTCTCCCGAGCTTCTCTCCAAGACCCTCTACCCTCACTGCCTCCCGCGGGAAAGGGCTTCCCCCGGAAACCCCCAATGAAATCACGCCGTTACTTTCAGGTGGAACCGGGGAACCCTTTCCCAGCACGTGGTCCCCGTTCCCAGCAGAGCGCCTCCCCCAGCAGCACCCCGCCCAGCTGGCCCGGACGCCAGCCAGAATCCAAAGAGAACAGGAGAGGTGGAGGTTGCAGAGGGAAGCTGGCTTTCGGGGGCCTCTGCGTGGCCGACTGGGGAAGCCACGTGCTAGTAGTCCCCTTGGATAGGGCGCTCTCGCGTTCTGCTACCGGCAGAGCCCCGGCTTTAGCGTTGCTCTGCGATGCACAGAAGCTCATGCTCAAACTCACCGACGGGCTCCCCGAAGTGCTTACAGGGCAACCACCGTAAGCAGGACCCACACAGCTGCCACCTTCGGGAAGAAACCGGCGGGTGGTACTTGTCGTCTCTCCTCCCTCTCCTCTGTTCCCCCTCTATGCCCGCCAGACTCGGAGTCCAGCCCCGGGTTCGGAAATCCCCGCAACAGTTCTGGCCGATTTGTTCCGAAGAAGCGCGGCTCTGGAGCTGCTGTTGCCACGGCGCCTCCTCTCCCCAAGTAGGCGGTTGGCGCGGCGTCCGGGGTTCTGGGGGGAGCTCTGCGGAGCCCCAAGGCGCCGGCTGATCCGAGTTCGAGAGCTGGAGGATCACACTCGCCCAGCAGCTGGACTGTGCGGTGGTGCCTCCCAAAAAATAAACCAGCGGGACAGCGCGGCCACCGCGGCCACCGCTGCAGTCCAGGAGCGTCTCCCCTGCAACCAGCAGCGCTGCCCCCGCGGCTTTAAGTCTCCCGAAGTGAAAACAGGGGGTTCCGGATAAGCCCAAGGTAAGATCCTGCAGGGGACTGAGTCCCAGAGCTCCCTGAGGAAGGCGGAGGGAGCGTGCTTCCATCCTCGGTTCACTGTAAACTTAGCGGCTTCTGGGACTTCACTGGAGGGCGCGGAGCTGCACCAGCCGGACTGACAGAGACCAGAGAGCACCTCCGAATACTTGGCCCGCGGGGCGACTCCTGGTTCCTTCAGGATCGCCCCACTTGCTGGCGCCTCTTCCCGGCTGAGCTGATTGGAACCACTCAAGACTGGGAGATGAAGCTTTGCAGTTCCCCTGGGACCAAAGTGTGTGTGTGTGTGTGTGTATATATATATATATATATATATATATATATATATATATATATAGAGAGAGAGAGAGAGAGAGAGAGAGAGAGAGAGAGAGAGAGAGAGAGATGTTGAATGAGAAACCCTAAGACCTCGCCTTGCTGCACTGATTAACTTTTCTTTTTCGTTTTGGTTTTCTTTTTATTATCTCCCTCCCCCCTCCCCCCATCCCCGGACCGGGATCGAGGTGAAGAGGGGAAACACTTATCCAGTTGTAATAAGTCCAGAGTTGGGAACAGGGTCAAGTTCCTCGGCGCGCACATGTGTGTGTGTGTGTGTGTGTGTGTGTGTGTGTGTGTGCCTGAGAAGGGTGAAACCCACCTATCCTTAAGGTGCAGAGTAATACATAATGTGTGTCACTTTTCAGTGTGCTTTTAAGTGGCAAGCTGTGCGGAGCCTTCCTGTTCATTGTGAAAGTGCTTTCTTCTGCTTTCACATTTCTTCTCCTCTCTAGAAAGCACTCTGGTGAAGCCGCGTGCCTCTCACTCCCAGGTACGGTGTGTATATTTCCCTCCTGCACGGGCCCATTGGAGCTTGCCAATGGAAAGGAAGAAGAAAGCTCTATTTTACATGCCTCTCAGTGGGAAGTGGCAAGACTTTCAAGGGAAAGGCTAGGGTATTCTCCCGCAGGATCACTCAGAGAGTTAAAGGGTAATTTTTACTTTCATTTCCTCCAAAGTAAAAAAAAAAAGCCTCTGAAAACAAAGGAGATGAAAATCTCTAGTTTGTCTATATGATTATTATTACAATTAACTAACTCTGAAACTAGTATACCTTTAAGAGTTCAAACTAATTTCTTGTACAATAGGGTCCCTTAACACATTAGCATCTAAAGAGAACTAAATTTTATTTCAGTCATTTATTTTTTATTTTTCTCAATATATCTGCCTAGATTGTCTTAATTTATCCCCCAAGCCAAAGTTTATACTAAATCACCTTTAAATCATGTCAAATGTCTCTCTCTCAGATTGTTTATGGTATAAATGCTGGATTGTTTTCCCATAATAATCTAGAAGTTGAAAAAAAGTTGAGTGTTTTGCTGATTTCAGACAATTAATGGAAATGACTGCTTTGCAGTAAGTTAATGGATACCAAAGGTAACCTGAGTTTCTGGTTATATTATAATTTAGTATTTAAGTTTCTTCTAAGGCAGTGAAAAAGGCACGATATACTGTATTTTAAAATTGTAATTAACAATTTGTTTGCTTACCCCATGAATTTTCTTATATCTTTGGATTGAAGTGTGTGATAAATTATCACTTTTGATCTAGTCTGTATTCCAGTTTAGGACCAAACTGTCCTCTCTTTAACCAATGGCCAGTCTCCCGTTAGCTTGCAAATCAAATAAGACTACCGTAACGCTCCTTGAAGCAAGAAGGCTCAAAAACACAAAGGGAAAGCCAATACCATGAATGCTATAAACATTTCATTCTATTTTTTTTTAAGAAAGTAGCTTCAGAAACATTTATTTACAGTGGAATTACCTCCAAATTTCCTGGATTACTAATAACTATTGTAAAGAGCTTTTGATTCCTTTTATAAATATAAAGTCCTCCATTAATTCAAGACTGGAATATGATATGAAGAACCAACAGGGGAATATAGGTTTTTGAACTGAAGGAACAACATTTAAAAAAACTATTAAAATAGGCTAAATTAAATCCAAACATCAATATTTTTCAAATTACTACCAAGTTGTGCCCTACATAGTTTTGAAATATAAAAGGAGATCTGCTTATCTTAAAACATGTTTCTGATGTTGTACTTGACTATAAAGTCCTAAGGTACAAATTGTTTTGGCAATCAGACTTGAAGACCCAGCATATTTCGTCATAAATAAACAGATTTCTCATTTATCTATTCTGGACATCCCCACAGAAATCAAACTTATTTACTATTTAGCATTCTCCTGAGATACAGAAGGTATTTTTTCTCTTTATTTTATGTTCAAATAAAAATATTTTTTGTTGTTGTTGAATGCTTTCACTTGATCTTGTGTAAAGCAGACATTTGCTTTCCTTTCTTCCTGTATTTTTTGTGAGACTTTTTAAACTTTATGGATCCTGATGATGGGGTACTACATGATTTAAGGTTTACATTATGAGCACTGAACTAGCAATAAGAACCCAATAAATTACTACATGAAAGTGGTCATTTCCTTTACTAAGAACAGTGATTTTTTTGAACCTTAATTTTTAAACATAAGTGTAATAATTTTTAATGATAGTGTCCTAGGAAGAACTTTTTGAGAGAGCACAAAGAGGAGTTATTTCAGAGATAAACATTGCTGGACATAAAAGGCAATTCTTAGGCAATATTGCAAGTAAGAAGTAAATTTTATCTTTAATATCCATCCATCTTTTTTTTCTTGCTTATTTGCTTACATCCTGGTATCAACTCCCTGTATTTGTCTGGTGCTTTAATTTTGTTACCCCAAACCCCCAAAATGCAACATCCCATCTAGGAATATCTAACCCAGAGGAGAATGATACAATGTTGTGATCTATTTTCCTCTTTCAGTCAAAGCCTCCAGTTAGCCATGTTAGACAGATCTAATTAAACCATTAAGAAGAAAACAATCATAGCACACTAATTCCAGCTGAAGTGTCATCCACTACCAGTTTGCCCAATTCAGGAATATGGAACCAACTTAACTTCTGAAAAAGCAGAATTTCCGGCAGTGTGATACGTATATGGGAAGCAAAGTCACCTTCATCATCCTTAAATTTTCATACAAGATGGAATGTTAACTATGGCACTGTTTTTTATGTTTTACTTTTTGTGTTTTTGATAGTGCCCTGAAACAATTACTAAAACCTACATTTTCACCTTGAGAGAAGCATTCAGAAAGTTTTATATTTATATGTCCATATAGTATTTTAGGAACGTTTCCACTGGATCTTGAAACTCTATTCTAAAATGGAGCCAGTCTTCACATAATTATCTTACAAACAAAAGTCTGCATTGCTGTTCTTAATGACTTGATTTATGAGTACTGGTAGGCATACCCAGTTATATTAGATGTAAGTAATAAGCTTTTGAAAGTCTATGGACTCAGGGGGGTGAGGGCATGAGTGGAGGGGGTGGGGGTAGGTAATGTGGGGATAAGGACACATATGTAATAACTTAATCAATAAAAAAAAATTAAAAAAAGAAAGTCTATGGTCTTAACTAAACTACATAAAAAGCATTTGCTTTTAAGCTTTAGTTTTACAGATTTCTTTTTCTCATGTTTATCTTTCTCCAAAATCTGCCCCTGAATTTCAGCCAAGTGGCCACAAGTGGGCAATAATGTGACACACTCATATGGTTGAGATCACAGAGTTGGCCTTTCTCATAGCCACCGTAGATTTAGAACTGAGAATTAATTTCTATTTTTCTATTGAAATGGAATTTTTGGACTGGAACCCGGATTCTTTGTCTGCCAGAGTCAAAGAATGAATCCACAGACAAAGAGTACTATCACAAAGGTGGAGATCTGTTGAAGAACAAGTACAGACTCCCACGTGGGGAGAGGGAAAGAGTCCCACAGAATGGACTCCCTTGTGGGGAGAGGGAAAGGGTCCCACTGAGTTCCTTTTCCCTATGGCTGATAAACTATAGATCCTGGTGCCTTGATATCCCCTCTGATTGGTCACTCTTCCCTTAGAATGGTTACTATAGTAACTCCTGGGCTCAAAGGTGAACCACACATGGGACCTGTGAGGTACTCCCCCACCTCCTTCCTTATTGTTTTCCTATTCCCTCTGGGCTTTCTTCTTCTCCTGGATGAAGGGCTTCCTCTTTATTTTGTAAATATAGACCTTTTGCTGTTCCCAGCTCCCTCATTCTATGGAAATGTACCTTCTGCTGCTCTGCAGCCCTGTGCTTCCTGCATGGTCCCCTTAATTTCTAAAGTTTCTAAAATTTCCTAAACCTGTCCTACTTTACCCCTAAAATTCCTGTTTCACTATGAAAGAAGCATTTTCATTGAAGCACATATTGTTGGGTATGTTATCTACATGAAAACAGATAATTTCTTTAGAACAATTATTTCTTAACATAAATTCCTAAAGCGTAACATTAAGTAATTTTTTCCTAATCTCCCCACTAGTTCTCTTTTCCTTTAATTAGGGTCTCTTTAGGACACTGGGTTTCTTCTCATTCCTTTATTCATGTTTTACACCCCATTTGTCCTGGTCCTTTGACTGACCTCCAAGTTCTCTGCCAGCGTGGCATTAAAGTTCCTTTTAGATTTATTTTTTAGCTGTAGTGGCAGTTATTTCTGTAATGAACACAAGTCCTCTCTGTGCTAGTTTCCCACCATACTTCTTTTTTTTTCCCCCAAATATATTTTTATTGATTAAGATATTACATATTTGTCCTTGTCCCCACGTTACCCTCTACCCCCCCCCCCCCCCCCCCCCGCTCATGCCCTCACCCCCCGCCCCCGTTGTCCGTGTCCATTGGTTAGGCCTATATGCCTGCATGTAAGTCCTTTGGTTGATCTTTCCCCCTTTCCCCCACTCTCCCCTACCCTCCCTCCAAAGCCTGACAGTCCAATCAATGCCTCTCTGTCTCTGGATCAGTCCTTGTTCATCAGTTTATGTTGTTCATTATATTCCACAAATGAGTGAGATCCTGTGGTATTTATCCGCTCTCCAGTTCCATCCATGCTGTGGCAAATGGTAAGAGTTCCTTTTTCTTCTTCCTCTTCTTAAAGAATACCTTTCAGCATTTCATATAATGCTGGTTTGGTGGTGATGAACTCCTTTAGCTTTTTCTTATCCGTGAAGCTCTTTATCTGACCTTCTATTCTGAATGATAGCTTTGCTGGATAAAGTAATCTTGGTTGCAGGTTCTTGCTATTCATCATTTTGAATATTTCTTGCCACTCTCTTCTGGCCTGCATGGTTTCTGTTGAGAAATCAGCTGACAGTCGTATGGGTATTCCCTTGTAGGTAACTGACTGTCTTTCTCTTGCTGCTTTTAAGATTCTCTCTTTGTCTTTTACCTTTGGCATTTTAATTATGATGTGTCTTGGTGTGGTCCTCTTTGGATTCCTTTTGTTTGGGGTTCTCTGCACTTCCTGGACTTGTAAGTCTATTTCTTTCACCAGGTGGGGGAAGTTTTCTGTCATTATTTCTTCAAATAGGTTTTCAATATCTTGCCCTCTCTCTTCTTCTGGTACCCCTATAATTCTGATGTTGGTACGCTTGAAGTTGTCCCAGAGGCTCCTTACACTATCTTCATATTTTTGGAATCTCTTTTCTTTTTTCTTTTTCAGTTGGGTATTTTTTGTTTCTTTGTATTTCAAATCTTTGACTTGATTCTTGGGATCCTCTTGTCTGCTGTTGGATCTCTGTAAATTATTCTTTATTTCAGTCAGTGTATGCTTAATTTCTAGTTGGTCCTTTTTCATGTCCTCCATGGTCTCACTATACTTATTGAGGGACTCATTAAATTTATCGGCGGTTTCCATAAAATTCTTGAAAAACCTTATAAACGTGGCCTTGAACTCTATATCCAGTCGTTTGCTTTCCTCCGTTTCTGCCATTTGTGACCTGTTTCTTTGTCTCCGCATTTTGGCTGCTTCCCTGTGTTGATAGAGTGGCTTTGTGTGCTAGGTGTCCTGTAGGGCCCAGTGGCTCAGCCTCCCCAGTTACCTGAGGTGGACACTCTTGGTGCACCCCCTTATGGGCTTTGTGCACAGTCTTGTTATAGCTATGCCTTGGTTGTTGTAGACTCACTGGGAGGAATTGACCTCCAGGCCAATTGGCAGTGAGAATCAGCTGTGTCTACGGTGGGAGAACTTCTGTGCTGGAGACACCCTTCTGGGGCAAGACTTGCTTCAGTGGGGCTTTGGTGCTCACTGAGACTGCACCCTGAGTGTGTCCCTTATGGATCTGAGGAGTTGTGATCTGGATGGTCCCCCTCTGACCACTGGGTACAGTGGCTCTTGGATCTAAGGAGGTGCTAATTTAGCCTCTGCCTGAGGTTACATAGCAGGAACTACGAAGAGAACTGCAGATTCCCCTTCCTTTTTTTGGAGTTTGGAAGTGCCCTGATGATGCTCAGCTGTGTAGCTATGCAAGCTGCTGTGGGGCCTTGGGCCTTCTCTTGGAAGCTCTGGGTCTATCTGGCCAGGCTGCGGTTAGGTAATTACAGGTTGCAAATGGCCGGGGCATTCATATGCAAAAGTCTCTGCTGCAGCCTGGGTGGGGCGGGGTCTCAAGGAATCAAAGGGCGGAGGAAGCAGCTATGGTGGAGCCTCAGCCCCGCCCTAAGGAGTCGCGAGTCCCAGTGTCCCGGCAATGGCTGCAAGCACCTCTGAGGGAAAGCTGCCCTCAAGCTCGCCCGCTGCCAGACAGACCAGTTTCTCCCCGTATGAGTGCTGGGTCCCCAGAGACTTCCCGGAACCGGATTTCAGAGCCGTCGGGAGCTTGTGTCTCCCTCCGGATTCAAAAAGACAGCCGCGTCCTCAGGTGCCAGACCCTTTCCGTGCACGAGGCCCCGTACCTCTGCACTCCACCTGGGCAGCTCCTTTGGCTCTCAGTGTGCTTTTCTTTCCTTCTAGTTGTAGAATTTTCACTCGGCCAGCTCTCCTGTAGTTCTGGATGAGTCCAGCTTGTGTTTTTGATGCATTTATCAATTGTTGTGGGAAGCAGCAATTTCCCGGTGTTTATCTATGCCACCATCTTAGTTTCTCCCGAGAGGACTGTCAGCTCTTAAAGGCCTGTGTCCTCTTGCTTATGTGTTCCTGCTAAAGATGTCTCCGGAGATCTTCTGTAAGTACTGCAGGGCATCTGCTACCTGCTGGATGGCCTCTTCCCGCCGCAGGTCTGGCTGGATGAGGGGCACTGTGTAGGTCTGCCCTGCCAACGAGTGCTGGGTCCTCATGGGAGTCATGATGCTGGTGGGCAGAGCCGGGACGCCGCTCCCCGGCGGGCAGCAGGGCGAGCCGCACCGTCTGTAGTCCGTTAGGGCGCAGGGCCCAAGGTCCCCACCCGCCTCTCCCCCACCATACTTCTATCTCCATACAATGGCCTTTCTTTTTCTGCTTGCAGTTTTGATCATTTGGTGGGAATTTATCCAATGTCTTGTTTTAGTCAGTGCCCTTCACTAGGCACTGGGGAGAAAAGAGCAAACACAATTCTCTTGATCTGTGGCCCCACAATAGAGGTTCCCATCTAATGGAGATTATAGACCCATAAGCAAGTCATTGCAATATGATCTTGCTTTTATTGCACCAGTTATACTTTGCTCTTAAACCCAAGTCTTCTTTTGTTAGACCTCTGGATCCCACCCCACAATTGGCTCCAGTAATAGTTTCTCTATTGTTCTTTGTTTCTAGGTTGTTGGTCCCACATTCATTCAAACTGTCTTGAGAGATAGCCTGTAAAATACCCAGACACCGTCCTTTATCAGAGTAGAGGGTGCAACATAGCATATTCCATGAAATGCTGGGATACAAAACACCTGGGTTTGAATCTTGGTTCTGAAATTTGCTGCATTACTCGTTGAAATCATTTCACTCTAGTTTGAATCTCGAATTCTCTTGTATGTGAATGAAAATTATAAGACTTAAATTTGGGGTTTGTTAGGAGGCTTTATTTATTTTGCCTGTGCAAGCTGCCCACTACAAGGAGGCACTTCATACATGTCATTTCTATTCCTTTCCATTAGACTGTTTCTAACTATGTAGTGAATAACTAATTTCACTGAAAGTATATTAAAAATAACCCAGTTTCTCAAAATAATCTATTTTAACCAAGAAAACTTGCTCAGAAAAGTGAGAGAAAAATTCTCAGGAAGATGCATAACAATTGTACTTTTTTATTCCCCTTCATAGTAAATATTCTGTAATTTTGGTGACATGATTTTTAGAAATTTTGAAATACTCAAGTTGACCTTTGCACACTAATTACCCTCAAAATGTATTTTATAAGTTTAGTACGAATTCTTTAAGTACCCTCTCTTTTATGAGAGCTATCCTTGTAAGAATATGATCAAAGCAGCTCTCTGGAATTTTGTCTGGCTTAATCCTGGCTTTCAGACTACTTATAATATACATAATGTCTCTTGATCATTAATGAATTATCTATAACTCATCAGAGGGGGGAAATGTATTCTATTAGTTTTAAAAATTAAGAAATATGTTGAGAATAAAAGTTGAGCAATATTAAATAAAGATAAAACATTATAAAATTTATATTTTAAATTATTTGGCCTCCAAGTTATTAATATCCTCATTAAAATTTGTATTTTTAGAAAATATTTTAACCCCTTTTTTCTTTTTATTACATTATATTACAATAATATTTTCTCAGTTTCTTTAAAGTGAATTTGTATATTGGGAACATTAATTTAAATAGTATTCATTTGTTGTATCTTTTGTTTATGCATGTCAATACTAAAACAAAAATTAATGTCTTATTTTGTGTTAGTTTGGCATGTTTTAACCTTTTAGTAATATGGTAAACCAAAAAACACATTATTGAACAATTACCATAACTTACTCATTGTGGGAGCAAGTTATGTTAATATTAGATATTTTGTGTTGGTTTTATTAACAACAGAATTTAAGAACTAACAAAAAGTTAGGTGGTAAGTCATACAAAAAAAAGTCTTTTTATATGGTTTTCAAAGATGGTCAGCATTGATTATAGTTAGCTTTTATAGTTGTACAAATTTGAAGATTTGCTACATTTTCTGTGGAAATGTTTCACCACTATCTGGTTTCCATTGTACTAATGAATGTATCCAAAAGCATAAAACTATGACTTTGAAATTATTATTCATTCATTTGTTTACTCACTCATTTTCATATACATTACTAGAGGCCCAGTGCACGAATTCATGCACCAGTGGGGTCCCTCAGCCTGGCCTGCAGGATCAGGCTGAAAATGGCTCTCTGACATCCCCCAGGGAGTCCCAGATTGTGAGAGGGCACAGGCCAGGCCAAGGGACCCCACCTGTGCATGATTGGGGCTGGGGAGGGACACAGGAGGTTGACCAGCTGGGGAGGGACTGCGGGAGGGCTCCAGGGTGTGTCTGGCCCATCTCGCTCAGTCCCGATTGGCAGGACCTCAGCAGCAAGCTAACCTACAGGTCGGAGCGTCTGCCCCCTGGTGGTCAGTGCACATCATAGTGAGCAGTTGAGTGGCCTTAGCATATTATTAGGGTACTAGAGGCCCAGTGAACAAAAATTTGTGCACTCGGGGGTAGGGAGTGCCTCAGCCCAGCCTGTGCCCTCTCACAGTCTGGGACCCCTCGGGGGTGACCACTTGTGGTCTTAAGCCTGCTCCCCAGGGGATTGGGCCTAAGATGGCAATCAGACATCCCTCTGGCAGCCCAGCAGCCCTTGGGGGATGCCCACTTGCCAGCAGGGAGCAGACCTAAGCTGCAGTCAAACATCCTTAGCGCTGCTGAGGAGGCAGGAAAGGCTCCCACCACCACCGCTGTACTGGCAGCCATCAGCCTGGCTTGTGGCTGAGCAGAGCTCCCCCATGTGGGAGCACCCTGACCACCAGAGGGCAGCTCCTGCATTAAGTGTTTGCCCCTGGTGGTCAGTGTGTGTAATAGTGACCAGTCATTCCCAGTCTTTCTGCTGTTAGGGTCAGTTTGCATATTACCGTTTTACTATATAGGATAGAGGCCTGGTGCATGGGTGGGGGCCAGCTGGTTTGCCCTGAAGGGTGTCCTGGATTAGGGTGGGGGTTCGGTTTGGGTGCCTGGCCAGCCTCGGTGAAGGGCTGATGGCTGTTTGCAGCTGGTTGCACCCCCTTCAGAGTGGGGGTCCCCACTGGGGTGCCTCACCAGTCTGGGTGAGGGGTTGAGGGTCGTTTTCAGGCTGATGGGTGACTGAAGCTCCCAATCTCTCCTTTTTTTCTTTTATTTTGGGATTTATTTACCTCCTATGGCTGTCACTGGAGCTGAGAGCCGGCTTTAGCTCTGAGGCCGGCTCCAGCTTGAGGCCTCGGCTGCTGAAAGCAGGAATCTAGGGTTTGTTTGGGTTCTATAATTGCAACATTGTTTTGGTCCTGCTCACTCCAGCTCTGACGGCTGAAAGCAGGTATCTGGGTTTTGTTTAGCTTCTATAATTGCAACATTTTTTCTTAGAGTGAAGCTCAGAGGCCGGCAGCAGCAGGCGGGGAACATTGGCTTCCTCCATCACTGGAGCAAGCAAGCCTCCTGTTTGCTTCAGCTGCCTGGCTGCCGGCCGCCATCTTGGTTGGCAGTTAATTTGCATATCACCGTGATTAGCCAATGGGAAGTGTGTCGGAGGTAAGGTAAATTGCCACGTTTGTCTATTATTAGATAGGATTATGCTTTGATTGGTTGAATGGCCGACCAGACATTTAGCATATTAGGCTTTTATTATACAGGATACATCAAGATTAGACCCTTAAATTTACTAAGATGGTAATGTTCTCCAGTTTCAACAATATAACTTTAAAGGCAAAAATAAAAGGAGAGAGAAGCAAAGAATGAGGGCAAATTACAAAGTTAATAATAATTTGAAACTACAAAAACAATTTTCTTCATCTTGTCTAAGAATACTTTTTTTCAGAAATGTTAATTCTCTATTTCCAAAAGTATTTTCTTACCATTCCACTGAGACATTTATTTTATATACTTTTAATAAGATGAGGATACATGGAAGATTTACAAGTAAGATAAGTAGAATTGCATAAAACATGAACACATCCCTAAATCATATATAATGGATCTTTAGAACACATTAAACGTCTTACTTTTCAATTTAGTGAATGGTGAAAAGTTCAAAATGTAGTTTTAAATCTTAACTTTTTTTAAATATGAAAATGTTCTTAACACAAAAAATAAAATTTTTATTAATTTTAAAAGACACTCATCTTTGGCAGTGAACTAGAGTAAGGCAGTTTCTTTTTCAGGTGACCTCATTTTGGAGGCCTTAATTGGATTCAGTAGTACTATACTTACTCATTCATTTTGAAAATTGCCAGTGAGCTATGAGATGGATTCCTGGACATCCTGAACTCATTTCTGCCTATTGTGTCTGTCTTTGCACTATGCAACTAGCTTCTCTTTCTTGCCTTTGTTATTTAATCGCTTCTGATTTATCTTTGGCAAGAAAATATCATTTTATAAGTGAAATGTATGCCTGTTTTCCAACACCAAGCAACACAGGAATTATTCTGCTTGTAACTGGAGAATTAGAAGAGTGCTTCTTTGAATAGTTATAAAAGAGGCTTCTGGAAAATATCACAGAAAATGCTCCAATTGGAATTTACAGTGAAACTTAAAATATTACAGAAGATCCTTAGCTGGTTTGGCTCAGTGAACCTGCAGACTGTAGGGTCCTGGGGGCACGTGCATGGGTTGCAGGTTCGATCCTCAGTGGGGGGCATGCAGGAGGCAGCCAATTAATGATACTCTCTCATTACTGATGTTTCCATCTCTCTCTCCCTCTCCATTCTTCTCTGAAGTCAATAAAAATATATTAAGAAAATATTACAGAAGAAAAACAATATATTTGCAATGGCCTTACCTAGATCACTTTCTGTAGACGTGAACTCATTCACCTTTGTAAATATGCAAGGTAATTTTACAACAATAGAGTAAATGTCCAGTTCCCGTGGCAGCTATTCTTTGAAGCTTATTTGACTTGCATAACATTTTTTTTCTGTTTTTTTGAAATGAATGAACACTTGGTTACTCTCTTTATTATACTTTGCTTTGACTTTTAGGTACAAAATCTTTCCAACTGGGGTTCACTTGGTAATTATTGCTTTAGTACAGTGATGGCGAACCTATGATACGCGTGCCAGAGGTGACACACAAACTCATTTTTTGGGTTGATTTTTCTCTGTTAAATGGCATTTAAATATATAAAATAAATATCAAAATATAAACCTTTGTTTTACTATGGTTGCAAATATCAAAAAATTTCTATATGTGACACGGCACCAGAGTTAAGTTAGGGTTTTTCAAAATGCTGACACGCGGAGCTCAAAAGGTTCGCCATCACTGTTTTAGTGCAATGTATCTGTGCCATGGTTTTTCCCAAGAAGCAAGTGCTGTAACTGAAAGGCAACAGTAATGAGTAGCCCAAGAGGGTAAACCCTGGTTTTGAACAAGGTTGTTAAATTTTGGAAGAGAAAGTGACTGAACACCCTCCGCAATGTGTGTCTGTAGTTTCAGGTATGATCTAGTCAGTAAATTTAGTTTCTACCTCTGTGTAGATCACATTTACACAAAGTAATAACTACATATTTTAAAATGTAATGAATGAAAAAACTGTCTTTTGTATTTTCCAATCTAATGCTTATTCCTGTGTCACATAAGGGTTGCAGAAAGATAATTTGCATATGTGTCAGGCTTTATAAAAACCATTTGTTGTGTGATTTCAAGCAGCTCAATTTATCCTGTTATTTTAATGTTAAAAAGATCCATGTACATAAAATTTACATAGACTAGACTGTTCAATTGAAGTATTATGTTTATTTTTATTTTATTTTTTTTTTCTGTGAACCTGAGCTTTATTTATTTTTTTTTATTGCTTAAAGTATTACAAAGGGTATTACATATGTATCCATTTTATCCCCCCCGCCCTAGACAGTCCCCTAGCCTCCCCTATCACCCAGTGTCTTATGGCCATTGGTTATGCTTATATGCATGCATACAAGTCCTTTAGTTGATCTCTTACCCCACTACCTCCTGCCCCCCAACCCTCCCCGGCCTTCCCGCTGCAGCTCGACAATCTGTTTGAGGCAGCTCTGCCTCTGTATCTATTATTGTTCAAAAGTTTATAATGGTCTCTATTGTCCACGAATGAGTGAGATCATGTGGTATTTTTCCTTTATTGACTGGCTTATTTCACTTAGCATAATGCTCTCCAGTTCCATCCATGACGTTGCAAATGGTAAGAGTTCCTTCCTTTTTACAGCAGCATAGTATTCCATCGTGTAGATGTACCACAGTTTTCTAATCCATTCATCTACTGATGGGCACTTAGGCTGTTTCCAGATCTTAGCTATGGTGAATTGTGCTGCTATGAACATAGGGGTGCATATATCCTTTCTGATTGGTGTTTCTGGTTTCTTGGGATATATTCCTAGAAGTGGGATCACAGGGTCAAATGGGAGTTCCATTTTCAGTTTTTTAAGGAAACTCCATACTGTCTTCCATAGTGGCTGCACCAGTCTGCATTCCCACCAGCAGTGCACAAGTGTTCCTTTTTCTCCACATCCTCTCCAGCACTTGTCGTTTGTTGATTTGTTGATGATAGCCAGTCTGACAGGTGTGAGATAGTACCTCATTGCTGTTTTGATTTGCATCTCTCGGATGATTAGTGACTTTGAGCATGTTTTCATATGTCTCTTGGCTTTCTGAATGTCCTCTTTTGAAAGGTGTCTATTTAGGTCCTTTGCCCATTTTTTGATTGGATTGTTTATCTTTCTTTTGTTAAGTTGTATGAGTTCCCTATAAATTTTGGAGATTAGGCCCTTATCAGATATGTCATTGGCAAATATGTTTTCCCACACAGTGGGTTTTCTCGTTGTTTTGTTGATGGTTTCTTTTGCTGTGCAGAAGCTTTTTATTTTGATGTAGTCCCATTTGTTCATTTTTTCTTTAGTTTCAAGTGCCCTAGGAGCTGTATCAGTGAAGAAATTGCTTTGGCATATGTCTGAAATTTTCTTGCCTTTGGATTCTTCTAGAATTTTTATGGTATCCTGTCGTACATTTAAGTCCTTTATCCATTTTGAGTTTATTTTTGTGTATGGTGTAAGTTGGTGGTCTAGTTTCATTTTCTTGCATATATCTGTCCAATTTTCCCAACACCATTTATTGAAGAGACTATCTTGGCTCCATTGTATGTTCTTGCCTCCTTTGTCAAATATTAATTGAGCATATTGGTTCAGGCCGATTTCTGGGCTCTCTATTCTATTCCATTGATCTATATGCCTATTCTTGTGCCAGTACCAGGCAGTTTTGAGAACAGTGGCTTTGTAATACAACTTGATATCTGGTATTGAGATCCCACCTACTTTGTTCTTTTTCAGGATTGCTGCAGCTATTCGGGGTCTTTTTTTATTCCAGATGAATTTTTGGAAAGTTCGTTCTAGATCTCTGAAGTATGCTGTTGGTACTTTAATGGGAAGTGCGTTGAATTTATAGATTGTTTTGGGTAGTATGGACATTTTGATGATGTTGATTCTACCAATCCATGAACACGGTATGTTCTTCCATCTGTTTATGTCTTCCTCTATGTCTTTTTTCAACGTCCTGTAGTTTTCTGAGTAGAGGTCTTTTACCTCTTCAGTTAAGTTTATTCCTAGGTAGCTTAGTTTTTTCGGTGCAATGGTAAACGGGATTGTTTTTATAATCTCTCTTTCTGAAAGTTCACTATTGGTGTATAGAAATGCCTCAGATTTCTTGGGGTTAATTTTGTATCCTGCTACATTGCCAAATTCATGTATTAAGTCTAGTAGCTTTTTGATGGAATCTCTACGGTTTTGTATGTATAATATCATGTCGTCTGCAAATAAGGACAGTTTTACTTCCTCTTTTCCAATTTGGATGCCTTTTATTTCTTCTTCTTGCCGAATTGCAATGGCTAACACTTCCAGTACTGTGTTGAACAGGAGTGGTGAGGGGGGGCATCCCTGTCTTGTTCCTGTTCTTAGGGGAAATGGTGTTAGTTTTTGTCCGTTGAGTATGATGTTGGCTGTGGGCCTGTCATATATGGCTTTTATTATGTTGAGGTATGATCCTTCTACTCCCACCTTGCTGAGAGTTTTTATCAAAAATGGGTGTTGAATTTTGTCAAATGCTTTTTCTGCATCAATTGATATGACCATGTGGTTTTTTTCTTTCAATTTGTTTATGTGATGTATCACATTTATTGATTTGCGGATATTGTACCATCCTTGCATCCCTGGGATAAATCCTACTTGGTCATGGTGTATGATCTTTCTGATGTACTGCTGGATCCGATTTGCTAAGATTTTGTTGAGGATTTTGGCATCTATGTTCATGAGGGATATTGGCCTGTAATTCTCTTTCATTGTGTTGTCTTTACCTGGTTTTGGTATTAGGGTGATGCTGGCTTCATAGAATGAGCTTGGAAGTGTTCCTTCCTCTTGAATTTTTTGTAGTAGTCTGAGGAGGATAGGTTTTAGTTCTTCCTTGAATGTTTGGTAAAACTCCCCTGTGAAGCCGTCTGGTCCTGGGCTTTTGTTTGATGGAAGCTTTTTGATGACTGCTTCAATTTCTTCCATAGTTATTGGCCTGTTGAGATTTTTAGATTCTTCCTGATTGAGTTTTGGAATGCTGTATTTTTCTAGGAATTTGTCCATTTCCTCCAGGTTGTCTAGTTTGTTGGAGTAAAGCTGTCCATAGTATTTTTTAACAATCATTTGTATTTCTGTGGGGTCTGTTGTTATTTCGCCTCTATCGTTTCTGATTTTATTTATTTGGGTCCTCTCTCTCTGCTTCTTGGTGAGTCTGGCTAGAGGTTTATCAATCTTGTTTATCCTTTCAAAGAACCAGCTCTTGGTTTCATTGATTTTCTGTATTGTTTTTTTGGTCTCTATGTCATTTATTTCTGCTCTAATCTTTATTATCTCCTTCCTTCTGCTCACTCTGGGGTTTTCTTGTTGCTCTCTTTCTAATTCTTTGAGTTGTAGAGTTAGGTGATTTACTATCATTTTTTCTTGTTTTTTGAGATAGGCCTGTAGAGCTATAAACTTCCCTCTCAGGACTGCTTTCAATGTGTCCCATAGGTTTTGGATTGTTGTGTTTTCATTGTCATTAGTTTCCAGGATGTTTTTAATTTCTTCTTTGATCTCATTGGTAACCCAATCAATATTTAATAGCATGCTATTCAGCTTCCAGGTGTTTGAGTATTTTGGGTTGTTTTTATTGTAGTTTATTTCTAATATTATGCCATCGTGGTCTGCGAAGACGCTTTTTATGATTTCAATCTTCTTGAATTTGGGGATACTTTGCTTGTGACCCAATATGTGGTCTATTTTTGAATATGTCCCATGAGCACCTGAGAAGAACGTATATTCTCTGGCTTTGGGGTGAAGTGTTCTAAAGATGTCTATTAAGTCCATCTGATCTAGTGAGTCATTTAGGATTGCTGTATCTTTGCTGATTGTTTGTCTATAGGACTTATCCAGTGCTGTCAATTGTGTATTAAAGTCCCCTACTATGATTGTATTGTTGTCGATCTCTCCTTTGATATTTTCCAGGAGTTTTTTTATGAATTTGGGTGCTCCTACATTGGGTGCATATATGTTTACCAGGGTTATATCTTCTTGTTGTATTGATCCCTTTAGTATTATGAAGTGGCCTTCCTTATCTCTTGTTAAGGCCTTCACTTTGAGGTCTATTTTGTCCGATATAAGTATTGCTACCCCAGCTTTCTTTTCCTTCCCATTTGCCTGAAAGATATTTTTCCATCCTTTCACTTTCAGTCTGTGTGAGTCCCTTCTAATGAGGTGGGTTTCTTGTAGACAGCAGATGTATGGGTCATGTTTTTTTATCCATTCAGCCACTCGATGTCTTTTGGTTGGAGCATTTAGTCCGTTTACGTTTAAAGTTATTATTGAAAGGTACTTGTTTGTAGCCATTTCTTTTTGTGTGTGTGTGTGGCTGTTTTCTTTCTGAGCTTTTTATTTCTTCTTTTTATACCAGTCCCTTTAGCATTCCTTGCATTGCTGGCTTGGTGGTGACAAACTCCCTTAGTCTTTTTTTGTCTGTGAAGCTTCTTATTTCCCCTTCAAGTTTGAATGATAGCCTTGCTGGATAGAGTATTCTTGGATTCAGTCCTTTGCTTTGCATCACTTTGTAAATTTCAGTCCATTCTTTTCTGGCCTGATGTGTTTCTGTTGAGAAGTCATTTGACAATCTAATGGGAGATCCCTTGTATGTAACTTTCTGTCTCTCTCTTGCAGCCTGTAAGATTCTCTCTTTGTCCTGAACATTTGCCATGGTGATTATGATGTGTCTTGGTGTGGGTCTTTTCGGGTTCACCTTGTTTGGGACTCTCTGGGCTTGTGTGACTTTTTTCTTCCCCACCTCAGGAAAGTTTTCTGATATTATTTCTTCGAGTAGGTTTTCTAATCCTTGTTCATCTTTCTGTTGTTCTGGTACTCCTATTATTCGTATGTTGTTTCGTTTCATGTTGTCCCAAAGCTCCCTTAGGCTCTCCTCCTGTCTTTTAATTTTTTTCTCCAATTGCAGTACATTTTGGGTGTGTTTTGCTTCCTTGTCTTCTAATTCACTTATTCGGTCCTCCGCTTCTCCTAGTCTACTGTTGATACTTTCAATGGAGTTTTTCATTGCAGCTATATCACTCTTCATTTCTTCTTGGGTCTTACTTAGGTTGTTGATTTTTTCATCTGTTTCTTCTAGCTTCTTCCATATGTTATCGATTTTTTCATCTGTTTCTTCTAGCTTCTTCCATATGTTATCGATTTTTTCATCTGTTTCTTCTTGCTTCTTGCAGAGGTTGTCGATTTTTTCCTCCATCCGGTTTATGCACTCTAGGATCCTTATTCTGAATTCTTTATCTGTCATGTTGTATGCCTCTGTATTACTTAGCTGCTTTTCTGGAGAGTCCTCCTTCTCTTTCCTTTGGGGTTTTCTTTGTCTACCCATGTTTGATCTCACTGACATATCTAGACGTTGAGTTGTTCAGTGGTTGCTCCCTTGGTGGCAGTGACTCCTTGGTCTGTGGTTGCTCTTCGGGCGGTTGTGGTAGCAGCTGCTCTTCAGTTGTCAGCAGCTCCTCTGGTGAGTGCTGTTCACAGCTGTGGTGGCTCTTCCGGCTGGTGGGGCGAGGTTTCACGTACAGCTGCTGTTCCTCAGCAGAGGATGAGGTGCTCAGGAGGTTGCTGTTGCTTGGATCTGCTGCGTTGATTTAAAGGCACAAAATACAACACAACAAGGCACCACGTACCAGGCACTATACACAAATATATTCATGATATTAATAACCCCAATTAAAGGTGACCACCTGAATTAAGAGAATTAGGGGATAAGGAAGAAGGAAGAGAAAAAGATAAAAGAGAAAAAGGAAAAGAAAATTAGGGACCAAAAAAAGGGAGTGCAAAAATGAAATTGGGAAAAAGGAAGGGGGAAAAATAAAAGCGAGAAAAGAAAAAAAAAAAAAAGAGCGAAAAGAGAGAATGAAGTGGAAGAGGGAAGAGACTTTTTATATGAGGAGAATACTCCTATAGAACAGCCATTAATCCCAACAAATTCCAGCAACAGCTCCCTGGATATGAATGCAAACTAGAAACAACCAATAATATAACGATGAAAATAGAATGGTGAACACTAATCCCAAAATAAAATAAAGAAAAAATAAAATGGCACTTTAAAAAATGGTAAAATGGTAGCAGTAATAATACTGGTTAAAAATAAGAAGGTAGTAATTAAAAGGGTAAAATCAGGTGATGGAAAAAGAAGAAAAGAAAGAAAAAAAAAGAAAAAGAAAAAAAAAGAACAGAAAAAAAAAGAATGAAAAAAAAATTGGTTTCTTAGTTAAAAAGTGAAAAAAGAAAAAAAAATTGCAGTAGTGAATGTCCTTCGTTTCTTCTATTCTTCAGTGTGGCTCGCCTTAGACCTTCCAGGTATTCAGGAGAGTGTTGAGTTTCCCTGCGATATACTGTTCCTCTGTGTTGTAAACCACAGTCCTTATTTTAAAGCATGCCGCATTTATTTCCCAGACTGCCTTATTTTGTGTTTAGCAAAGAGTCAGTTTGTGGGTCAGCCTCTGGGTGGCAGTGTTCTGGGGTTGGCCTCTGAGGCTATAGGGCCTCTCTGTCCAGTGGAAGTTCACTGCCCAGAGCTGACTGCGTAATAGTTAGTTACCGGCGCTATGTTGTTGCTGGGATTGAAAATCCCCCTATAGGCCAGACCCTGTTAACTCCCAGGGACTGATCAGGTTATCTTAATCCTTGATCTCGTACAGGGTGGAATCTGGGTGTGGCTGTGCTCCTTGCCTGGGGGCTGGGGGGAGGAGACTCCCTCTCAGGAGCGGGTGGCTGCCCCAGTCCCGGGCTCAGGGGTGTCTCAGCACTCAATTCACTACCACCTCTCCCGGCTCCCCCTCTTTCCCCAGTCTCTCCCCAGATTCCACTCCCCAGCACACTCTCCCTCTCTTCAGCACAGGTGAGTGACTGTATCCGAAATGTCCCATGAACAGGATTCAGTGAAAACAAACAAACAAATGCCGGCCGCGGAAACGGGGAAGGCTTGGTTTCTGTAAGCTTCTTCTCTTACCAGGACTGCATGGTCAGGTCAGCTCTTCAGGCTGCCCCCTTTAGGCTCAGTCCTCCGTGATCACAGAACCCAGCTCTCAATTTCCCTGGCGGCGCCAGGAATCCCACGGTTCTCCTTTCCCCCGTCAGGGGCTGTGCCTGTCCCAAGGGACGCGGCTGTCTGCCACGCGGTCTCCCTCCGACTCTCTGGGCTCAGAGGTCTGGCAAACTTTCCTGCCCAAATCCCTGTTTTTTTTTTACCTTACCAGGGGAGTTCTGCTCTTCCCGGCTGTAAACCCTCTCACCAGCTGAGCAATTTCGCCAATTCGGTGTGAGTGTTACTAGCTTCAGCTGCTCGTTCCATTTGCTCCGGGACATGACCTGGGACACGTCTGCCTATATCGCCGCCATCTTGGTTCTCTCTTATGTTTATTTTTAGATGTATTTTTGTTTTATTTTTGTAAGCTATTAACTGTGTAATGGGTGAAACAGAATACCTAACAAACTGCTGTCCATGAAAATGAGAAGTCACTAATATTTAGCAGTCTTGAAAAAAATTAAAAATAAGTATTTGAACCTGGCTTAGTGAATTGAGCTTCGACCCATGCACCAAGAAGTCACCATTTTGATTCCTGGTCAGGGCACATGTCTGGATTGCTGGCTTAATTCCCCAATAGGGTGTGTGCAGGAGGCAGCCAATGGGTGTTGTCTGTCAGATGCTTCTATCACTCTCTTCCTCTCCCTTCCTCTCTCTCTAAAAAAAAAAAAAAAAAAAAAAAAAAAAAAAAAAAAAATTCAATAAAAACATTAAAAAATCATTTGACACTTTGTTCCATTTTCTGTTTTAGGTTTTAACAGCATGAACTTGAGGCAGGACAGTAAGAAGTTAGGAACATTCCTTAGCAATTGGAATGAAGAAGGAGACAGCTGATTTAAACTGGCCTCATCCAGCACCCTGACTCACCTACTTCTTTCTCCCTTGCATGACCACTCCCTTAAGCATTGAGCCCTCAGGACAATGAGGTACTGACCATCATCAAATAATCTTAGGAACAAAGTATCAGGTCTATTGATCACAGAGACAGGGTTTCGGTTAAACTAGAGCAGGGGTCCTCATACTACGGCCCGCGGGCCACATGCAAATACAAATATTGTATTTGTTCCCGTTTTGTTTTTTTTACTTCAAAATAATATATGTGCAGTGTGCATAGGGATTGTTCATAGTTTTTTTTTTAAACTATAGTCTGGCCCTCCAACGGTCTGAGGGACAGTAAACTGGCCCCCTGTTTAAAAAGTTTGAGACCCCTGAACTAGAGATAACATCTAGGACTCAGTTGTGTTTCAGTCTAGGCCCAGAAAAGCAGCAAAACCAGAAAAAAGCCACATCATGGCTGACATCGGGACCAGTTTCAATGACCAATGACCCTCTGCCCTGGCACTGACCAGTCAGTGGAGATCACAGCCCTGAAGGGACACACCTGGAAAGCTGCTGACTGTTCTACTGAGATCCTCTCCAGAGACCTCCCTTAAAATCCCTGCCTTTAAAAAACATAAAAACTTTAAGGAAAGGACCTAGTGTGTGTGTATGCGCTCTCTCTCTCTCTCTTTCCCCCCCCCCTCTCTCCTCCCCCAGTGCATTGCCCTCTCCTTTCCTTAGAAAGTATCCTTTGCTTTCTTTCTCTTAAGCTCCAAGGGCCCTTCTTTTGCCTTTGTAACTTGTTTCCTGAGTCCAGGCAGCCCAGCTGGCTCACAGCTTCTGCCTCTGTGACTTTCTTTCTAAAAGGCTAAATAAACTTCTTGCACTAGAGTTCTTGGCTCTGCATTCTTTCTTTGCCAAACTCAAGAACCAAGGTCTAACACTGCTGCTAACAAACTAATAATGAAACATTCATGGAACACAATCTGTTGGAGGTTACCACCAAATGAATAGGTACTTATTGTATGTAATCTGACATTTTGTTGTCTCTGATTTACTAAAAATTAAAATCAATATATAGCACTTTTACTTTTATATGTATGTTACTATAATCAAAATGTTTTGTGATATGTGTACCTAGGGAGGGGAAAATTCATTAATATATTTAAATTCATGCTTATACAGGTAGTAATAGTTGCCTTTGAGTATTAAAATAAGTATGTAAGCTGGCCACTAATGATTACTTTCCAAACTATTCTATTTATTAAAATTTAGAATTGCTTTGACTTTCTAAGAGCAGAAACTTAGAAGGAATTTTATAGATCAACTATTTCAACATCTAACTTTTAGTTAATTTTTCCATGCTTCCTGTAGAGAAATAGAGACAGGATTAGAATTAACTAGGTCACACTGCCTCCTTCTCCCACTCTGTAATCCTATTAGTAAACCCCATTGTTAAAAGGAGAAAATCATCTAGATCACATTTATTTATTTATTTATTTATTTATTTATTTATTTATTTATTTAATATATTTTTATTGATTTCAGAGTGGAAAGGAGAGGGAGAGAGAGAGATAGAAACATCAATTATGAGAGAGAATCATTGATTGTTTGCCTCAGGCATGCCCCACATTGGGGATAGAGCCCCTAATCTGGGCCTGTGCTCTGACCAGGAATCAAACTGGCAACCTCTTGGTTCATAGGCTGATGCTCAACTATTGAGCCACGTGGCCTGACTAGGTCACATTTAGGTAAAAGAAATTCATTTTAAAAATACATGTGGAATTTGAGTAGGAAAAGGTAAATTTTGATTCCAAGGAATCTTACCAATATGTGTCACAATTTGAAATGCTATAAAGAGAACCATTAATTTAAAAATAAGATGTGATTTATGAATGTTAATGTAATTAAACAAGGATGGCACTAGACTAAGGTGATTCAAATATCTTGGTAGCCAACACAAGCAAGCCAAAACCTAAACCAGAGTCAAAGGACTGAAATCCAAGAAAATGAAACAAGAAGAACCAATCATAAACAGTCAGCAAGGCTTTTATAGATAACTGATGAAGCCACACCCAATCAAATAATTTCCTTGTTTTGCTTCCAGGTCTTTTCTATAAAAATCTCTCCCCTCGCTCCTGTTGGCGGAGTGCTACTGCCACCTTTGGTTTGCTGCTGCCGGATTGATATCAATGTGTGCTTAAATAAATTCTTGAATATTTTAATGTGCTCCACTTTAGCTTTAACATTAGCTCCTTCACATTTAAAAGAGAGGCTGTGTGCATTATAATAATTCTAAAGTCATCCTCTTTCTTGACGGGAAAGTGAATTAGATTATGGATTAACACCGCTAGATGATTAGTCAACCATAAGGATTCCAAAACCCAGATCTACTTCGGATTACATCAGTAACTGCTTGTGTTTAATCAGATCATAATAAATGAATAAATAAATAAATAAATAAATAAATACTACATAAATGATAAAACATTGTTTGCTATCAACAATGAGCTCATATTCTGGAATGAAGGAAAGGCATTTAAATGAAATGGAGTAGATAAGTTTGTATGCATATATATTCTAAAGAAGGCAATAATCAGTTCCACTTGGTGGGTCAGGGAAGGCTTGCAAATGTAGGCACTGTAGCTGAGCCTGCAAAGATCAGTAGGAACGATCAAGGTAACAGGTATAGAAGGGTATTTCAGGCAGCAAGATTGACATGAGCCAAATAAAATGGTACAAGACAGTAAACACTCAGGATAATGTAAGGTAGACCAGGTTCTGGACATAAACAGTTTGTGTGCTCTGATTAAGCATTGACTTCATCTGATAGTTAATAGGAAGCCATTGAATGGCTTTATCAGAAGAATAAATAAGTATTCTTATTTTAGACAGATTAGTCCTGCAGAAGTATGGAAGATAGAGTGATGGCTGAGAGTGCTTATGAAAAACAACAAAAAATAACACTATAAAGGGAAATTATGGTAGCTTAGGTGAGACATACTGAGAGCATGGCTATGGATTGGGGAAAAGTTTGGATTCCAGAGTTGGTAATAAGTTAGTATCCATATGGTCCAATGGCTACTTCAATCACTGTAAAAAAAAAATAGACTATGTTGTCCCATAGATAACTCAGAATTTACTTGATCTATATAAAAATATTCTATCTCTAACCAGTATAGCTAAGATAGAGGCTTTGGACTGAAGGGACCCAGATTTGATTCCAATCAATGGCACGTGCCTCGGTTACAGGCTCCATCCCTGGCCTTCGTTGGGGCACGTGCTAGAGGTAACCAATCCTTGTGTCTCTCTCACAAGAATGTTTCTCTCTCTATCTCTTCCTCCCCTTCTACTTCTTTCTAAAAAAAAAAATCAAAGGAAAATACCCTATATCCTCAGGTGAGGATTAACAACAACAATAAAAAATATTCGGTATCCCAGGAAAAGGATGTACAGAAGGCTTATGAGAAAGCAGGGCAGCTAGCTATTCTTTCCATCTTCTTCACTTAATAGGGTAACACAGTTTCTCATTTTTATGCTCTCTTTACATGCGGGTTTTATGATCCTTTCTCTTCAGATCAGCTCCTCCCTCCCCCACTATGAGAAAGAATATGGCCTGGATATGGTGATCTTAAATGCTAGTAATACCACATTCTGTCTATTTCTGAACTTCAACCCTCAAAGAAGAGATTAGACTAGTCTAGCTGTACTCCAGGTGTTGGGTAATATGGCCTGCTACCTACTCAACAAATGGCCATGGGAAGCATACGCTAAGAAGAGATTCCGGTAAGTTTTCTGAGACATGGATCTGTAATCAAGAAAGAACATATTGGGATCATATGGACATAGAAAGCCAGTTTGGGTGAGAAGAATTAATTCAGTTTTTCTATGAGTTCAAGATGGTTGGAAGAACATTCTCAGGAGGTATTTGGATATATAAGTTGAGTTCAAAGAGGAACAATCTGAGATGGAGATATATTTGGAAGTCATTAACTTGTAGGTGACAATTAAAGCCATAGGATTAAATGAGAATGTATAAGAGAGAACATCTGACTAAACATTGACTGCAGAAATATAGAAAGAGCCAGGAAATTGATGAAAAAAGAGATAGAAATAAGTTGAAAAGAACATATTTTAATATGGAGTTGGAAAGAATGATAGAGGGAAAAGGAAGCACATAATTCCAACAAATGGACTACAGAACAGTATCAAATGTTGCAGAGATTAATAATATAAGAAATGAAGTGAGGGGAGAAGACTTATAGGCTATCACTGGTGATATTATCAAGAACAGTTTTAGTGGAGTGATGAGAATTTTTATCAGTGGGTCAAGAAGAAAATGGTAGATGAGAAATCCAAGATGGGTCTGGGTCATTCCTTCAAATGTGAAGACAGGGGCAGACAGTGTTGAAAAGTCTATTAAGTCAGTTCCCAATAAGAAACAAAGCACACAAATACAGGAAAAAGAGTTAATAAATTGCTAAAGGCCGAAACCGGTTTGGCTCAGTGGATAGAGCGTCGGCCTGCAGACTGGGGGGTCCCAGGTTCGATTCCGGTCAAGGGCATGTACCTGGGTTGCGGGCATATCCCCAGTGGGAGATGTGCAGGAGGCAGCTGATCGATGTTTCTCTCTCATCAATGTTTCTAACTCTCTATCTCTCTCCCTTTCTCTCTGTAAAAAATCAATAAAATATATTTTTTAAAAAAATAAATAAAATAAAAAAAAAATAAATTGCTAAAGCAAGGTATCCAGGGATTAGTGGAATGTCCCATCTACAGGGGATTAGCTCCAGGCAGAAAAAGAGGCATCCTTCTAAAAATATGACAGAGGCTAGTACATTTTGCCCTATCTAAGCTCTTCCACAAATATTTACTTTTTAGTTGCATAACTTTTTGTACAGATATTTTTAAAATTAAACTATGATGGCATGTAGTAATCTATTTTTTTAATATATTTTTTAAATTTTTTTACAGAGAGGAAGGAAGAAGGACAGAGAGTTAGAAACATCGATGAGAGAGAAACATCGATAATCTGCCTCCTGTACACCCCCTACTGGGGATGTGCCTGCAACCAAGGTACATGCCCTTGACCGGAATCAAACCTGGGACCCTTCAGCCTGTAGGCCGATGTTCTATCCACTGAGCCAAACCGGTCAGGGCAACTATTATATTTTTAAATTAAACTTATTGGAGTGACATTGGTTAATGAGATTGTATAGGCTTCGAGTGTACATTTCTATGATACATGATCTATATATTGCATGTGTGCCCACCACCCAAAGTCAAATTGTCTTTCATTGTTGGGAGCCATTAGAAATATTGGCTTAGACAAAGCCATCTTAAAAACTATAAGTTTCTGGTTCCTCCAGAAACTCCTAATTACCAGAAACCACCTGTGTCTTGCAAATTGGCCAGCAGTTAAAGATAAACTACCCTCACACAGCCGCTAAATCACACATATCCACTGATAAACACACAGCCATCCCGGAGCCTGCTAAAGCACACATCTCCGCTGATAAGCACAGCCATCAGGAGCCTAATAAATCTCTAGTAATAGGTTACTGCCCATAGACCCCTTTACCCACCCCCTGTCCCTAAAACAGTATGTATTCTGCCGCGGTGAGAATAAAGTGAGAGGCTTGATCAGGACTTGTCTTGCCTCCATTCTTTCGTGTCCCTTGTTTGTTTCATTCTCCTAGGGTGTCTCTTCGTTCCCCCGTTGTTATCCCGTGGGTTGGGACATTTCATCACCATATAATTGGCCTCCTCTACCATTTACTACCCCCTCACCCCTCGCCAATCCTCTTCCCCCTGGTAACCACCATGTTGCTGTCTATGTAAAACTTTGTAATTTTTTTTTTTTTTTAAATATATTTTATTGATTTTTTACAGAGAGGAAAGGAGAGAGAAAGAGAGTTAGAAACATCGATGAGAGAGAAACATCGATCAGCTGCCTCCTGCACATCTCCTACTGGGGATGTGCCTGCAACCCAGGTACATGCCCTTGACCGGAATCAAACCCGGGACCCCTCAGTCCGTAGGCCGACGCTCTATCCACTGAGCCAAACCGGTTTTGGCTAATTTGTTTTTTTAAAATATATTTTCATTGATTTCAGAAAGAGAGGGAGTGAGAGATAGAAACACCAATGATGAGAAAGAATCATTGATCGGCTGCCTCCTGCACATGGTCCATAGGGATCGAGCCCACAACCTGGACATGTACCCTGACTGGAAATAGAACTGTGACCTCCTGAGCCACACCAGCCAGGCAGCATCTCAGAAATTTGGATATGTCATATTGTCATTCTCATTTGTCTCTATATATCTTTTGATCTCACCTTCTATTTCATCTATGACCCAGTCATTTTTTAGTAGTATGTTGTTTAATCTCCACATATTTGGGGGTTTGGGTTTTTTTCACTTTTTTTAAAAAAATGTTCTAATTTCAAAGCATTGTGGTCAGAGAATAAGCTTGGTATGATTTCAATATTCTTAAATTTGAGGCTAGTTTTGTGACCCAACATGTGTTCCATCCTTGGAATGTTTCATGTGCACTGGAGAAGAATGTATAATCTGATATTCTGGGATGAAAGGCTCTGTAAATGTCAATAATACACATTTGTTCTAATATGTCATTTAAGGCCAGTATTTCTTTTTTTATTTTAGTGTACTTTTATTGATTTCAGAAAGGAAATGAGAGGGAGAGAGAGATAGAAACATCAATGATGACAGAGAATCACTGATCAGCTGCCTCCTGCATGCCCCCTACTGGGGATCCAGCCCCCAATGGGGTCATGAGTCCTGACTGGGAATAGAACCATGACCTCCTGGTTCATAGGTTGATGCTAAACCACTGAGCCACACCAGGAAGGCAAGGCCAGTATTTCTTTATTGATTATCTGTTTCAGTGATTTATCTGGAGTTGTCCATGGAGTATTTAGGTCCCCTACTATGATTGTGTTTTTGTCATTTTCTCCCTTTAGTTCTGTTAGTAGTTGCCTTATATATTTTGGTGCTCCTTGATTTGGTACACGTATATTGAGAAGTGTTATGTCTTCTTGAGGTAGTATCCCCTTTATCATTATAAAATATAGATCTTTGCCCCTTGTTATCTTGAAATCTGTTTTGTCTGACAAAAGTATAGCGGCACCTCCTTTTCTGTGGATGTTATTTGCTTGGGAATCATTTTTCATCCTTTCACTTTGAGCCTGTACTTGTCTTTGTAGTTTAGATGTGTCCCCTGAAGGCAGTATATAGTTGAATTTTAAAAATCTACTCTGTGCCCTTTACTTAGTGAATTCAGTCCATTTATTTTAGGGTAATTATTGATGCATGAGGATTTCCTATAGCCATTTTATATGTTGGTTCTTTTCCTTTGTGTTATTGTCTGTTGTTTTTATTTGATGGTATTCCATACTTTATTACTCTGTTTCCTTTTTTGTAAGTTAGTTGTCTTTGTTTTTTTGGGTGTGTGTTTTTGTTTGTTTGTTTGTTTGTTTGTTTGTTTGTTTTTTTTGTGTGTGTGTGTGTGTGGTTACCATTAGGTTTATGAAAAAAAAAGTTGTATGCATACAGTAGTCATTTTTTTAATGCATCTGATATTTATCTTCCTTTACAAATTCAGACCTTCACCCCCTCTTTTTTATGTTTTTGTTGTAAAAAATTATTCCTGTTTATGTTGGTGGTCTTACCTTTACTTTTGTGACCCTTCGTTCTTTGTTTCAGTTAGAATAACCCCCTTGAGTATTTCCTGCAATGAAGATCTTCTAGTAATAAATTGCCTCAGCTCTGTATGTGTGAAAAATTTTTTATTTCTCTTTTATATCAAAAGGATAACTTTGCTGGATATAAAATTCTTGAGTGGTAATTTCTCTCTTTCAGTAGTTTGAATACTTGTTTCCACTCTCTTCTGGTTTGTAGTTTCTGCTAAGTCTGATGATAACTATATATGGGCTTTCTTTTATAGGTTACTCTCTTCTTTTCATTGGCTTCCTTGATAATTCTTCTTTGTTATTAATTTTTTTCTCATTCAACTTTTTTTCAATGTATCTCAAAATTCGGTGACAGATTTTTGTCAAGTTGTTTCCATTAAAAGTACTGATTTTTACAACTAATAACTTAAAAGCTGCCATGCACACATACAAAAAACACCAAATGGTCCACAAAATATTATCCTTTCCTTCTGAAGGTTTTACATTTTAATTATTAACTAGTCCTTTGATATTAAACTTAAATGACCACTTGAGACAAACAGTTCTGAGACCATCCTTCCACCACTAAGACTAACTGGGTTGGAAGATATTAGGGATATAGGTGATATTGGTACCTAGCATGGAGGTCACTTTTGCTCAAGTCATCATCACAACTGAAGTAAAGTCTGTTGAAATCCAAAATGAAGCTTTGTCATTAATGTTTGACAGTTTTAATAAAATGATGGAGAAGGCCTTACTGTATTGAGGTAATTGGGTGTTCTTTTTGCTTCTTGGAATTGAGAATCTAGATTTTTCCAGAGGTTTTGGAAGTTCTTGTCAACTATTTGTTTGAATAGACTCTTTGTTCCTTTCTTCTTTACTTCTTCTTCTGGTATGTCTATCCTATCTAATAAAAGAGAAAAATGGTAATTGGCGTACGAGCTACCCTTTTCATTGGCTAATCAGGGCTATATGCAAATTAACTGCCAACTAAGATTGGCAGTTAACTGCCAACAAGATGGCGGTTAATTTGCATATGTAGGCACAATGCAGGGAGGCGAAAGGGAAAGCAGGAAGAAGCCCCCTGCCACTGACAGTGATCGGAAACCCAGGGGGGAGCTAAGAGCAGGGGGGCAGGGCAAAGGCGGCCCTGGGGCCGCCTTTGCCCTGCCCCCTCAGCCATGATCGGAAATCAGGTGCCTTTGCCGCCCTAGCCAGTGATAGCAGGAAGTAGGGGTGGAGCCAGCGATGGGAGCTGGACATGGTCGAAGCTGGCAGTCCCGGGAGCTAGGGGTCCCTTGCCTGGGCCTAAAGCGGAGCCCACGATCGCGGGGCTGCTGCAGCTGCGGGTCCCCGCTGCTCGGGCCGGACGCCTAGGCCAGAGGCCTCAGGCCTGGTCAAGGGGCTGATCCGGTGATTGGTGATCGGAGGGTGATGAGGGTCAACTCCTCTGGCCAAGGCATCAGGCCTGGGTGGGGGGCGGAGCCGGGGATTGGGGGGATATGATGGTCCCCTTGCCCAGGCCTGAAGCCTGGGTCAGAGGCGTCAGGCTTGGGCGGGGGGTGGAGCAAGCGATCAGAGGGAGATGAGGGTCCCCTGCCCAGGCATGATTCCTGGGCCAGAGGCCTCAGGCCTGGGCGGGGGCCAGAGCCAGTGATCAGGGGGAGATGGGGGTCCCCTGTCCAAGCCTTACACCTCTGGCGGAGGCGTCAGGCCTGGGCAAGGGGCCAATCAGGCGATCGGAGGGTGATGGGGGTCTATGCCTCTGGCGGAGGCGTCAGGCCTGGGCAAGGGGCCAATCAGGCGATCGGAGGGTGATGGGGGTCTATGCCTCTGGCGGGGGCGTCAGGCCTGGGCAAGGGGCCGATCAGGCGATCGGAGGGTGATGGGGGTCTACGCCTCTGGCCGAGGCATCAGGCCTGGGCAAGGGGCCGATCCTGCGATTGGAGGGTGATGGGGGTCAACGCCTGAGGGCTCCCAGTATGTAAGAGGGGGCAGGCTGGGCTGAGGGACACTCCCCTCCCCACACACACCCAGTGCACGAATTTCGTGCACCGGGCCCCTAGTTATTCTTATATTTATCTTCCCGATGGATTTAGATCATTCTTGTATAGGTCTCTCCTTTTTTCAAGATCAAGTCTTACCTCTACATCATTTCTAGATTTCTATCTTCAATATCACTATTTTTTTCTTTCATGTGATCAGCTCTATTTCCAATGCTCACTAATTCATTTTGATCTTTTACATTAAGTCCTTCATCTCCAGAATTTCTATTTGTTTTCTCACTTTTTTATTGAATTTATTAGGGTGATATTTGTTGATAAAATTATATAGGTTAAAAGTATACAATTCTATAAGACATCATCTGTATATTTTATTGTGTGTTCAGCACCCAAAGTCAAGTCTCCTTACATCACCATTTATGTCCACTATACCCTCTTTTACCTCCCCTCAACACTCTTTCCTCTAGTAATTACCATACTGTTGTCTGTGTTTATGAGTTCTTTTGTTTGTGTGTGTTATTTTTTTTTGCTTAATCCCCTCACTTTTTTTACCCAGTCCCCTCCCTTCTTACAGCTGTCAGTATATTATATATGAGTCTGTTTTTATTTTTTTTATTAGTTTATTTTGTTCATTGGATTCCACATAAAAGTAAAATCATATGATACTTGTTTTTCCCTGAATGGCTTATTTCAGTTAACATAATACTCTCCAGGTTAATCATATGATACTTGTTTTTTCCCCTCACTGGTTCATTTCAATAGCATAAAACTATCCAGGTCAATACATGCTGATGAAAATGATAAGAGTCCCTTCTCTTTTAAGACTGAGAAATAGTTCATCACATAAATGTACCACAGCATTTTGTTTGTTTGTTTTTTTGTTTTTTAAAAATATTTTATTGATTTTTTTTACAGAGAGGAAGGGAGAGGAATAGAGAGTCAGAAAAGTCAATGAGAGAGAGACATCGATCAGCTGCCTCCTGCACACTCCCCACTGGGAATGTGCCTGCGACCAAGGTACATGCCCTTGACCTGAATCGAACCTGGGACCTTTCAGTCCGCAGGCTGACTCTCTGTCCACTGA
Source organism: Myotis daubentonii (assembly GCF_963259705.1). Lineage (NCBI taxonomy): Eukaryota > Metazoa > Chordata > Mammalia > Chiroptera > Vespertilionidae > Myotis > Myotis daubentonii. The sequence goes on from NC_081840.1 coordinate 123,370,493, forward strand.
GCCAAACCAGTCAGGGCTACCACAGCGTTTTTATCCTTTCATCCAGTAATGGACATTTGGGCTGCTTCTAAATCTGGGCTATTGTAAATAACACTGCAATGAACATAGGGGTGAATATATTCTTTTGAACCAATGTTTCCAGTTTCTTTAGGTATGCTAGGTATAGTGGTTATTAATGCAGGTTTTATAATCAAACAAAACATGATAATCTCAAGAGAAACATCAAAAGTGCTTTATTCAAAGTAATGTCCATCACTAACTACACATTTCCCCCATCTTTCAGGTAATTTGTGGATACCGTCCCAATAGAACTTTTCTTGTTTTGAGACAAACCATTCAGAGACCCAATTTTCACTTCTTTGTATGTTTTGAAGTGCTGCTTAGAATGTGCGTGTGCCATCGATGGGAACAAGTGGTAACCTGAAGGAGCAAGGTCTGGTGAATACGGTGGGTGGGTTACTACTTCCCAGGCAAGATCTTTTAACTTGTCTTTAACTGGTTTTGAAGTGTGTGATGATGGGTCATTATGAAGCAAAATTACTTTGCCCTGTCTTCTGGCACATTCTGGTAGTTTCACGATCAAAGCGTGGTTCAAATTGATTATTTGTTGTCTGTAGCAATCAGTATTAATGGTTTCACCTGGTTTTAGAAGCTCATTGAGTTTGATGTTGGCTGTGGGTTTGTCATATATGGCCTTTATTACATTGAGGCATGTTCCCTGTATTCACACTTTGCTTAGAGTTTTATCATAATGAGTGCCAGATTTATAAAATGTCTTTTTCTGCATCTATTGATATGGTCACATAATTTTTATCTTTAATTTTGTTTCTGTGGTGTATCGTGTGTGTTGATTTGCAGATATTGTACCAACCTTACATCCTGGAATGAATCCCATTTGATCATGGTGTATGATCTACTTAATGTATTGCTGGATATAGTGTGCTAAAACTTTGTTGAGGATTTTAGTATTGACTAGAAGCCTGTTGAATGAAGATTCATGCAATAGGCCTTCCTTCCCCTGGCTGCTGGCCCCGGTTTTCCTCCGGCATCCAGGACCCAGGCCTTTGGTCTGGCCACAGCAGAGAAGCCAAGCCTCTTCAGTCTTCATTCTTCAGTCTTCAGTCTTCACTCTGGCTGGAGCCTTCAGTCTTTGCTCCGCTCCTGTGTATTCAAATTAACCACCATCTGTGTTGAGTTAATTTGCATAGTCACTCTGATTGGCTGGTGGGTGTAGCAGAGTGACACCAATTTTCATGTTTCTCTTTTATTAGTGTAGATATCAGAATATTGGCCTATACTTTTCCTTTTTTTTATAGTGTCTTTATCTGGTTTTGGAATTGGGATAAAACTGGCCCTGTAAAATGAACTTGAGAATCTTATATCCTCTTGATATTTTTAGAACCATTTGAGGAGGATAGAGGTTAGTTCTTTATTGAATGTTTGGTAAAATTCACCTGTGAAGTCATGTGGTCCAGGGCTTTTTGTTGTTGTTGGGAGTTTTTTTGTTTGTTGGTTGGTTGTTGTTTTATTGTTTTGTTGTTGGTTTTGTGTGTGTGTGTGTGCGTGTGTGCTTATTACTGCTTCAGTTTCTTTAGTTGCAATCTGTTTATTCATATTCCTGATTATTCCTGATTCAGTATGGAAAATTGTATGTTTCTAGGAATTTATTAATTTTTTTCCATATTATCAATTTTGTTGGCTAACACTTATTCATAATATTTTCTTACAATCCTTTGCATTTCTTTGGTGTCAGTTGTTACTTCTCCTTTTTCATTTTTGATTTAATTTATTTGAGGCCTCTTACTTTTATTCTTGATGATTCTGGTAAAGAGTTTGTCAATCTTGTTAATTTTTTCAAAGAACCAGCTCTTGATTTTACTGATGCTTTGTATATTTTCCTTAGACTTTATTTCATTTATTTTTGTTCTGGTATTTAGTATTTTCTTTTTCCCACTCACTTTGGGCTTTGTGTGTTGTTATTTTTCAAGTTCATTTAAGTGTAAAGTTAGATTGTTAATTTGAATGTTTTTCTTATTTCTTGAGATAGGTCTGTAATGTTATGAATTTTCCTTTTAGTATGGCTTTCACTGTGTCTATACATTTTGGGTTGTTCTCATTTTCATTTGTTTAGAGGTATCTTTTGATTTCCTTGTTCTCCTTGTTAACCCATTCATTGTTTAGTTACATTTTTTAGCCTCCGTGTCTTTGTGTGTGTTTTTCTGTTTTTTCTTATGATTGATTCTAGTTTCATATTATTATGGTCAGAGAAAATGCTTGCTGTAATTTCAATCTATTTGATCTGGTGTATCATTTAAGAACACCTTTTCCTTGTTAATTTTCTGTCTGAAAGTTCTAGCCATTGATGTCGATAGGGTGTTAAAATCCTCTACAATTACTGAATTACTCTCTATCTTTCTGTTTATGTCCACCAAGGTTGCTTTACATATTTAGGTATTCCTATATTGGTTGCATAAATGTTTATAAGTGTTATATCCTCTTGTTAGATTGCACCCTTTATCATTATGTAGTCTCCTTCTTTGTCTCTTTGTTTTAAAGTCTATTTTGGCAGATATAAGTACCTCTTCCCCAGTTTTGTTTTTCATTTCCATTTGTATAAAGTATCTTTCTCCATCCCTTTTTGTGTGTACTTTTCATTCTGATGTGAGTCTCTTTTAGATAGCAGATATATGGGTCTTGTTTTCTTATTCATTCAGATACTCTATGTCTTTTTACTGATGTATTTATGCCATTTTCTTGAAAATGATTATTTATAGCCACATACTTATTGCCATTTTGTTATTTTAACTACAGTTAACAAACATAATTTGTTCCAGAAGACTGTTCAACAACTGTTCTTTTCTCCAATGGAAATAACATAAGTTGAATTAATCTGTTCCAGACCCCCAACAGCAAAAAAACACAAAAATATTCACAGCACAATTTCCTGAAATGTTACCAATGTGAGGTTTAGTGGTAAACTAACTCATATCCATGCACTCTCTCCTTAGTTTGTCACCTGAGAGACCCATGACTAAGCATACTGTTATCAGCATAAAAGGGTTGTTGAGTTGAGAACTGAAGTTTTGTTCAACAACTAAGAAATTTTTCTGTCAAGAACTGAATTGTTTAAGATGGGAAATTTTTGAAAACTGAAGTTTGATTTATGTTCCTCTGTTTTTTACTCCTCTTGTTTTTAAAGTAGGCCCTTTAACATTTTTTTTTTAATGTGGGTTTGGTAGTAACAAACTCCTTTAGCTTTTTCTTGTCTGGGAAGGACTTTATTTTCCTTCAATTTTAAGTGATAGCCTTGTTGGTAATGTAATCTTGGTTGTAGACCCTTGCTTTTTATTACTTTGAATATTTCAGGCATATCACTTCTGACCTGACATGTTTCTGTTGAGTTCAGCCAAGTTTTATGAGAGCTCCTTTTAGGTAACTATCTTTTTTTTTTTTTTTTTTTTTCTGCTTTTAAACTTCCTTTTTATTTCTTGGTGTTTTAATTATGATATGTCTTGATGTAGGTCTCTAAGTTCTTGTTTGTGACCCTGTACTTTCTGGACTTGTGTGTTGTTTTTCTTCACCAGGTTAAGGAAGCTTTCAGTAATTATTTCTTCAAGTAGATTCTCAATCCCTTTCTTGTTCTCTTCTCCTTCTAATATCCCTTTGATAGCAGATATCAGTACACTTCATGCTGTCCCAAAAGACACTTAATCAATCCTCATTGTTTTGTTTTCTTATTGCTGCTCAAATAGAGTATGTTTTGCGATATTGTCTTTCAAATTGCTGATTCAATTGTCTATTTCATCTGACCTACGGTTTAGTCCTTCCCAGTGTATTCTTCATTTCAGATATTATATTCTTTATTTCTGACTGGTCATATTTTTGTGGTTTCTATTTTGGTTTTTTTTAAGTTTCAGTCTTTTTGGTAAAGTACTTGTTTTGTTTATTGACTTTCTGTGTTCAAAGTGAGTGCTTCTCTTTGTTTTTTTGCATCTCATTGAGTTTTTTCTGAACTGCAATCTTGAATTCTCTGATATTTATATCACATATTTCCACATCTTTAAGTTTATTTTGAGGATATTTTAAAATTTTCTTTCTGAGCTTCCTTGTTACCTGGGTTTTTTTTGGTGCTTGATGAGTTCATTCTCTGTCCAAGCATCTATGTCTGAATGGAACTTCTGTAATTGATTGCTAACAAGAACTTTTTAAATTATGTTCCAATAGGTGTGGCGAATCACCAGGTTTTAGCTCTCCTGCCCTTCTCTGGCTTTTCAGAGCTCTGCGGAGTGGTGGATAATGGCGTGTGTGCTCTGGCAGGTGACACCTTCCATGTGATCCAGGTGTTTCAGTTTCAGAGGACCAACTGAGCAGAGGAACGTGGTGAGTGCTGGTGCTCCAAATTCTTGAAATACCAATGCTGTCCTCCACACCCAGACTCTGCTGGCAGTGCAACCTCAGTGTGTGGGGTGGGGTGGGGTGTGCTGGAAGAACCTTCTTTGTTGCTTTGCCCTCCAAGAAACTGTGACCAGCAGACCTCCACAGCATTCCCCTGCATCTCCACTTGACCCTAGGATTAGCCACAGAGTGTGCCCTCCACTTGGGTTAAAAGCATTTCTGTAGTACAGTTCTCAGGTCTACAGATAATGTGCTCTTCAATCTGACACACAGGGTGAAGGTAGGTGAGCTCTGGGGATGTAAGGAAAGGCAGCCAGGCCCTGTTGCTTTGTTTCTCCGTCTGGAATGCTGATTGCCAGACTACTGTGGCCACATCTCTGTGCTTCATTCCTGTCCAGGTCATTGGGTTCAGCTTTTCAGATCTCTGGAGTGGTGGATAATGGCCTATGTGCTCTGGAAGGTGATGCCTTCCATGTGATTCAATTGTTTCAATTTCATGAGCCGTAACAAAAGCTGATACTGTCCATTTTTGCAGTAATGCTCACTAAATCTTTTTTGCTCTTCTTGGCTGAAGGGAGTGACATCCACAACCTGATTCCTCTCTTCTCTGAGCTGAGTTCTGCAGTGAGCTTTGGGCTGCAGGGCTGTGTATATGGCTCTTTTGAGCTCTTCTCCCTTCTCACCTCTTCAGTTCACTCCCACTTGCCCACTTTTAGATGTTTCGATGTATGGATTTCTCAGATGTGTTAGTACATTAAACAGAGAATTCTTTGTTGAATTATAGCCGTTCAAATTGCTGAAAATTCAAGAGGAGAGATTCAAAGGGAATCTCTCATGCTGTCATTTTTCTGATGCAACCAAAAATATTTAAATATCTGTCTTTTATGGTGCAAACATTCTATGGCTTTATTATTTTTTTAAAAAGCTGTACAAAAATGTGTAAACAAACTAGTAGTTCATTGATATTTTAAAACAAAATACATAATAAAAACAACATAAAATCTTTAAACAAACAAAAAGGAAGACAAAACAGCTCAAAGACACCTTGGTTGTTCTGTCACCAATTGTCACAACTAGAATTTAGATAGGAACAAGTTGTTTTGTTTTGTTTTCTAAAAAATACACACAAACACTTTTATTTTCTAAGAACAAACATGTTAGGAAGAAAAAATAAAATGGGGATATTGCTTTATAATATAGGAAATAGTATATTGAGAACAAATGTTTGAGTTACTGAATTTCAGATAATAGCTACATTTTTTGTAAGAAAATATGATTTTTTTTAATTTTTTTTTTTACTATGGGCCAACTACTGTATTGGAAGAGGTTATCTAAAAGGCCTGTCAGCTGGTTGACAGGAGACTCCACCTATGCATACAGAGGCCACTCATCCTTGCCTCTGCCCTTGAAATATACATTCTGCTCACTTATTGACACAGTGGAAAAGTTTTTCGAAGATGCACCCTTGAGAGAGTAGTATGTTGTTAAAACCATCTGGATGGTATATATGACTAAATACAGTTAGGAATTTTATATAAACTTTAAAAATCTGTCAAGCAGGTATGGATATCTACTTGTCTTGAGGCTACTGAAATAAAGCCTTGTAAGTAAGTTCCCTTATTTATTAATCCTGACACTTACCTGTCTGAAATGTCTGTCTCTTCCATCTCCTTTTACCCTCTGCATACAGGGGTCAGTTTGCCATCCTACAGTATTAAAACCTCAAAAATATTTTCAATATACTTCTAAAAACAAAGGTGCTAAAGCTTATTAATTAGACAACAGCCCAATTCATATTTCAAAGATTTGAGTAATTTGTCAGTCGCAGGGTGGTTAGCCCTGGTGAAGTTAGTGTTTAGAAGACCTGCAGTTTTAGAGCACTAATTCTCATAGTGTAGTCCCTGACCCAGCATTTTGTTAGACATGAATATTCTCAGATTCATCTCAATCTGAGATGGGTTGGGGCCCATCTCTGGGATGGGGCCCAGGTATCTTTTGCAAAGCTTTCCAGTTGATTCTCTGTTCTGTATATTGTGAACACCATTGTTTTAAAGGTTGGCACTGGTTTATAGTAAATGTTGAAGGGGCCAACTGATACAAAACAGACATTCCAATTTTACACTAATTTCATATATGTTTTAAGAAATTTTATTAATTCACTTTGAATGATAAAACATTTTATTTAAATACTGTATTTCATCAATTATTTTACTACATATTTGAATGAAAAAGCACAAGAAAAGCACTTTAATAAACCTGCATTTTGGGGGAAGATGGTGGCTGGCAGGACAGAGGTGAGGGAGAGGCTGTGAGTGAGTGGGGGGGAGAAAGGGAAGTGTGTGGATGTGTGTGGTGTGTGTGAGTGAGTGAGGGACAGTCAGACCCTACAAGAGTATCAGGGGCTGGCAGACCAGGCTCTCCTGGACAGGGAGCTCCTGCCACTGCTGCGGGCACTCCCTGGGCTACAGGGCTCTGGCACAGAGCCCATGCCATCTTGAAGGGGAGAGCAGCCTGCTCTAGAAACTCAGCATCACCATCACCCAGACTGGCCTTGGACACTGCCTGGAACCCTGCAGCCAAACCAGCCAAAGACCTGCTGCCTTGGCCACAAACCTGCAGATCCTAGGACGTCCACTTCCCAGGGCGCAGGCTCCTGCAGCAATAAGTGGGACTTCCTCCTCCCTGGATGCTGACCTGCAGACACCACAGTTGTGCTGAAACAGCACACGGGACCCCAAGCCTGCCGACCTGGCAGGCGGCACCCGGGTGCCTCTGTAAGTTGCCGCTGAGCATGCACGTTTCCAACCAAGGGTGCATGGCCCCTGCAACAGACCCTCGGACTTCCCCCTTCCCAGCTGCCGGCCCACAGACTCTGTGGTCACGCCACTCTAGCACGTGGGCCCCCGGAGAGCCTCCACTCTGGCAGGCGGCTCCTGGGCATCTCTGTGAGGCACCACAGGGCGCGCACGTATCCAACCAAGGTCGCACAGCTCCAGCAGCAGAAAATTGGATTTCCCTTTTCCCAGCTGCCTGTCCTCAGACACCGTGGTCATGCCACTCCAGTGCACAGGCCCCACGAGAGCCTGCCAACCTGGCAAGCGGCCCCTAGGTGCCTCTGTGAGCCACCGTTGAGCATGCATGTATCCAACCAAGGGCACACAGCCCCTGCAACATAAACTCAGACTTCCCCATTTCAGGTGCTAGCCCACAGATGCTGTGGTTGTGCAGCTCCAGCACTCAAGTCCCCAGAGAGCCTGCTGCCCTGGCAGGCAGCTCCAGGGCACCTCTGTGAGCCACCACTGGGCACAAATGTTTCCAACCAAAGGCACACAGCTCCTGCAACAGAAAATGGGACCTCCTCATCCCTGGCTGCTGACCTCTGGGCAGCACGGTCGCACTGCTCTAGAGTGTAGGTCTCCTAGCCTGCTGCCCTTGCAGGCAGATCCTGGGTGCCTCTGTGAGCTGCTGCAAGGCAAGAGCATACACAACCAAGGATGCATGGCTCCCATAGCAAAAGCTAGGTCTTTCACATCCCTATCTGCCAGCATCTGGTCTCCGTGGTCATGTCACTTCAGCGTGTGGGCCCCATGAGCACAAATCCTTGGCAGGTGGCTCCTCTGTGAGTTGCCACTGGGAGCATGCCTCTCCAACCAAGATCACATGGCTCCCTCAGCATCTTTCCCCTCCCGGCTGCCTACTTCTGGACACCTTGGTGAGTTACTGAGGACTCGCCTCCCTGGACAAGGTCACACTGTTTCAGCCATAGACTCCAAGACTCCCACATCCCCAGCTGTGGCTCCTCGACCCCCCTGTGATTCACAGAGGGAAATCACTTTGGCCAGAATTCCACTGCTTCAACTGCAGACTATGGGACAGCTGTCCGCCACCGTCATGGGCTCCAGGACCCTCATAGTGAGTTGCAGAGTGACACTACCCCAGCAAGAGTCACACAACATTGGCCAAAGTCACACTACCTGGGCCTCAGGCCCTGAGACCCCTTCTTCCCAGGCCGTGGACTCAAGGAACTCACAGTGAGCGCATACCATTGAGATCTCAGGCAAATCTTTCCACAAGAGCCGGAACTATGATCACATCCTCAACAGCTTGCACAACAAAGCCGGGGGTGAGTCACATTGCCAGTCAATCTGTGGCAAGACTTCATCCACAAATAAGAAACTAACATTCAAAATCCAACTATATCAGAAGAACCCAACTAGCTCAAGCAGGGGACTCCACTAGATCACCAAGCCCAGGGGATCAGAGAGACTGTACCACTGGGTCTCCCAAATCACTAACTACATAGCATCAGCCCCAAAAGAACCTGGGTAGCAAAGCAGATGGATTTAAGACATAGAAACAATTGAAATATTATAGTAAAATATGGGGAGACAAAAAAAAATCCCCAAAGGAAAGAAAAAGATGAATCACCAGAAAAGCAATTAAATGAAATGGAGGCAAGTAACTTGTCAAAGAAAGTATTCAGACTGATGTTTATAAGGATGCTCAAATGTCTGGATGACAAATACACACAATTCAATGAGAATTTTTTTTTTTTTTAAAAAATATACTTTATTGATTTTTTACAGAGAGGAAGGGAGAGAGATAGAGAGTTAGAAACATTGATGAGAGAGAAACATTGATCAGCTGCCTCCTGCACATCTCCTACTGGGGATGTGCCCACAACCCAGGTACATGCCCCTGACCGGAATCGAACCTGGGACCCTTCAGTCCGCAGGCTGATGCTCTATCCACTGAGCCAAACCGGTTTTGGCTCATTGATGTTTCTAACTCTCTATCCCTCTCCCTTCCTCTCTGTAAAAAATCAATAAAATATATATTTTAAAAAAAAGAATCTGTTTTATGTTTAGTAGGCTGTTGCATACCTACTTTATAAGATGAAAATCTCATATAATTTTACTTTAATCTATCATTATTAAGACTTTTTATGTGTTGGGCCTTTTTTAACCCCTTTGGCTTATCATAAAATGTGTATTTGTTTCATACTAATTAATAGAGAAAAACTCTAGCGTATAGGGCCCAACAAAATTTTAAAAATTGAGAAATTTTAATTCATATATCATGTTACATAATTCATGCATTATGCAGCATAATTTCACAAATATTAATTTATATATTTACAGACACAATTTTTCAGGAATTTCAGAAAAATATCCTTTTACCTATGTTGTCTTGAGTAACTTAATTTTTAGGATTTTTAAATTGAATTATTGTGTAATAATTATTAAGGATACATGAAGTAAGTTATTTAGTACTTTTTAAAGCTATTTTGCAAGACTGCAAATAAAGAATATTTGTTTAAAATTTGAGTCAAACTAATTAGGATAGATTACCCTGAATATTGATATTAAGTGATCAAAATATAAGAAGTCTTTAAAAAAGACTTTGGCAGTGGAATCATCACTTTAAAAGCATATAGGCAATGAAAATTTAATTTTTCCAGAATATGTTCAAAGCATAGGATACCTATAATACTTATTCATTTTCACAAGATGAATTTTAAATATCTGAATAGTTTCAGTGATCTATAAGGATTTTATGTTTTCAATCATGTATAAATAATGAGTACTTTTAAAATCCTATATAATAAAAACCCAGCTACCAAACAGCAGAACAACCGGAACGACCGACCGGCTGGCCTGTTGCTATGATCCACGCTGACCAGGGGCAGACGCTCAACACAGGAGCGCCGGTCCTGACCGACCCATTCAGGAGGCCCACCAGCCCTGCAGCAGCCACTCACTCCCTCAGCAGTCCTTCAGGTTCAATTTCCAGAGAATGGACCAGGCACCCACGGACCAGCACTGCTGGCATGATCCCGACAGTGCTGCCGGCCTCTTGGAACTTGGCCTTGGGCACCGCAGCCACTTCCCCTCCCTAGACACTCCACAAGGAAGAAAGAATATAAAAGCGGCCGCCATGCCAGGAGTGACCAGTGGTGACTGTTCTTCCCGTGCTTCCTCTAGGTCACGTGCACTGGCCCCCCGCCCGCCCTGCTCCAGATAAAGTGTGAGCACTGCACGAGGAAGGAATGTAGTAAAAAAACAAAAACCGAGGACCAAGAGAATGCCACAGTTGACGTCCAGAGTTCAGCTCAGAAGAACAGAGAGAAGGGAGAATTCCATAAGTTGGCCGATGCCAAGATATTGCTGAGTGACTGCCTGGCGTGTGACAGTTGTGTGACCACAGAGGAAGGAGTCCAAGTTTCTCAGCAGAACGCCAAGGACTTCTTCTGTGTCCTGAACCTTAATAAGAAATGTGATACCTCACAGCACCAAGTGCTGGCAGTGTCCATGTGTCCTCAGTCTCTGCCTTATTTTGCTGTTAAATTCATCCTCAGTGTCACTGATGCATCCAGAAGGCTCTGTGGCTTCCTCAAAAGCCTAGGGATGCACTGTCTTTGACATGAAGATAGCTGCAGGCTTCAGCATCCTTGAGAGTCAGAAGGAATTTGTTTGTCAGTACCGTCAGCACCGTGAGGAAGAGCCCCGGCTACCCATGCTGACCTCCGCCTGCCCTGGATGAGACCGATATGCAGAGCATGTGCTGGGTCACCCCATCACCCCCACCTCTGAACGACCAAGTCTCCCCAGTGGATCATGGGCTCTCTGGTGAAGGATTACTTCACCAGACAGCAGAACCTATTCCCAGATAAGATTTCCCACGTCACTGTGGCCCCGTGTTATGACAAGAAACTGGAGGGCCTTCAAGAAGATGTTCCCACAGCTTTGCATAGCTCCCGGGGTGCTGACTGCGTGTTAAACTCGGTGAAACTCCAGATAATGGAGCAAAGTGACCTCGTCACGAATGCTGCCATTGTGGACACTCTGTTTGGAGACGTGAAGGAGGAGGAGGTGAGGCTCCATGAGGGTGCCAGCTCCATCCAGCACCTGGCGCACATCTTCAAGCACACGTCCAAGGAGCTGTTCAATGAGGATGTGGGGGTGCTCACCTACTGCAACCTGAGGAACAAAGACTTCCAGGAGGTCACCCTTGAAAGGGACGGAGAGGTTCTGCTGTGCTTTGTGGCTGCTTACTGCTTTCGGAACATCCAGAAGTGGTCCTGAAGCTGAAGAGGGGCAAGTTCCCTGCCACTTCGTGGAGGTCCTGGCCTGCGCCAAGGGATGCCTAAGCGGCAGGGACTAGGCCCAGGTGAGGACGGGTGTGCAGATGGGGCGCTGCTGCGGCAGATGGGAAGCATCTACACTGCCATCCCGGTGTGGCCTCCGGAGACCAGCTCCCATGTGCAGGAGCTGTACCAGGAGTGGTTGGGGAGGGGGCGATTCCCCCTAGCAGGGCCCAGGGCAGCCTGCCAGCAGCCGGGACATCAAGTGGTAAAGGTCCAGCAGACGCACGGCCTGCAGGCCGCCTGAGGAGGGGTGTCAGACACGTGAAGGAAAGGCTTAGCATCTCTGTCATCCCTTCGGTTTTCAGAATTCCCTGCTCCCCATCTGTCAGCTCCCTTTCTCTGAGGGGCGCTGTCGTCCTCACATGGGTGCAATTAGAATTTTGTATCTCGAGAGGATTGCCCCAATGTACGTATCCTTTTATCCAACGATGAAAAATCCCAAAGAACAAGAATGGAGACAGGCTTAAAAACCCGGAAGTGTCCTGCGAAGAGCTGAGACTTGGTTCTGTCCACGTACCTCAGAGAGATTGGATGAGGAAATGGCCTGGTTTGGCCCTGATTTTACCCACGATGTTACTCTTGAAGGTGTCTTTGCCACAATGTGAATAAACTGCCACCTTTTGGAATAGGGGCTCATACGAAAGTCTGCATTCCCAACTTTTCTTGAGGATCTATGTTCTGCAGCTGTGGCCACCATCCTGAGACCAGGTCCTTTCTCTGGGAATCAGGGGGGCACTGGAGTGGAGCCCCACCTCCCCCTCCCCCCGTGTCCGTTTACATACAGGGATTGAACTGAACTCAGTTTGGGGGAGGCCTGGCAAGGGTGACGGGTGTCACAGATAGAAAGATGGAGAATGGAGAGGCAGACACCCTGCTTGGTCCCTCCCTGGGTGGGGTCAGGCAGATGAAGGCCAGCCAGCCCGCCCCACAATTGGGTGAGATAGTGTCCTCTGTGTCCACCTCTCACCCCGTGGGCCCAGCCACTCCCCTCGGCTCCGGGCAGCCCTCTGTGTTCCATGACAGCGCGCTCTGCCCTCACATGCTGCTCGCCCTAAACAAGAAGTAAGAGAGCAGTTGGCTCACAGACAACTACACAGAAAGATACACAGTCACCACAGAGCCCAGCAACCCGTGCATGTTAGGGTTGTCCTGTGAAGTGAAGCCTGTGGTGTTGGTTTCTAGAGCCCTTGGATTTTGTTACCATGTAGGTGACAGTCTTCTTGAACCCCTCAGCCTGTTAGATTTTCCTCATTCATGTGTTATTGTATCCATGTACCCATCTGGGTTGATAACTGGGACATTGTGTGAAATTACTTATTTTCTGCTTCCAATCTATTTACAGTGCGGTTTCATCCTTTGTGGTAGCGTAGATCCATTTCTGATTATGGAATAAACAGTTGAAGTGTCAAAAAAAGCAGCCGCCAGGTGGCTCTTGACAACCAGCGGGAACATCAGCAGGAGGGATCCAGATCCCTGCTGGCAAGGGCATCCCACCACCTGCTGGAGGGCCGATGGCATCCTGGGTCTCCCCCCACTCCCCTCAGGACCCCACTCATGCATGAATTTGTGCACCAGGCCTCTAGTAGATATATACATAAAAAAAAAGTTTCTCTCTTCTCAAGAGTTAAGGAAAGAAAATAGAATTAACAAAATAAAATGCAAATGTTGTTAATATTATTCATCAAAAGAAGAATTCCGGTTCATATTCTTTAGTCTGTAAGATGGGGGAGCTATTGCATTACACAAAATATTGGTCAGTACTTTCACTCTGCACATTTTCCTTTGATTAAAACCATTTGTAGTAAATGATGACCTAGACCTTTATAAATGCCATTTCAACTGAGGTTTTGGTCTAATTAAATTATAACCTAAAGTCTTTCTAAACTAGGTCTTTCTAACTGGTCATAAACAGTTAATAACATTCTACATCTATATAGTAATAGATTTTTTTGTTACAGAAAGAATTTTTGTAATACTCTAGGGCCTGAACATTAGTTCCTGCTGTGCATATGGGGATACTTGGACCAAGAAAGCTCTTTTCAGTATGCAGTTACTTTTCTCCTGCTTTATCTTGGTATTAGTAGAAACCCCTGGAAGTGAGAAAGGTATATATTACCAACCCAGTTCTGTTTTGTAGGTTAAAAATCTGTGGTATGGAAAAGTTATTTTCTAAAGTTACCCAGTTAATTATCAGTAATCACAGTGCTCTACAAATACCAGATATTTTAGCTTTATTAAAAAATATGGGAAAAAATAAATACCTGCCTATGGAAGGTTCTTGAAGATAATGTGTATGAAAAGAGTTTGTAGTTATAAAATGTGATAAAAGTGTTAGTTCTTGGTCTCTTGCTGCCATGGTAAATGGCTGATCAACATCTATACCTTTATGTATAACTTATTTTATGTATAACTAATTGTAACCCTAAATACACACAGGAAAAGAAAGTACACGGGCAGGTGCTTTCAAGGTAATATCACTATTTTTCCTTGATAGTCCATCTGAAATATCTAAGTAGTACCTACTTGGAATGGTGTATGTTGAAAGGGAATACATGCTTCTTCATATTAAACATGATTTTAAAATTTCATTAACAATTAATGCAGCCCTAGCTAGTTTGGCTCAGTAGATAGAGTGTTGGCTTGCAGACTGAAGGGTCCCGGGTTCGATTCCAGTCAAGGGCACATGCTCAGGTTGCTGGCTCAATCCCCAGTAGGGAGCGGCATGCAGGAGGCAGCCAGTCAACGATTCTCACTCATCATTTATGTTTCTATCTCTCCATCTCCCTTCTTCTCTGTAATCAAAACAACAAACAAACAAAAAAACCCCCACAACAATTAATGCACAAAAAGCTACTGAAAATAATATGTGTTGATTTTAGGAATAATGTAACTAAATAGGTAATCCAAGATAACTTGCAGGACCACCACCTCTAAAAATCAGTGTGTGTGTGTGTGTGTGTGTGTGTGTGTGTGTGTGTGTGAAGAGAGAAAAACAATTTTAAAAACCTAAGACACACAATATAGCATAGTGGTTATGATCCCAAGTTTAAGTTTTATGTACCGTGTCTGCCATAACTTATGACTTTGGACATCCAGTTTAACTTCTCTGAGTTTCTTTATCTGTAAAATGTAGATGAAAATGCCACAACAGTTGATAGAAAGATGCAATGAGATAATATTTGTAGAACACATAGAAAAGCTCCTGGCATAAAATAAGTGCATAATGTAAAATAAAAAACATTTTTAAAAAATATTAATATAATCCAAATGTTTATCATTTTGCTTTTCTTTTCATTTACTTATATTTTAGGAATATTAGAAATTTAGTCTAAGTTTATAAATTATTTTTTAGTCAGATATGTCTCTGATCCAACCAAAATATTCTTTATTATATACCTGAAAGAAACATGATTTTCATTTTTTTGTGAAAATATGAAAGTCAATACTATTATTTTCTTGAGGTCTTTACAAGCATTGGTTTTTGTTAAAGACTTGATTACCTTGCATAGTTGAATCACCAAGAAAATAATTTTAAAAATCCAGATTTAGATATCTAGAATCTACTTTGCAGAAATCTTGAGAAAGAAAAACAAAGTTGGAGGAATCAAAATACCAGATTTCAAGTTGTATTGCAAAGCCACTGTAATCAAAACAAGCTGGTACTGGCATAAGAATGCATATAGACACTGGGAGGAGGGTGAGAGCAGGTGCCGGGAGGTAGGGGAGGCTGGGGGAAGGCCAATTGGGAAAAGAAAGGAGACATATGTACTACTATTTGTAATACTTTGAACAGTAAAAAAAGAGATAATAATAATAATAATAATAATAATAATAATCTACACTAATAAAAGAGAAAAATGGTATTTGGCGTACGACGATACCCTTTTCATTGGCTAATCAGGGCTATATGCAAATTAACTGCCAACTAAGATTGGCAGTTAACTGCCAACAAGATGGCGGTTAATTTGCATATGTAGGCACAATGCAGGCAGGCGAAAGGGAAAGCAGGAAGAAGCCCCCTGCCACTGACAGTGATCGGAAACCCAGGGGGGAGCTAAGAGCTGGGGGGCAGGGCAAAGGCAGCCCTGGGGCCGCCTTTGCCCTGCCCCCCAGCCATGATCAGAGAATCAGGCGCCTTTGCCGCCCTGGCCAGTGATAGCAGGAAGTAGGGGTGGAGCCAGCGATGGGAGCTGGGCACGGTCAAAGCTGGCAGTCCCGGGAGCTAGGGGTCCCTTGCCTGGGCCTAAAGCGGAGCCCACGATCACGGGGCTGCTGCAGCTGCGGGTCCCCGCTGCCCGGGCCGGACGCCTCAGCCGGAGGCCTCAGGCCTGGTCAAGGGGCCGATCCGGTGATTGGTGATCGGAGGGCGATGAGGATCAACTCCTCTGGCCGAGGCATCAGGCCTGGGTGGGGAGCAGGGCCGGGGATTGGGGGGATATGATGGTCCCCTTGCCCAGGCCTGAAGCCTGGGTCAGAGGCATCAGGCTTGGGCGGGGGGTGGAGCAAGCGATCAGAGGGAGATGGGGGTCCCCTGCCCAGGCATGATTCCTGGGCCAGAGGCCTGAGGCCTGGGCGGGGGCCAGAGCCAGTGATCGGGGGAAATGGGGGTCCCCTGTCCAAGCCTGACACCTCTGGCGGAGGCGTCAGGCCTGGGCAAGGGGCCCATCTGGCAATCAGAGGGTGATGGGGGTCTACGCCTCTGGCCTAGGCATCAGGCCTGGGCAAGGGGCAGAGCCAGCAATCGGAGGGGGCTGGGGGCAGAACCTTCGATTGGAGGGTGATGGGGGTCAACACCTGAGGGCTCCCAGTATGTGAGAGGGGGCAGGCTGGGCTGAGGGACACTCCCCCCCCCCCCAGTGCACGAATTTCGTGCACCGGGCCCCTAGTAATAATAATAATAAAAAGAATGCATATAGACCAATGGAACAGAACAGAGAAGCCAAAAATCAACCCAACTCCTAATGCTCATTTAATATTTGACAAAGGAGTCAAGAGCATATAATGACGTCAAGACAGTCTCTTCAATAAATGGTGTTGGGAAAATTGGATAGCTACATGCAAAAGAATTAAATTAGATGACCAACTTACACCTGACACAAAAATAAACTCAAAATGGATAAAAGACTTAAATGTAAGACATGGGACCATAAAAATCATAGAAGAAATCATTGGCAGCAAAATCTCAGACATCTTGCATAGCAACATGTTTATAGATACATCTCCTAAGACAATGGAAATTAAGGATAAAATAAACAAATGGGACTACAGTGAAATAAAAAGCTTCTGCACAGCAAAAGAAACCATCAATTAAATAACAAAAGTGCTGACTCCATGGGAGAACATATTTGCCAAAAGTACATCTGATAAGGGGGTTAACCTCCTAAATCTACAGGGAACTCATGCATCTTAACAAAGGGAAGATAAACAACCTAATTAAAAAATGGGCAAAGGACCTCAATAGACACTTCTCCAAATTGGACATATAGAAGGCCAAAAGGCATATGAAAAAATGCTCAAAGTCATTGATCATCCAAGAGATGCAGATCAAAACAATAAGGTATCACCTCACACCTGTCAGAATGGCTATCATCAACAAATCCACAGATGACAAGTGCTGGAGAGGATGTGGAGGAAAAGGAACCTTTGTGCACTGCTAGTGGGGATGCAGACTGGTGCAGCCACTGTGGAAAACAGTATGGAGTTTACTCAAATAATTAAAAATGGAACTACCATTTGACCCAGTAATCCCACTTCTAGGAATATATCCCCCAAACTCAGAAACACCAATCAGAAAGAATATATGTACCCCTATGTTCATAGCTGCAAAATTTACAATAGCTAAGATTTGGAAACAGCCTAAGTGCCTATTAGCAGATGAGTGGATTAAAAACCAATGGTATAGCCCTAACCGGTTTGGCTCAGTGGATAGAGTGTCAGCCTGTGGACTCAAGGGTCCCAGGTTTGATTCCGGTCAAGGGCATGTACCTTGGTTGCGGGCATATCCCCAGTAGGGTGTGTGCAAGAGGCAGCTGATCGATGTTTCTCTCTCATCGATGTTTCTAACTCTCTATCCCTCTCCCTTCCTCTCTGTAAAAAAAAATCAACAAAATATTTAAAAAAATAAAAATCTTCATTCTCCCCTTAAAACAAAACAATAAAATAATAAAATGCAATAGAATACTATCCTATATAATAAAGAGGTAATATGTAAATTGACCATCACACCCTCACAAGGTGGCTGCCTATGACCAGGCTGGCAGGGGGGTTAGTAAGGAATGACCAAACGACTGAACAAGCAGGCTGCGTGGGGCAACCAGGCCGGTGGGGGGGGGGGTCAGTGAGGGGCGACTTGGCCAGCAGGGAAGGCAATTGGGGGTGACCAGACCAGCAGAGAGAACAGTTAGGGGGAACCAGGCCAGCAGGGTGGGGGTAGTCAGGTGTGACCAGGCTGGTGGAGGGGGGCAGCTAGGAGTAATCAGGCCAGCATGCAGAGATAGTTAGGGTTGATCAGGCAGGCAGTGGGGGAGCAGTAAAGGGTGACCAGGCAGGCAGGCAGGTGAGCAATTAGGAGCCAGTGGTCCAGGATTGTGAGAGGGATGTCCCAGATTAGAGAGGGTGCAGGCTGGGCTGAGGGAAACCCCCTGAACAAATTTTGTGCACTGGGCCTCTAGTGCAGCTATAAAATAGAAAGAACTCTTACCATTTGCAACAGTATGGATGGACCTGAAGAGCATTAGATTCCACATGATCTCACTCATATGTGGAATCTAATGAACAACATAAACTGGTGAACAAAAAGAGACCTAGAGACATAGAAACATCAAACAGACTGTCAAACCTCAGAGGGAAGACAGGAGTGGATGTAGGAGGGGGGAAGAGATCAACCAATGAACTCATATTATATGCATATATGCATAACCCAGACACAGACAATAGGTGGTGAAGGTGTGGAGGGAGAGGAGGTGTGAGAGGGCAATGGGGGAAAAAGAGACATGTAATACTTTAAACAATAAAGATTTATTTTTAAAAAAATACTACTTGAATTTGGAAAAAAAGGAATCTGCTGTTAGATAACCCAGTCCAAGAATAATTTTGATGTCTGCTTTCAAATCTCATCCCAGTTTACTATTTTATGATGATTTGAGTTTAATTATGGGAGGAACTCTCCCATCCATTAATCTTATTCTAAGTAAATGTTTATAT
Organism: Myotis daubentonii; assembly: GCF_963259705.1. Classification (NCBI taxonomy): domain Eukaryota; kingdom Metazoa; phylum Chordata; class Mammalia; order Chiroptera; family Vespertilionidae; genus Myotis; species Myotis daubentonii. The sequence goes on from NC_081840.1 coordinate 123,389,238, forward strand.
CTTTACTGTTACTTGTGATACTCCATATGTCTATATTTTTTGCAATAGGAAAGATATTGCTTATTTTTGATCCAAAAATAAATTCTCCCATCAATAACTCTTTTCATAGTTAATAATGTAGAGGTTAAGACTGTAGGCTCTCTTATAAAGTTCCTTGAAGTCATATCCTTAGATAGGTCATTTAACACCTCTCTACCTCATTATTTTGTGCTATAAAATGCACTAATAATAATACCTATTAATAAGTTTTTATGACTATTAAGTGAATGGACATATGCCAAGGACTTAGAATAGTGCTTGGTGCATAAATACTCAATTAACATTAACTAATATTTTTGTGTAAGAAAATGCACATAAGAAATCACTTGGATTCAAATATTTCAAGAGCAAGTATTGAAGTTAAAGTTAGTCAGCAATTATTGAGGGTATGAACATATCTATGGTATATTTTCACATCATTAAAATAATTATGTAAATTCTTAACAGTTTTTTTTTTAACTCAAAGTGTTTTTATCTGAAACATATTTTCCTTCCTTTATATGGTATAGGTCAGTAGTTGGCAAACCGCGGCTCCCGAGCCACATGCGGCTCTTTGGCCCCTTGAGTGTGGCTCTTCCACAAAAATACCACGTGCGGGCATGCACGGACAGTACGATTGAAACTTCGTGGCCCATGCACAGAAGTAGGTTTTCGGCCTGGGCGAGTCTATTTTGAAGAAGTGGCCTTAGAAGAAGTGGGGGGTGTGGGTTGGTAGGGCAAGGGGAGATGCAGCTCAGACAGGCCGCGGGATACACAGCGCTGGGGAGGAGCGTGCGGTTCATGCACGAGTTGAGTGTGGATGGGAGAGTTGGAAGGGGTGGACCTCAGCGAATGTACCTCACTCAGATTGAGGACATTTTTAGCAAAGGCCAGCTTAGGAGTACCCTAATTAAGTTAATAACAATGTACCTACCTATATAGTTTAAGTTTAAAAAATTTGGCTCTCAAAAGAAATTTCAATCGTTGTACTCTTGATACTTGGCTCTGTTGACTAATGAGTTTGCCAACCACTGGTATAGGTAAAACAATTGATAATAAATGGATAATGTTATATCATGGCTCTCTGGAGATAATATAGTTTTCCTCAGGGTCAGAATTGAAATGAGGATATATTATTTCTGAGATCAGATCATTAGGTATAACTTCTCCTGGTATAAATATCAGAAAAAAATTAGTCACATGCATTATTAATTCCCCAACACACTAAAACTAAAGTAAGACTTCAGAGAGTAAGGCAAAAAAAAAAAAAAAAAAAGATAGGGAAGAAAACCTTTTTTTCATAAGAAAGAAGTAAATTAAACAAGTTTTCACATAAGCCATTAAATCTTCCTTAAAAATAGATAAAGGGAAAAAATACATCAACCCCAAAAACAGAGTTTTGAAAGGAAGAGCAATTAGCCCAAGGCCATAAGAAGAAAAGCACTTTTTGTTTGTTTGTTTTCAAAGCAATCAAATCAGGTTCTGAAATAGCTTTCCAATTTTCTCCTTCTTAGTGAAAACAAACATCACACAAATCCCTATGTGAAGGGAATGCTGTGAAAATAATTTCTCCAAGCAAATGTGCATGTGCCCACAAACCAAAAGCATTTGAATGGACATTTAATTTATTTTAAATTATGTCAACTTTTGCTTACTAATATACTTTATAAGACTTTTATGGTTAAAGAATTATTTACACTGCTTTTAGATTTAAATACTCAACCATTTAGAGAAAGGATATTATCATGTTAAATTAAAATACATGTGTGTACAAATACATAAAAAATTTTTAAGCTTAAATAAGTTCATACCAACAAAGTAAAGTGATTACTTCATTTTTGTTAATTATGGTTGACATTTAAATCAGGTCCTATTAATCTGATTATTTAAATTACCATTTTTTAATCTTTTATATATTATATTTTATATTTTAATGCTATAGTTGTTTCTTTCAGTATATGTTTTTGTCATTTCCTTAGTTGTTGCCATAGGGATTACAGTTTACATCTTAATTCAAAACAATTTAAATCACATTAATATGTAAATAATATTAATATGTACAGATGATGTGTTATAGAATTATACACCTGAAGCCTATATAATTTTATTAAAAAATAAAATAAATAAATCACATTAATATCAAGTTAATTTAAATGGTATATCAAATTTTCTCCAATATAGCTCCAATTTTTCTACATTTTATACAATTATTTTCATGCATATTACATGTTTATGCATTTAGAAGTCCATTAACACAATTTAAAAATATTATTTTATTCAGATATATTTTAAATCAGATATTTGAACAGAAGAATTATAAACAAACCTACATTTATATCATCTCTTATTTTCCTATACAGTTACCTTTACCACTTAAATATTTTGTGTGGATTAATATCCAGTTTCCTTTTATTAAAGCCTGAAGAACTCCCAGGGCATGTCTTTTAGCAAATAATTCTCAGTTTTATCTTGGAATGTCTTAATTTCTCATTTAGTTTTTCAGAATAGTTTTTCAGAATATATAATTCTTGGGTTTAAAATCTCTTTTCTCTCAATACTCTAAATATACTATCCCACTTCTCTCTAACCTCCATGGTTTCTGAGAAGTCATCTGTCAACATTATTGAGGATTGTTTGTATGTGAGGAGCCACTTTTTTTTCTTGCTGCTTTAAAAAATTATCTCTTTGAAAGTTTTGATTATGATATATTTACACATTAATCTCGCTGAGTCTATCTGACTTGGAGTTCATTAATCTTAGCTGTGATGATTGAAGTTGTTCATCACATGTGGGAAGTTTTCAGCCAGTATTTCTTCAAATATTCCTTCTCTCTCTCTTCTCTTTAGGGATCTTCCATTATACATATGTTGGTATGCTTGATGCTGTTCCACACATCTTTGGGGTTCTGTTCACTTTTCTTTATTCTTTTCCCCACAGCTCTTTAAACAGAATACTCTCAGTTGACTTACTTTTCATTCACTGATGCTGCCTGTTAAATCTGCTATTGTGACTCTATAATAATTTCTTTTTATTTCTGTTGTAGTTTCAACTCCAGAATTTCTATTTGATTCTTGTTTATTATTTCTGTCTTTTTATTGATACTTTTTATTTGCTAAGAACTCTTTCTAATACTTTCCATTAGTTCTTCAGACTTATTTCTCTTTAATTCATTGACCAATTTAAAATGCTGATTTAAAGTGTTTGGGACAATATCTATTGACTGCTTTTATTCTGTGTATGGTTTCTACTTTCCTGTCTCTTTGCAGATATAATTTTTAGTGTGGTTGAAAACTGGACATTTTAAGTACTGTAATGTTCCAACTCTAAAAATTAGATTGTTCCTCCTTCTCCAGGGTTTGTTATTTTTGCTGTTTGTTTAGTTACTTTCTTGGACATATTCTGTGAAATATGCATTTTTGTCATAAGTGCTGCTGGTCAACTAAAGATTGAACACAGATTTCCTTCAGTTCTTTTTTATTTATTTTTTTCTCACATGAGGCTGTCTATTGATATTTTGAGAGAGAGAGAGAGAGAGAGAGAGAGATCAATGTAAGAGAGAAATGTTGATCAGTTGCCTCCTATACAAGCCTCACTGGGTATGGAACCTACATATGTGCTTTTAAATGGTTTTGTTTATTTGTTTTTTAATCCTCACCTGAGGATATTTTTTCCATTGATTTTAGAGAGAGTGGAAGAGAGAGGGAGAGATAGAGAGAAACATTGGTGTGAGAGAAACACATTGATTAGTTGCCTCCTGCACACACCCTGAACAGGGCCTGGACTGGGGAGGAGCCTGAAACTGAGGTACATGCCTTTGACTGGAATCAAACCCAGGACCCCTTGGTCCACAAGCCTACACTCTACACTCTACCCACTGAGCCAAACTGGCCAAGGCTAGGGATGTGCTTTTACCAGAATCAAACCTGTGACCTGTTGGTGTAAGGGATTATGCTCCAACCACCTGAGCTACCTGGCCAAGGCTCCCTCAGGTCTTTTAACCAGTGAATCTCCCAGAGATTGTTGAGGGGTGCTCTTTATTAGTGTTACCATAGGCAGCCATAAGTCAGAGTGCAAGCCTGGCTGGACACTTCAGAGGGGTTGGCTGTGTGGGGAATGCACTGAGGACATGGGTGCTTGGATTTCAACTGGCTCCCCCAGAGGTTCAGCACATGTCCAGAGATGGCTGAGGGCTTCAGCATCTGCAAGCTTCCTGATGGTGGGTCCTGCAGTCCCTCTCCCCACGACCATAGACAGGCAGGGAGCACCTGGGAATCTCTCCCATGTGACTAAGATGGCACAGGGGAGGTTCTTACACTGAGCACCCCAAAAGCTAGAAAGTTGAAATGATAGGGCAGGAGCATGCCATAAGCTAGAAAGTTGAATGGACAGAGCCCAAATGCACCAAAAGCTGGCAAGTTAATTGCATAGAAGAGAAACAAAAAAGCCTTCGCTTCATTATCCCTGTAAGAACTACGGGCTTGAGAAGGAAGGGGAGATGGTCTTTGACTCGGTAGAACACCATTCTCCCAGGTGACAGCACCTGAATAAAACCTCTTTTCTTTTGCACCAGAACCTGTCCCACAAGTTTGGCTTTTGTTGCCATGGGCAGCTGAACCTGCATTTTTTTGTTACATTGGGCCATTCCCTAAAGGCTCTGGCAAGTACTTGATCAGTCTGCCTTCGTATTAACTTGTGGTTGTCCAAACCCTGAAGGTCACCTTGGGGTCAAAGATTAGGACCTTCTCAGGTCTCTCCTTAGCATGTGCATAACCCTGCACATGGACGTTGCTTTCTAGATTGCCAGGGATATGTTGGAATTTTTAAAGCCCCCTGTGAAATGTCATTCTCCAGTTTTTCCTTTCAGCCCCTAATTAGCCCCAAATGGTAAATGACCCAGGCAGCTATGATGATGGAAAATTACTGATAATTACTTTTAACAAATGTCCCAAGGAGAGCTGCTTTCAAAGAGCAGGCCCTGAATCAGCCATTTCTTGAAAATGGAGCATTTGAGTAGCTTCCAGACAGGTCAAATAGTGAGAATTCTCCCGGTTGAGGGTTAGGAACTCCAGTCCCTTAGTCTTCTACAGCAGCTGCCACGGAGCTGATTTTTATAGCAGTTGTAGCTGCCAGGCTGTTAGTGTTAAGGCGACCACAGAATTGGGGAGGCAGAGAATAACATACAAGCTTGTTGCTTTTATCAAGATTTGGCCATTTTTCTTGAATATGCACACTTTAAATCATTGAAGATCTTTAGTTGATTTCAAAATTTCTAAATAGGTTGATTTCAATTTCTTTTCTTTTTTAATTTTGCAAGTGTTTCCAGTTGTTATGGCTTTTGTGGAGGAGTATATTTTTGGAGTTATTATTCTGCCTTTCCAGAACTGGCCCTCTCGGGAAACAAGATTGTATCCTAGGTTTCTTGAAACTAAATCCAGGCACCGTTTGAAAATTACATATTGCATTAGATGATATTTATCTGGATAACTTGCTATCTCCAAAAACTGTCATGGCAACTGCCTGCCTACCTAAATATATCTCTGAAAAGTCACCTTTTCCTAGATTACACATTATGTTGACCACACGATAGCCACCATTTTGGTTCAAAGACATGAAAATGACAACTTAAACTTGAGCTTTGCTTTTTGTTGTATTTAAATCACATTACAAAGATGCATAATTTTGCATACTCTGTGTGTTTCTTGACTCCAAAAGTGTGGTCTCCTAGACAGTTCTCTATGACTTGTTGGTAACAAAATATTGGAGGATGGGCCACAGCATAACCAGTATGTTATGCCTGCACAGGCCAGAAGGGCACTGCAGTAATCTCACTGATGTGTGGCCCTGAAGAAGTATTCAGGAAAGAAATCTTCTTAGTGGGGTAGAATAGCCAATAGTACATCACATTGTCTTCTTTGCTCAAAGCAGAGATGGCCTGACCTTAGCACTTACATTGTTTTAGAAGGAGGATTAGAAAGTGTAGGACTTAGAAGGAACATTAATTTGAACATTAATCAAAACAGAATCATAGATATATAGGTCAGACTGACAGCAAAGGGGAGAAGGATTGTGGGACTAGGTGAAAAAGGTGAGGGAATTAAAAGTTAAAAAAACATGCATAAACATGGACAATAGAATTGTGTTTGCCAGAGAGAAAGGAGGTAGGGGAGGTGGGAAAGGGCAAAGAGGGGATAAATGGTGGTAAAAGAGACTTTACTTTGGATAGTGAGTGCATGGTGGAGTATACAGATGATGTATTATAGAGTTGTACACTTGGAAGCTATATGGGTTTATTAACTACCTAGTGGCCTGGTGCATGGAATTCATGCACTGGGCGGGGGGGTCCCTCAGCCTAGCCTGCACCCTCTCCAATCGGACATTCCTCTCACATTCTGGGACCGCTGGCACCTGACCATTTATCTGCCTGCGGCCTGATTGCCCCTAACCCCTCTGCCTGCCTTCCTGATCACCCCTAACCTCTCTGCCTTCCTGCCTGATCACCTCTAACTGCTTCTGCCTGCCTGATCTCTCCCCCAACTGCCCTCTTCTGATGGCCTGATTGTCCCTAACACCCTGCCATCCTGATCTCTCCCCCAACTGCCCTCCCCTGCTGGCCTGATCTACCCTAACTGCCTCTGCCTCAGCCCCCACCACCATGGCTTTGTCCAGAAGGAAGTCAGACATCTGGAAGATGGCCAGCTGACCTGGTCTAATTAGCATATTACCCTTTTATTTGTATAGATTATATAGGATAGAATTGCTTAAAAGGGGAGGGGAAGCTTTTTTCAGCAGGAGGAGATGCTCTTGGCAGACAAAAATACACAATCTCTGTATCTGGACTGATAGCCAGCCATATGCACTATACTGCCAAACAGGTCATTAAAAAATTGAACCACTTTCTTACACCTTACACCAAACAGCTGTTGCCCTTAAAACCCCTCCTCAGCCCCCACCTTAGGTTCTACCTTCGTAGTTCACCCAGATTAGGTTCTGATTGGTCAGTTTCTATTCCAGTCAGCGTCAAAAGCTCTGCTTCCTAGGCAGCCATTGGTTCCTTGCACTTCACCCAGATTTGGTTCTGATTGGTAGGTTTCTATGCCAGTCAGCGTCTCTGGGCCTGAACAGACGCAGATCAGACACTGCTTCTCTCTCTCTCCGGGCCTCTCCAGCAGTTGTGGTAGCCACTGATCATCCCCACCTCTCTCTCTCTCCCCAAGAGGTCAGCAGTTCAGCCTGCTCACCAGTCCTTGCCCACCAGAGCCTGCTGTGCACGCAGCCTGGTGTTCGGTTGAGCCTTCAGTCGTTTTGGATGTTACAGACCCTGGGTTTTTATATATTAGGATGTCACCCTTATAAAGTCAATTAAAAACAATATAAGTAACAAGATTAAAGAATCTAGTGGTGAATATATGGGTTTTCACACTAATTTTTTCAACTTTTCTCTATTCTTAAAATTTGACTAATAAAATACTTGGTGGAAATAAACGTTGACACAGGGAAAAAAAGATTTATGAAGATATATGTAGATTGACCGCACACAGTGGGCTTAGGCCCAGAATTTGATAATGTTTGTATACAATATTAATATTCACACCCAAGGTACCCCAAAAAAATAAGGTAAAGAAAATTGCTTATTCAGTGGTTTGTCATTAGGATAATAAAAAAACACTATTTTAACGATAGATGCTATTGATTAACTCAGTAATAAGATTTCATGTCATCAAGGCTAACTTGGTTACTGCCCCTGCTCAGTGCTTAACTTTCTAGGAATTCTCAGCCCCAATATGGGATATTACCTCTAAGAAATCTGCACTGCCAGCTATCTGAGGAAATTTGATTACCCATTCCTTTGAGCTGGCCTTTTGCACTCACTTATAAATAGACATATTCTGGATTTGACTTTATTTTTTCTTCATGATGCCTCTGCTAGAATCATCCTCTGTGGAATTTCTGTCTTATACAAAATCATGTTATGCCACAAACTATTGCTTTCTAAAATGATTTCATTTTAGTTAAAAAAGTAAGATAATTGAAAACTGTTCATAGAATTCACTGACATTATAAGGTTCTCAAATCAGCCAGAAGCTGCTGGACATAAAGAAAATTGGTATGTCTATTTGAAGACTTGTTATAGCAATTGTTAAGAGATAGCACCTTGTCAATGGTGAGTTGCCCTCCAGCAGTGTGTGGTGTATGCTCCAAACTAGTGCACAATCTGTATATATAAAGAGCCAGGGGCTGCCACATTCAAACAACCGAACTGATGACCAAACAGGCTGAGTGGGGCGACAAGGCCAGCAGGGTGTTAGTGGGGAACAACCAAACGACTGAGCAGCAGGCTACGTGGGGCAACCAGGCTGGTTGGGGGGTTAGTGAGGGACGACCAAACGACTGAACAGCAGGCTGTGTGGGGCGGCCAGGCCAGCAGGGTGGGCAGTGAGGGGTGACCATGCCAGTGTGGGGAGGGAGTTGGGGGCAACCTGGTTGGCAGGGGGGCCAGTTAAAGGCAACCAGGCCTGCAGAGGGGAGCAGTAAGGGGCGACCAGGCTGGCGGGGGGGGGGGGCAGTAAGGGGCAACCAGGCTGGTGGGGGGGGGCAGTTAGGGGTGATCAGGTTGGCAGGCAGAGGCGGTTAAGGATGATCAGGCTGGCAGGGGGACAGTTAGGGGCATCAGGCAGGCAGGCAGGTGAGCAGTTAGGAACCAGCGGTCCTGCATTGTGAGAGGGATGTCTACTCACAATCCTGCATTGTGAGAGGGATGTCTGACTGCCGGTTTAGGCCCGATCTTGAGGATCGGCAATCAGACATTGCCCGAGGGGTCCCGGATTGGAGAGGGTGCAGGCTGGTCTGAGGGGACTCGTCCCCCCCCCCCATGTACAAATTTGGTGCACCGGGCCTCTAGTCTATACTAATAAAAGAGTAATATGCTAATTAGACCAGGTCGACCCCCCGCCGCCACCATTGGTCGTCATTTGTGGGGTGATTGGTCAGGGCTGGGCCCCCTGCCTGGCTCTTTCAGTGCCTGGGAGCCATCTGTGGGATGATCAGCAGGATAATCAGTCCCCCGCCTGCACCTGCCTTGGCCTGGCACCGCCTGCTCACCTGCTCCACCATCCTGCCACGGTCCCTCTCTCCTTGCAGCCTATCAGGGCTGGCAGTGCCTCCACTGCCGCCTGCTGCCAGTGCCATATCGCCGATGGCCACCATGCTCCACCCCCCCCCTTGTGGTCAGTGCACATCATAGCGAGAGGTTGAACTCCTGGTTGGACAATTTGCATGTTAGGCTTTTATTAGATAGGATTACTTAAAACTTTGCAACCTGTCAGTGAAGTGATAATTGTGTAAATACTATAGTTTTATTATAGAAAAATATGGTATGCCTAAGATAGAAATAATTAGACTCTTTGTTTTAATATTTGCAACTATCATAATTTGGTGTGTGAGTGTGTGTGTGTGTGTGTGTGTGTGTGTGTGTGTGTGTATGAGAGAGAGAGAGAAAGAGAGAGAGGAAATAGATGGGGAATTATTGCATACCTGCAGTATTAGTCATTTAAAAATTCATATTGCTGTACTTAAATATAAGAATTCATCAGTTTATCATAATTAGTGATATAAAGTTCCAGTGTTTTGTTTTGTTTTAAGATATACTGACAATCAGTGCTAGTCACCTGGTCTATAGAAAAGCAATTTGTTTGAATTTAGTACATTATAGACAGCAGAAGTTTTCATCTGTTCCATATGAACACAAGTTAATATTATCAGAAGAATCTAGGTTTACATAAATGGAAAATTGTCTAATTTAGCCTACTGCCATAAATGCATCACATCTTATTTAGCTCCATCCCCTTTTCCTCAATCTCCTTTTGATACTGACTTTTCATATATTTACTGATTATTAAAACTTCTACCAAGGTATTTGTATTAAAAGATATGGGAGATATTGGCTTTCTTTTAAATAGTAGGTCAAGAGATAAATCAACAGAAAAATTGAATTTTGAAATTTATGTTACTGCTATTTATTTCCTCTGTGAGATGTAGAATTGGATATATTAATGCATACTTAAGAGAGCTCTCTTAAAGCAATATTTATAAGTTTAATACATTTTGAAATTTAAATACCTTGTGGATCATTATAAACTAGACAGTTAGTTTGCTTCTTCTTTACACTAAATCAAAATTCATAGCAGCACAATTTACAATAGCTAAGATTTGGAAACAGCCTAAATGCTCATTAACAGATGAGTGGATTAGAAAACAGTGGCATATCTACATAATGGAATACTACGCTGCTGTAAAAAAGGAGGAATTCTTATCATTTGCAACAGCATCGAAGGAACTGGAGAGCATTATGCTAAGTGAAATAAGCCAGTCAGAGAAAGATAAATACCACATGATCTCACTCATTTATGGATTATAAAGAACATTATAAACTGTTGAACAAAAATAAATAGAGGCAAAGAAGCATTGAACAGACTGTCAAACTACAGTGGGAAGGCAGGGGCGGGGGGGGGGGGTAAGAGATCAACCAAAGGACTTGTATGCTTGCATATAAGCATAAGCAATAAACGCAAGACATTGGGACGGGGAGAGCAAGTGCCAGAGGGTAGGGGAGGCCAGGAGGTCAACGGGGGAAAAAAAAGTAGACATATGTACTACTATTTGTAATATCTTAAACAAACAAAAAAAAAATCATAGAGGTGGGGATTGGGCATTCATTTTGCTTTCCCCCCTAAAATCCACAGGCTCTTGTTACAATTAATCCTAATCAAATATATATATATATATATATATATATATATATATATATATATATATACACACACACACACAAAATTGGCAAAAATTTATTTAGGTTAAAAACTTTTTTCATACAGTGCAAAATATAACGAGTATAGGTATGAAGTTTGTTTACCTTTGTATATGTACTTATATAATAAGGGATGCATACAGAAATTTAATTTAGCATGTTAAGAAGGGAAAGAAGAGAAATAAAATCTAGAGGAAATGTGCTATGGAGCAGGGCAAAATGGGTAGGGTACTGAATTAAGAAACTCTGGTCTAAATGACAGATGTGGGTTTCTGTTTCTGATACCATCAACTAATAATGTGGTTGATGAAGTATTATTAAGCATATAAAATTACTCTCAGATTGAAGTGGGTAAGTTGACATAGTGACTACATCCTATAGGGACTTAAATAGTAATTGAATGGTGTAAAAACTCATGTATTTGAATCCACTTGTGATGCACACACATTCAAGTGACACATGCACAGTAATAAATTATCACTTGGCCCCTGCAAGCAAAGATGTCAACTCCATGGATTGAAAATAGGGAAGTTCTACAGCTTTTTGGCAACTTTATTTTATCAAGTAAAATCATTTCTTTCCTTTCTTCCTTGGGAAATTAATGCCTCTTCTAGGATATATCTTACCTTGAGGAGTTTATGATAAATACCCAGTGCATGCTGTGTTGGAAGAACATATGAAGGGGCTCATATGTTCTAAGATGCTGATGCCCTTAGTTAGCACCAGTTTGTAGCGATTTGAGAAGTTTCTGAAAAATTGACTTCCTTCATGAATTCTATGGTTTGATTCCACTTAGTTTTTGTTGCTCACAAAAATGAGAATTTTGAGGTGGGTTTTTAAATAAAAAGATTGTTTGAGTTTGGCGTGTGCAAACTGTATCATAATGAAACCACAAAATAAAATCTAAAATCATTGAAATGTACCTGAACACAATGCAGCTTGGTGTGTGATGATAGAAAATCGTGTTACGTGGAGGAGGGCCATAGTTGGAGATTAAAACACGGTACACATACTAATTTAAAAGTAGAAATCTTGTTTAAAGCTGCCTATCAAAAGAGTCTAAGCAATTATGAATTTTTAGTGTAAGTTTTAATTACAAGTTACTCACTATTTTTAAAGACCTGCAACATTATGATTTGTAGAAATGTTGCCATTGTGCAGAAGAATTTAAGAATTGAAATGTCTTAAGTTTGTCTCAGACATTGAACGTTGTATTAACAAATTAAATTAAAAGGCAGTTTCTTGTAGAACATTCTTTTCCAAACATTTTTAGCCTAGAATCTTTTTTAAATAAAATTTTGTGTACCCTCCCCCCCCCCCAAAAAAAAATAAGCACTTTAGGTCCTAATGATCATAGCGAGAAGCATTTTCTTGCACTTATCTAAAATGATAATATTATGAATATACACTGTTAACAACAACCTAAATTCTTCTGGTCAGCAATCATGACTTTTTCAGGTGTGTTTTTTAATTTGCCATTGCTACAAAATCTTTCAAATATTTAGATTTTCTATGCTCTGAAGCACATCCTGATAAAGATCAGAGGTTGAATCCTTTTAGTTGAAGTAGTAAAAACTAGAAAAATGTATTTGGGAAACTAATATTTATTGGTATATGTCAGAGATTTGGCTGAACTGTAGACTCCTATAAGCTGGTCTCAAAGGCACAGGAGGAATGTCCAGGAAACCAGGAAGGTGCTCTGAGTCAGAAAGCCATCACATAGTCTTGGACTAAGCTTATCCCTCATTATTTCACAGATGAATTTTAACTTTATTTAAAAACTCAAATAAGATATGAATGTGATTTAAAAAAATTATACATTTGTTGGGATAAAGCGGTGGAGAGGAGAGGGACTTTTTTTTTAGACTGAAGCCAAATACTATATTGTAATACAGCACTTATGAGATTCCTCTTCATTTTATTTATTTCCCTTGGAAAAGAATACTTTCTGTCTATACGTTATCAACTAGTTTCTAAGCATAACATTTATTTTAACAAAGAATTATTTTATAGAGTTAATTTTATCTGAAGTCTGTAGACTAGCACTAAAATAGTCAAGGTAATAGTATTAAATAAACAAATATTTTAATGGCCATAGAAATTCTGACATATCTATTAGAGAGGTTTCCTGAATGCCATGTTTATTTCCCAAACATCTGTTTTCTTACTAAAAAATAATTATGTAATTAAAGCTACTTTTTAAAAAACAAGTATAAAAATATAGTACTATACAAAGGTCAACTCAAGATTAATCTTTGTCCTTAAATGAACAAAAATTTGTTACAACTATTTTCCCATTTATTTCATTGTGATTAAAAAAACATGGTAATAATTTTAATAGAAAAGCTAAAAGTTACTCAGAATTTCATTAATTTAATATAACTCAGGATTATATTCTGATCTCTGTTTATAGTGTAATTCACATCCTGAAAAAATGTATTTTTAGTGCCAAAACCTCCGTATAAATAACAATTATCAGTAGAAGGAACTATGGAAATGCTCACATTTAGCCTGTTTGTTATAGGGTGATTTTTTTTAAATATATTTTTTATTGATTAAGATATTACATATGTGTCCTTATCCCCACGTTACCTCCTCCCCCCCTGCCCCCTCCCCCGTTGTCCGTGTCCATTGGTTAGGCCTATATGCTTGCATATAAGTCCTTTGGTTGATCTTTCCCCCTTACCCCCACCCTCCCCTACCTTCCCTTCAAGGCCCGACGTCCAATCAATGCCTCTCCGTCTCTGGATCAGTCCTTGTTCATCAGTTTATGTTGTTCATTATATTCCACAAATGAGTGAGATCATGTGGTATTTATCCGCTCTCCAGTTCCATCCATGCTGTGGCAAATGGTAAGAGTTCCTTTTCCTTCTTCCTCTTCTTAAAGAATACCTTTCAGCATTTCATATAATGCTGGTTTGGTGGTAATGAACTCCTTTAGCTTTTTCTTATCTGTGAAGCTCTTTATCTGACCTTCTATTCTGAATGATAGCTTTGCTGGATAAAGTAATCTTGGTTGTAGGTTCTTGCTATTCATCACTTTGAATATTTCTTGCCACTTCCTTCTGGCCTGCATCATTTCTGTTGAGACATCAGCTGACAGTCGTATGGGTACTCCCTTGTAGGTAACTGACTTTTTTTCTCTTGCTGCTTTTAAGATTCTCTCTTTGTCTTTTTCCCTTGGCATTTTAATTATGATGTGTCTTGGTGTCGTCCTCTTTGGGTTCCTTTTGTTTGGGGTTCTCTGTGCTTCCTGGACTTGTAAGTCTATTTCTTTCAACAGGTAGGGGAAGTTTTCTGTCATTATTTCTTCAAATAGGTTTTCAATATCTTGCTCTCTCTCATCTTCTGGTATCCCTATAATTCTGATGTTGGTACGCTTGAAGTTGTCCCAGAGGCTCCTTACACTATCTTCATATTTTTGGAATCTTTTTTTTTTTTCTTTTTCGGTTGGGTATTTTTTGTTTCTTTGTATTTCAAATCTTTGACTTGATTCTTGGGATCCTCTTGTCTGCTGTTGGATCTCTGTATATCATTCTTTATTTCAGTCAGTGTATGCTTAATTTCTAGTTGGTCCTTTTTCATATCCTCGAGGGTCTCACTAGCTTTCTTGAGGGTCTCACTAAATTTATCGGCGGTTTCCATAAAATTCTTGAAAAACCTTATAAATGTGGTTTTGAACTCTATATCCAGTCGTTTGCTTTCCTCCATTTCTGTCATTTGTGACCTGTTTCTTTGTCTCCGCATTTTTTATGCTTCCCTGTGTTGGTAGCGTGGTTTTGTGTGCTAGGTGTCCTGTAGGGCCCAGTGGCTAGCCTCCCCCGTTACCTGAGGTGCACCCCATTGTAGTTATGCCTTGATTGTTGTAGGATCACTGGGAGGAATTGATGTCCAGGCCAACTGGCAGTGAGAATTGGCTGTGTCTGCAGTGGGAGAACTTCTGTGCTGAAGACACCCTTCTGGGGCAAGACTTGCTTCAGTGGGGCTTTGGTGCTCACTGAGCCTGCCCCCTGGGTGTGTCCCTTATGGATCTGAGGAGTTGTAATCCGGATGGTCCCCTCTGACCACTGGGTACACTGGCTCTTGGAGGTTACCCAGCAGGAGCTATGAAGAGAACTGCAGATCCCCCTTCCTTTTTTGGAGTTTAGAGGTGCCCTGATGAGGCCCAGCTGTGAAGCAATGCAAGCTGCTGTGGGGCCTTGGGCCTTCTCTTGGAAGTTCTGGGTCTGTGGCCCAGCTGCAGTTTGTTAGGTAATTTTCAGGTTGCAAAGGGCCAGGGCATTCATATGCAAAAGCCTCTGCCGCAGCCTGGGTGGGGCGGGGTCTCAGGGAATCAAAGGGCGGAGCAAGGAACTATGGTGGATTCTCAGCCCTGCCCTAAGAGGCCGCACACGTCTCAGAGTCCTGATAATTTAATTGCTGCAAGCACCTCTGAGGGAAAGTCGCGCTTGAGTTCCGAGTTCTGCCCGCTGCCAGGCAGTCCAGTTTCTCCCCGTATGAGTCCTGGGTCCCCAGAGACTTCCCGGAACCGGAGTTCAGAGCAGTTGGGAGCTTGTGACTCCCTCCCGATTCAAAAAGACAGCCGCATCCTCAGGTACCAGCCCCTTTCCACACACTCTCGAGCCTCTGTACCTTTGCACTTTACTTCCGCAGCTCCTGACCCTCAATGTGCTTTTCTCTTTCCTTCTAGTTGTAGAATTTCCACTTGGCCAGCATTCCTGTAAGTTCTGGATGATGTCTGTTTTGTCTTTTTATTGTATTTTGAAGTTGTTGTAGGAGGCAGCAATTTCGGTGTTTCCCTATGCCGCCATCTTAGTTTCTCCCTATAGGGTGAATTTTATGACAATAATTGTTTAAAGATTTTCTTTCAATTCTTGGTGAAAATATGCAATGCCAACTTTAGAGAATTCTGAGTACTATGCCAAGTGCCTCGTAAGTATCACAGTTTGTTTCTAAAATCCAGTTTGAATTCTGTATTGACACTGCCAGACAGCTTTAATGAAAATCATCTCCCAGGCAGCTGCATCCTCCACTTCACTTTTAGTCACAGCAGCCCTCTTGATTAGCCCCTGTAGGAGCTGCCACAAGACTGAACCTAAATCTGCTCTCCAGAGTCACAGACGTGTGTAACACAAGGCCACTAGTTATCAAAATTCATGAGCGCAACGTGATGACCTTTCTTTTTAGCTTAATCACTTTCTGTGCTCAGAATAGCCATAGATGTTCACATAATATGCATTGTCTAAGAAGTTCAAGGATAAGGCTAGTAATTTGTAATTATTATAGGCAGTGTAGAAAAGCATGGAGAGTTAAAATAACAGAAGAAACCATAGCCACATAAGGTTTTCATTCTAATCTTTTGTATTTAATCGCATGCACTTACACTTTTGGTTTCCTGAAGGCTTTTTCTGTATAACTCAACAGG
The DNA here is from genome assembly GCF_963259705.1 of Myotis daubentonii. NCBI lineage: Eukaryota > Metazoa > Chordata > Mammalia > Chiroptera > Vespertilionidae > Myotis > Myotis daubentonii. The sequence continues at coordinate 123,405,485 of NC_081840.1, forward strand.
TGCTAGATCTGCAGCGTTCTTTCCAATTCTTATATAAAAGGGCACAGCATGGTGGTGAGGTTTTATTTAGAATAAATTTTACCATCAAAGAGTCTAAATGAACAGTCCTTAAGCTGGCACTATTTTTTATGAGCACGCTAAGTTTTATTATGATACAGTTGTAAGTTGGTGCTTTGTTTGTTGCTTTTTATTTAACTTGCTATAAAGCCTTAGATTCTGATTAGTTATTCTTGACTTAAGGAAAAAAATTTCCTTCATGGGTGTGTGAGCATGAATATGTGTGTATGTGTGTATGCTCTGTGTGCACTCAGATCATGAGTAGACTGGGTCTTCAATGGCCCTAAAAAGTTGGTGAGCAAAGGCATACCAAAAAGTGGCAAACATACAAGGCTCTACATGGGAAGCACAGTATTAAGAGACCAAAGAGAAACATTATTGTGCCAAGCCAGCTCAGCCAAGGGTTCCACAAGCCTGAGGGAGGATGGTGAAAGGATGAAGAAATGACAAAGAGAATAAGCTGGGTCTAGGTGGATCTTCCTGTGCCTGGCTGAGGCCACAGAGAGAAAGATCCAGAGGCAAGCTGAGCCTTTATTTTACAGCCAGAGGTAAACAAGGTAGTGGTCACCATAGTTACAGTGTTCTTGTGAGTTTCACTTGTTTTGGCAGCACTTGCTGCACCTCCCATAGCCCATTAGCTACCTAGGAAGGATCTAGGGAAAGTCATAAGGTCAAGCCTAATTATGCTAAGAGGATTGTGCCCTCTAAGCTGGGACTTTGTGGCTTTGCCAACAGGTCAGCCTGAGGCTTAACCCTATAGCCGTGCCCTACACATGATGGCTTGGAATGTGTAAGGAAGATATGTTGGAGAGGTAAGATTTGTGTATTGAAATAAAAATAAAAGTTGAAAGGCAAAGATGAGCACAAAAAAACAAAGAAGCTGTGGTATGAATTTATGTGGCATCACAACATGCCTGTAAGTAGCTCTATATAAGTCAGATATAATTGGAGGTCTTAAAAGGATCTAGGTCAACTTAAAATATAGCATAGATAACTGATGTAAGAGAAAATTCTAGATTCTGGGTTCCCTAGGGTTTGGAATGGGTAGAAGTAAAATAATAATATAAGTTGATGTTTATTAAATAACATTGCTGGGCTGGTTAATGTTTTAAGAGAAAGCAACAAGGAAAATAAATTTTAAAGTGATTTGTGTTTGTGAAAAATGAGGGGAAGCTGAGCACTAATCAAAGAAGAGAGTGGGTGAACCCATGCTTAGGCTACACATGTGAGAAGGGGACTGAGGGAAGGGAAAGAGTGTCAGAAGAATGGAGAGAGAGAGAGAGAGAGAGAGAGAGAGAGAGAGAGAGAGAGAGAGAGATGGGTGTGGTTCCTGGGACCTTCCAGCAAAACTGAGGCTGAAATCCACAGCAGCGGTACACATTGCTATGTGGTGGAACTCTCAGAATTTGAGCAGGGGAGGTAGAGTTCCCCCAATCTAGAAAGCCATCATAGGCAGAGTTAGTCATTAGATAAAATAACATTGTTGTATACAGTAACAATGTAGGGCTCAAATAGCACAATGTGGTTGGTGAGGAATGGGGTCTGCATTGGAAGAAAAAGAAGTATTTCAAGATCCAAACCATTTCAGTAGGTGAGTAGGTCACAGGAAAGGGCCCTCCTGCCCTCTAACCTGATTTAAGCAGTTTTCCCATCACTCCAGTGAGGCTGAGCTGTTTGGGAGGTGTGTGGGCTCTGGAGTGTGCTGACAGAGGAGCACTCACACACCAGGTAGATACTGAAACATGAGAGGAGCATTGCAAATCTGGGACAAGCTCTAAGAGGGTGAGATAGATCAGTAGTGTGAAACAATGCTTAAAATTATGGGAGATGAGGAAAAACACTATTTAGAATCTAGGAGTTGATAATACTTAATACATAGTTTTAGTGCTATTAAAAGAGGAAAGACAAGGATGAAATTTTTGAAGAGCAAATGAATTCAAGAAGTGTAAATACCCCAATATAATCCTTGCTATCAAAATTAAGAAAAAGCAATACTAGTGTGTTTTTCAGGAAAAACAGAGTAAAGATAAAATGTCAGTAGAAAAAGAGGGCTATATGTTAATATAGTAAATCTTAAAATCAAATGAGTTGAATTACAAAAGGTAGAGAAACCCTGCTGGAACAAATAGCCCAGCTTGGCAGATGCTTTAAGAAAGCACTAATAAGTAATGGTAAGGATTCTGAATAAACAAGAGGAAGGTTCAATAAAAGTTTCACAAGCAATTTATTGAGCATCTAGTAGTACCAAAACCTGTCTAGATACAGAGATATAAAATGCTAGTCAAAGTGCTTGTAGGTACAGAGGGTTAAGGAATGCTAATAGAGTATGGTGTGGTGGAGGCACAAGTGAAGTGAGGGTACAGTAGTGGGACATCTAATCCCACCTGCACTTACAGAAGGAGGTCATGGCTAATTTCTGGAGGTATGGAGTTAAAATCTTCAGAGAATTTCTCCCAAGTTCAGGGATATGGATAGTCAGCATATAATATCTATATTATACATAAAATCTATATGTTATCCTATATAATAAAAATGTAATATGCTAAGAGTCTGGTTGGTCAGTCAACCAACCAGTCGCTATGACACAGACTGACCACCAGGGGCATATGCTCCAACTGGTAGGTTAGCTTGCTTCTGGGATCCGGCTGATTGGGACTGGACTAGAGGGCTGGACATGCCTTGGAGCCCTCCTGTGGTTCCTCCTCGGCTGGCCAGCCCTGATGGCCCTGATTGAGACTGGACGAGACAACCACGATCAACCCCAATTGCCGGCCAGGCCGAGGGACCCCACCAGTGCACGAATTTGTGCACCAGGCCTCTAGTGTTATAATGTTATGCATGGAAACTAGGTCCCCTTTAAAAATTGCCAGTGTTCCAAGGTTACCAAAAGGATTATCTGAGCAGTGGTGGAACATCTACCCTGACTTTTGTCCTGAAAGGTAAACCTTTAGCTTGGAGCTCTCTCACTGATTATGGTTTTTTTCTATTACATTAACCTTAGGGCTAATGGTATTCTCTTCAATACCTCACTATGAACTTACATGACCCTTCTATTCTATGCCTATAGTATACCAGAGACTAAGCTAAAATCCCTATAGAGGAATTTACTAAGGTATTAGTTCAGAATAAAAGGGAGACAAACTGAAAGTAGAGGTCAACTAAGACAGTTGGTTTTATTTTTTTTTAATTTTTTTTGGAGGGGGTGACTGGTTAATAAAATCACACAACTTTCAAGTGTACAATGCAATAAAACATCATCTGCATACTGCATCATGTGCTCATCATCGAAAGTAAGGTCTACTTCCATCCCCATTTCCCCCCTTTGTCCACTCCTACCTCCTCCATCCCCTTCCTTTTTCCTCTGTCTATTACCATACTGTTGTCTGTCTCTCTCTCTCTCTCTCTCTCTCTCTCTCTCTCTCTCTCTCTCTCTCTCACACACACATATTAATCCCTTCACCCCGAGCTCAACTCTTCTCTGACTGCTGTCAATATATTCTATACTTCCATACTTCTGTTTCTATTTTGTTTGTTAAATTATTTTGTTCATTAGCTTCCACACATAAGTGAGATCATATGGTAATTGTCTTTCTCTATCTTATTTCACTTAGCATAATACTCTTGATATATATCCATGCTGTTGCAAAAGGTAAGATTTCTTTCTTTTTTACAGCTGGATGGTATTTTATTGTGCAAAATGTACCACAGATTTTTAAATACACTCATCTATTGATGGGCACTTGGGCTGGTTCCATATTTAGCTATTAGAAATAATACTGCAATGAATATAAGGGTGCATATATTCTTTTGAATTAGTGTTTCTGGTTTCTCCTGATATTCCTAGAAGTGGGGTCACTGGGTCAAAAGATAGTTCCATTTTTAACTCTTTGAGAAAACTCCATACTATTTTCCATAGTGCTTGTATGAGTCTGCGATCCCACCAACAGAGCACAAAGGTTCCCTTTTCTCCACATACTGGTCAGCACTTGTTGTTGTTGATTTGTTGGTGATAGCATTCTGGCAGATCTGAGGTGATATTTCATTGTAGTTTTGTTTGCATATCTGATGATTAGTGACATTGAACATGTTTTCATATGTCTTTTGGACATCTTAATGTCCTCTTTGGAGAAGTATGTATTCAGATCTTTTACCCATTTTTAAATTTGGTTAGTTGCCTTCCTCTTGGTGATTAGTTATATAAATTCTTTGTATATTTTGGAAATGAACCCTTTATTCATTGGTGAATATGTTCTTCTATTCTGTGGGTTGCCTTTTCATTTTGTTAATGGTTTCTTTTGCTGTGCAAAAGCTTTCTGGTTTGATGTAGTCCCAGATATTATCAACAAAAATATTGCTATGAGAGATGTCTGATATTTTACTGCCTATATTTTCTTCTAGGATTCTTTTGGATTTGTGACTTACATTTAAGTCTTTTATCCATTTTGAGTTAATTATTATGTATGGCGTAAGCTGGTGGTCTAATTTTATTTTTTGGATGTACCTGTCCAATTTTGCTGCTACCATCTATTGAAGAGACTGCCTTTACTCCATTGTATATTCTCACCTCCTTTGTCACTATTAATTGACCATAAAGGCATGAGTTTATTTATGGGATCTCTGTTCTGTTCCATTGATCTATATGCCTGTTCTTATCCTAGTATCAGGTGGTTTTGATTGCAATGGCCTTTAATATAGTTTGATATCAGGTAGTGTAATACCTATGACTTTGTTCTTCTTTATCGAGATTGCTGAGTCTATTCAGTGTCTCTTGTGGTTCCATATACATTTTTGGAATATTTATTCTAGATCTGTGAAATATGACATTGGTATTTTAATAGGAATTGCATTGAGTCTGTAGGTGTGTTGGGTAGTATGGACATTTTAATGATGTTAATTCCTCTGATCCATGAACATGGTATATGCTTCTACTTATTTGTATCTTCCTTCCTTTATTCAGTATTTTATAAATTTGTGAGTATAGGTCTTTTAGCTCCTTGGCTAAATTTATTCCCAGGTACCTTACTTTTTTTGCTGCAATGGGATTGTTTTCATAATTTCTCTTTCTAAAAGATTATTATTGGTGTATAAAAATGCCACAAATTTCTGAATATTAATTTTGTATACTGTTACTTTACAGAATTAATTTATTAGTTCTACTAGTTTTTTTGGTGGAGTATTTAGGATTTTCAATGTATAGTGTCATGTCATTTATGAATAATAACAGTTTTGCTTCTCTTTCCAATTCACTTGCCCTTTATATCTTCTTCTTCTCTTATTGCTGTGGTTGGAATTTCCAGTGTAATTTTGAATATGAGTGGTGAAAGTGGATATCCCTATCTTTTTCCTAATCTTAGAGGAAACACTTAGTTTTTGCCCATTGAGTATGATTTTGACTGTGGGCTTGTCATATATGGCCTATTTTATGTTCATGTATGATCCCTCTATCCTTACTTTGCTGAAGGTTTTTACTAGTATATGCATATATGCATAACCCATGTCCACAAACAATAATGTGGTAGACCTGGGGGATGGGGTGTGAGGTGGTGGAGGGGACCAAAGTGATAGAAAAAGAGGACATATGTAATACTTTCAACAATAAAGATATTTTTTAAAAAAAGAATGAGATAAGAATATAATTAGATATGTTTAAAACCATAGTAGGGAGGTAATTCTAGAATAAGAGTAATGACTTCTAAAAATCTGCTCTTCAATAACACTGAATAGAATAGCAAAAATTGTCAAAATCAACTTCTTCAGAAATCTGAAAAATAATCAAAGGCTTTGAAGAATTCAAAAAGCATTATTCAATAAGAATGACGGAATCTCAACAACCAGGCGCAAATGATACAGGATACTACACTTCAGTGTTCTACAAATTGTTAGAACAAGTTCATTCAGACCCCTGGACCAAAGCTTTGCCAGCCCATTCTTAAACTAGGTGAGTTAGCATATATTGAGTATCAGCACTGGCAAGTAATACTACCTTTTCCCCTGACAACAGACTTTTCCCTAATACCTAGTACAAGACTGGGCACATAATTACCTTTTTTGGAACAAATGGATGAATGCATGTGTGAATGAATAAGTGAATGATGGTCTGCTCTAATCTTGTGTGAATATTATCTAGCTGGCTTATTATTATGGAGAAAGTCAGCAAGATGTGTCTAAAACTTAACATCTTAGGACAGTTATTTAAAACCTCCAAATCTTAGCGTTTTCATGTATATATTGAAGTTGATAATAATGGTATGGTTAGCTTTGCACATGTTATGGGGGTGAGGAGGCTAGGGGAGAGGTCAATAGGGGGAAAAGGAGACATATGTTCTATTTGTAATATTTTAAACAATAAAAAAGCAATCACAATATTATAGACAATGAGGTTTATCCAGAGTATAATTATTGCTAATTGATAATAATAGTGCTGTCAAAAATGGATAAATTGATGGTATTATTGTGAGATAATGTATGTTAAATGCCCAACAGTAACTGGCACAAAATAGATTTTGATAAATATTTGTTAAATGTATAAGTAAATGAATTTATGAGCAGATGAATGAACAAATAAACATGTGCGATTCCATTTTGGGTAGGGATAGCTTACGAATGTCAGGTCCTCTTGCTCATTAATTTACTGATGCATTGGCTTTTTGCATGCATTCTCTTACTAGGAATAGAACTCATCAAGGAATGAAGGAATGCCCGCAGGTGCTTTGGGGCTTGGAAGTCTGTTGAAGCTGAAAGTCAGGTTGGAAAAGGCAATAAAAAGGATGAATATGAAATGAGTTTGAATAGGAAAACAGGCAAGATATTACCTGCTTTGAGAGGCGGAAGGATTTAAAACAGCATAGTGGGAATTGAAATAGAAATTCTTAAATATGTAAGCTTTATAAACAGAGGCGTATCACACTCACAATATCAGCAGAATTATCATCTGATTCAAGTGTAACCAGTTGAACTTATTTAAAATAACATGATATTACAATTGTACTGCCCTTAATAGGCCTATAGGTGATGGGATTAATAGCAAAAACTGGACTAGGGACACGCTAACAGTCACCACACTGTATTAGTTTCTATTTAATATTCTCTGAGTCATAAATGCACACCAAAAATGCTAATACATATAGTTTGTCTGTTCTAAATATTTCATAAACTCTCAAGAAGAAGGTGGATTTTTATTCTCATTTTTGAAGTGAATGCCTATATTAAAAATTTAATAGTAAAAAACAAACAAACACAACCCAATAATAATCATAATTTAGGTATAGGGCTTACTGTGTGCCAGGCACTATTTGAAATATTTCTGATATCTTTACTCGTAAGCTCCTCACAACAACCCACTAAGATACTACTAGCATCCCCAGTTAACAATTAGGGAAACTGCGGGACAGAGAGACTAAATAACTTGTCCATATTTTCTCAGGCTAAGGCTAAAATTCAAACCCAGGCAAACACCAGCATTTCCTCCCCCCCCCAAAATTCAGTATCTTGACTTAGAAAATTTGCATTATACTTTAAGTCATTAGGTCATAGTGTTTGATTTTTCATAGTGTTTTATAAAAATAGAGGACGTGATATTATGATTGACAATGGAACAAAAAATATGAGGTAGAGAGGGAGGCTTATATTATAAAATGCTACTCTACAGCTGACTATGCTTCTGCCTTCATACTCATGCTCACACCAGCATCATAAGCAATTGTTTACACAGGTGTGTGTGCACCCACTTTCATATTTGATGCAGTTTTCTACCTCAACTCCAGGCATTTCACTCAGAAAACAACTAATTAATAGAATGATTTGATGTCACAGGAGAGAAGGGTGTAAGAAAATGTAACTATTTCTGAATTGGGAAATATTGGTTGTGTGATACAGGACAGGTCATTAAGCTTGCTTTGCCATTGTTTCTTTGTATCAAATATTGACACATCACACTACTGTATTATATACATTAAAGTTGCTAAGAGAGTAGACCTTAAATGTTCCAACCACAAAAGCTAAATGATAATTCTGTGATGTGATACAAGGGCTAGCTATCTCTATGGTGGTGATCATATCTTCTATATATAAAAGGCTAATATGCAAAGTGTCCCCTCGGTAGATTGACCAGGAGACTGGGAGTTCGATTGCTTGCTATGGCGTGCACTGATCACCAGGGGGCAGCACAAAATGAAGGAAGGCCCTAGCTGGCAGCTGGGGAAGGAAGGCCCTGGCTGGCAGCTGGAAGGCACTGATCGGCCCTGATCGCCAGCCAGGCCTAGGGACTCTACCCGTGCATGAATTTCGTACACTGGGCCTCTAGTTACAATATATAAATGTATCAAATCAATATGTTGGACACCTTAAATTTACACAGTCTGTCAAATTTATCTTGATAAAAATAGAAAAAATGCCGTAAAAGAAAAAAATAACACATCAGACTATGTCATAGCTTGGATTCCTCTTGGAAGTAGAATATCATGGCTGAGAGGAATACTCTTTCTTCCCCTCCAAGGCCTTGTTCCAGTTTAGTTGCCAACATCCATGTACCTCTATGACTCATACTGTTACATGCTCTTACCTGGACTGTGCTATGGCTTATCAGTCAGTGCAATGCTTTCTAAAATGCCATGTGGTAATAGAAAATAATTTTCTCTTAGAACACCTAACACTCAGGCTTAAAATAGAGCCTTCTAGAAGATTTCTGTACATCTTATAATAAGAATTTCTAGGAAATTCTCTTCATGTTTGTTTCTTTTCAAAAGTGTTGCAAATACTTGAACTTGAAGAAATTTAATCTCCTTTACACTGCATAAAACATATTGAAAATATGTTTACTATATTTCTCACTATAAAACCTTTCCTCTGGAGTAAAGTGGATGCTATGATGATTTTTTTTTCTTTTTTTTGAAAAACCACAATAAGAACATATATTTCACATTTGTTTTCAGCAAAACATGGTTGGGAAAAATTGATTCATTAAAATATATTGGACTAATTAGCATGATTGTTCATATAATTCTATTGCTAAGTCAAATAGTCTGAAATTATATCTTTTAAACATAGGATAAGTAGAAAAATTTTGATTGGAAAAATATTTTGTAAGTGGAAAATAATTGTAACTTGAAGTTGGTAAAGTCTATTTTTTTTAGTGCCCATACTGCATTTCTAATTTTAAATATATTTAAACTTATGACTAACTCACATTTTGATTTTTAAAGGCAAACCTTTACATTGAGAATGCAAATTTATGTATTTTAATTCTTATTTTAGCATAACACAAATTTGGTAGAGAATGTTTTCATCTTGGCAAAAAATAAAGGGCATTTATCTTTCTTAGTATTTAATTATTTTGAAGCAGAAAGTTCAGTATAAAAAATAGTGACCTGAGAAAATGAGAAACAAAGCCCTGATCTTAGTGAAATTAACAGATTTGCTATTATTTTTGCATGATTTTTTTTCTGTTGGAAACAGTACGTGAGTCATAACTATGTCACTATAACCATTTTTAACCTTCTTTTTTACTAGATGTAAGAATATTGAGTCAGCACCACTGATCTTAATGAGTGTTAAATTCCAGTAAGGGAAAGCAACTGATTTAAAAATAATAATAATGCTACTATGATAAAAGATCACAAAAGAAGATGTGGTCTTTTCTAACTGAAGAAAAAGTGCTTAAGAGCACACATAGAGGTGGTAACACTTAGTCCATTTTGACTGATGAGTAGTTTGGATCTGCTAGACTGGGTCAGAAATGAGGGTGGGGGAGACAGAAGACTCTTCTATGGAAAGAACACAATGTGATGAACAGACATGGAGACCTGAGGCAGCACGGATAGTTAGGAATAGGACTGAGAGTTGGAGATATCTATATTTGTTGGGCACTATGGTAGAATGGGAGTAGTGGTAAAATATCACGACTAAAGATAGCGCAAATAATGGTCACCCATCATTGGATACTCAACTGTTTTGAATATTTTAAAAGGTTTTAAGCAAAAAAATAACTGATCACATCTCTATTTTAAAAGGTTACTGCAGTAATACTGGGAAGAGTAGATTGAAATCTTAACCTGAAGATAAGAAGCACAAGATAGTAAATTTTGAAATCAATTAAATGTGGGTGACTAGGAGGTGGTAGCTACTGGAAATATGTAAATTTCTGGGTGACTGAATAGATGTATGTTTATTGAATTGATGAACAAAAGAGGCAGCATCATTTTGGATGAAAAATAACTTTATTGATTTCCATCATATTGAACTTGAGGTACTTATAACATATGTTATCAGAGATGCCAGCATTGGATAACAACACAAAAGTCATTGCTTTATAACTGATAGAGCCATAGGTATGCAATAAGTCAGGAAGAGTGTACAGAATGAAAATAGGAAGGTAACTCATACTTAAACCCATTTTTAAGAATTTATCTAAATTATTTTATACTTCTGGAGTATTTTAATATTCTTACTTAAATAAGCCCAATTTATAATATAAGATTGAAATGTTCAGAGTGTCAAAGTATACATGCTGTACTGTTCATTTTACAATATGCAAGACATATGTCAGGTGACTGACCATATGGTAACTGGTATACAAATGGTCATCAATTATTCAGAAAGAAGACAATAGCTTGAACGTAAAAACAGAAATCAGGCTATTGAGGTAAAGCTAAATTGAACACTCATATTCATCAAAATAGTGTACATACATAATTTTTAAATATGAGCTTCCATTTTAAAAATCAAATAAACAAAACTACTTAAAATTATATTTTCCAGATGACATAATTAAACATGACACTTTCTTTTGGGAAAAAAAAATAATTTTCTATTTTTAAAGTACTGTGACCACTAGCTATCATTGCACCCCCATGAGAGAGGTAATGCATATATAATTTCTATTTTATAGAACAGAAACTAAAATATGAATAGTTAACTGATTTGTTCAAGATCACACCTTCAATGAATGACAAATGTAGGAATCTTAACTCATAACCTCTGAGTTTTCTAAAAAAAATCACTCTGGGCCCTTTTATATTCTTATTAGGAAACAGATTACTTTTATCCTATATAATAAAAGGCTAATATACAAATTGACAAAACAATGGAAAAACCGGTTGCTATGACACACATTGCCAACCAGGGTCAGACGCTCAACACAGGAGCTGCCCCCTGGTGGTTAGTGTGCTCCCACAGGGGGAGCGCCACTCAGCAAGAAGCCCTGAGCCCCGTTCGGTTCGCAGCTGGCAAGCCCAGTGTTAGTGGCCGGAGCCCCTCCCACCTCCGCAGCAGGCCTAAGGATGTCTGACTGCTGGCTTAGCCATTATTAATAATTAGCCATTATTAATAACAGTTATTGCTATTTTAAAGTTTTAATATAGCAGCATATGCATGAATCTTGGTTGATTTGATAAAATACATATAAATACATAAGTACATAATTAGTTAATCTGAGTATACATTTTTGTATTGGCCCTCTAGATCAGCTCTCTTCCTTTCTCCACCTCTCTTTCTACCCAGGGAAACTGATCTATATATCTAACATCAATGGGTTTCCACGCCCTCTGACTTCCAATTGGGTTAGGCCAATCTAAGGCACTGAAACAATATTAAAGAATAGTAGGATAGAAATATGAGATCAGCAGTTCTCTCTTGTTCTCATCCTCTGCAATTATCTTAGGCTGGTGTGTTTTGTGACTGCTTACTCCGAGTGGCCTTTTCTACACAATTCTCAATCCTTCGCCATTTCAGCCACTTCTCCCTGCCTTCATCCACATAGGAATAGCGGTGGTAACAGTTTCTGATTTATACTCTAGTCCTTGTGCTTCCTCCACACCCTTTCTGTTTCTTTGCAATTACTAGTAGTTGCTTTACAAATAAACCCTCCTCAGATGATTCTAATTTGAATGTGGCATCTGTTTGCTGTTAGTGCAATGGATAATCTCTAAAACAAGTATGTCTTTTATCATTATTAATTACATTTTTGAGAGAAGAGGTGTTCTTGAAATTATCTATTAACAGATATGAAACACCATTCTAAAGAATCCTTAAATAATTCCTTGGTAGAATGAGGAAATATATAAATAAGTAAAAAATGCATATTTAATTATTTAAATAAATATGAATTTATTTATTTTAATGAATATTTAAATGACCTTACTTTAAACATTCCAAATAGTATAAACTCATCTCCCCTAAAAATAACATTATATGTATTCTATATCACCATATCGTTTTTTTAGGCTATTGCCTTTCTAAGTCTTTAATGTTTTCCAGGTACTAGTATCATTTGGATCAGGATTAGGAAAACAAATGACTGCCATAAAAGGATCAAGTTTATATTTGAGGTTCATCTATCTATAAACAGGATTATAAAGCAAGATTAAAATGAATAAATTCTTAATTTGTCAAAAATATCTAAGTGATGGCAGCTTGGTCACAAGAACAGTTTAGTGACAATGAATTTGAGTCAAACAGACCTAAACTAGAACCCAAGTTTCAATACTTAGTAATCAGGTGAACTCAGGTAAGTCATTTAACCATTTCCTTGTTTATAAGAAGACAGATAATAGGACTTATCTTGCAGGGTTGTTGGGAAGATTAAATAAAAATGAAAGGAGTGGCAGTGCAATGTATTGGAAAGAACATAAATTTTGGAGTCAAAACAATTCATGTCAGATTGTTGTCTGTGTCACTTACTAGCTATGTTCCCTTGGGCAACTTAGTTTCTTAACTTCTCGAAGCCTTAGTTTATCTGTTCGTTAAAAAAAAAAAAGTGGGGAAATACCTACTTTATAGATTCATTGTAAGGATTAAACAGATTTATGTATGATACACTGGGATCTGAACTCAGGCTGCAAGATTCCAGAATATGGGGAACTTATGTATACAAAGCCTTTTTATTTTTATTTTTTAAGTTCCAAGAAGGCAGAATCTCATATTGGTTAAGCTTGTGGCCTCTGAGGCCAACTTGCCTGATTTGAGTCCTGTATCCATCATTTACTGCCGAAGTGGCATGCCCTTAAGCAACTTATATCATCTCAGCTTCCCTGCTTAAAAAATGTTTATAGTGGGAAAATCTTGTGTAGTTATGTTTATTAAATAGATATAAAATTAATTGATTTATTGTGTCTATATGAGATGATCGATGTTTACTAAAACTATCACGGTGAACATTTCACAATAAATGTATATTAAACCATCATGCTATATATACCTTGAGCTTAAACAAAAGAAAGATGTTTATAATAACTGGACCTTACTCTTCAAATTATTGTGAAAATTAAATGACATGATGTCTTTAAGGCATTTGCTACAGTGTCTGGTATATTTAGTTTTCAATCAATGTAATATATGTATAGTGAATAAAAATTATATTCAGAAAATTGAATAAATAACAAGAAACAATATTTATCTTAACTCCAAAGAATGTTATCTTTCTGCAATATCATCTTTCTCCCAAGTAAGTAGAATATATAGAAAAACATACATAATTATGCTTAATTAACTGTGAACTTAGAGCTAGTATAAATATTGTATTTAAACAACATATTTGGGAAAATATAAAGAGACCCCAAAACAATAACCATTTCAAATCTAATATTGTGTAAATGCACACACGCACACAGCACAGCTAAATTTAGCTTTGTTCATATTTAGAGTCCATAAAGAATAAAAGATTTCTCAATTTCCAGTAGAACATTTCTATTTATCCTTTTGAAAATATTAGCATTCTTCAGAGCTTTCTTTTGTGGGAGACACAACTGGGTGGTGTCACTGATGTCTCTGTGGCCAGCTTCTGGCTCTGTGTGAGATGGTTTTCACGGCAGAATAAAGGTAATTCAGGTCCTGAAACTGTTCCTGGAAACATGTCTTACCTTATACTGTTCCTTTTCCATGTGACATATTGAGAAATTAAAAGTGGCTGATTATTAAATAAATCTCTAAGAGTTATAAAGATCAGAGAACCCTCACTTAGGTGATATTTATACTTAAAGCAAGTGATAATAAAATTATGAATATACTCCTTCCAGAGGTTTTTTCACTTGCTGTTTGCCTCTCTCCTTTCCCTCAGCCCTGTGAGTAGCTGCTCCTTAGCATCCTGAGTAACCAATCTTCAGTAAGCGTTTCAATAATTTCAGTCAATCTGCTTTCATTTCTGTGGTCTCTTCAGTATAGGGCTCCACCTCATTTTGCTTCTGGGGTTACTTCCTAGTTAGTCTATATGATTTTTAAAGAATTTTTAAAAAGTCACCTCTTTCTATTTGTCAAAAGCTATGGTTTGATTCAATTTCATTGTTAATTAAAATACATAAATTGTCGAATGAATTTCTAGGTCATGATTCTGGTTTTAACTGTGATTTCATGATTTATATGGATGGAGCTATTTGCTATATTCTACACATAGACCTCTCCCAGGATTTAATAAATATCAAGTCTCTAAGGGCAGAAATGTTGTAAGAACCTGATAATCAGACCCTGAATTAGTTGTATTATTAAGAGAAATAATGCTACAGTTTAATGAGAAAGATAAATAACTTAATGTAAAAATTGATGTTTGATTATCATTCAGCTGTGATTACCTTCTATGTGCCTGGAAAAAAAGGGTTCAAAATGCACGAGAAAGCACATTCTTTAAAGGAATTTAATGAAGAAATTATTTGTAAAATAAGAATGTCTGGTATCATATTATGAACTTTGTTGTTGGACCAGATAGTCACATTTAAATTAGATAAAATTTTATCACTGATTGTCTATATTAAATCTCAAGTCAAGTTTCTATGTATATAGTGGCATAAAGTACATTTTCCCATTATAGTAAACAAGCTATGATGTGTTATGCTATCACCCCTTTCTTCTGTTAAAGTATTTCAGCCGAACCTGATTTAATCCATTGCATTTGTATTCTCTATTAAAATATTTAACATACGTGAAGCTCTTAAGGCACAATAATTTAAAGTTTGGTTTGACTGAATAATTTTTAAATCTCTACTTGCTCAGGACTTTACACATATTAAGAGAAATCTGTTTACTATTCAATGATTTTTGTTTAGTTTAGTCTGGCTTAGTTTTCTCAACAAGGGCAGAATTTGAAGTTCCTAATTCCTTCTGGGACTAGCAACATTATGCTAAATTATTTTCATTTTTTTTATTTTTTATTATTTAATATGAGAATTTTGAAATTATAACATTTCCAGTATACAATGTGTTATGAAGTGAAATGTATCCAATGAAATGTATTCAAAACCTTCTTCTAACATCGTTTCCTGTGAAATACGCATAACCTTTTAAAATAATAAAGCAGAATTTCAATGAATAATAGTTTAGTGCCTACAATGTGACAGGTATTGCTCAGGCACTTTTACCCACAATAGCTTACTGTTTCATATATTTAACATTTTTATAATTCCAATTTTTCTTCAGGTCAGAAAAGCACTTTGTAAGCCCTGCCTGTACTCAGCAACTGGGGCATTTATGTTGTCACAGGCCCTGTGACCTCCTTGTGCAGGTCCAGACAGGATGCATGCGTCCTCTTTTCCTACTGGGGGCAGTATAATATAATACCAAGGAGGACAGATTCTGAAATTGGCTAGCCTGGGTTCAAAATCTGCTCCAGCTTTGTTACTTACCAGCTAAATGATTTACCCTATCTGCCTTAATTTCTGCACTGATAAAATAAGGATAAGACAGTGTATTAGCCTGTTAGGGCTGCTATAAGAAAGTACCACAGATGGGGTGGTTAAACAACAGAAATTTACCTCCTCATCGCTCTGGAGGTTACACATCCAAGATCAAGTTGGTTTCTACTGGATGGCCCTCCCTTCCTGACCTGCAGGTGGCCACCTTCCTGCTGTGTCCTCACATGGCCTTCCCTCTGGCCCACATGTGGAGGGAGAAAAATCTCTGGTGTCTCTTCTTATAAGGGTACCAGTCCTATGAGGAAAGCCTCATCTTAGGGCCTGATTTAATCTTTATTACCTCTTTACAACTGGCAGTTTGTAGAATTGGTTTGTTGTATATTATAAAGATTATTATAATACCACTAGAGGCCTGGTGCACAAAAATTTGTGCACTCGGGGGGGAGGGTCCCTCAGCCCGGCCTGTGCCCTCTCGCAGTCTGGGACCCCTCGGGAGATAATGACCTGCTGGCTTAGGCTTGCTCCCGGGTGGCAGAGGGCAGGCCCAATCCCTAGGTGCAGCCCCTGGTCAGGCTCAGAGCAGGGCCGATTGGGGAATTGGGGCGCTGCCCCCTGTCATGCACAGAGCAGGGTAGATTGGGAGGTTGCGATGCCACCCTCAGTCACGCTCAGGGTAGGGCCAATTGGGGGGTTGGGGCACCGCGCCCTGTCACACTCAAGGCAGGGTCAATGGGGAGGTTGCAGCACCACCCCCTGTCATGCACAGAGCAGGGCCAATCAGGGGGTTGGGGCGCTGCCCCCTGTCATGCACAGAGCAGGGCCAATCAGGGGGGTTGGGGCTCCATACCCTGTCA
This sequence comes from Myotis daubentonii, assembly GCF_963259705.1. Classification (NCBI taxonomy): domain Eukaryota; kingdom Metazoa; phylum Chordata; class Mammalia; order Chiroptera; family Vespertilionidae; genus Myotis; species Myotis daubentonii. The sequence continues at coordinate 123,422,010 of NC_081840.1, forward strand.
CACACAGAGCAGGCCCGATCAGGGGGTTGAGGAGCTCCCCCTGTCACTCACAGAGTAGGGCCGATACGGGAGTTGGGGCATCACCCCTGTCACACTCAGGGCAGGGCGGATCAGGGGGTTGGGGCGCTGCCCTCTATCACCCACAGAGCAGGGCCAATCAAGTGGTTGGGGCACCGCCACTCTCACACTCAGGGCAGGGCTGATGGGGAGGTTATAGCTCTACCCCGTCGCACACAGAGCAGGGCCCGTGGGGGGGGCAGAGGGGGGGTTGGGGCGCCACACCTTGTCACACACAGAGCAGGGCCGATCAGGGGGTTGGGGCGCCACACCCTGTCATACACAGAGCCGCAGGGCGATCAGGGGGTCGGGGAGCTCCCCCCTATCAGGCACAGAGCAGGGCTGATCAGGGGGTTGGGGCGCCTTCCCCTGTCCTGAACAGAGCAGGGCGGATAGGGAGGTTGTGGCCCCACCCCCTGTCACACACAAAGCCGCAGGGCGATCAGGGGGTTTGGGTGCTGCCCCCTGTCGACAACGCTGATCCCGATGCCGGGAGGCATATTACCCTTTTACTATATAGAGGCCTGGTGCACGGGTGGGAGCCGGCTGGTTTGCTCTGAAGGGTGTCCTGGATCAGGGTGGGGGTCCCCACTGGGGTGCCTGGCCAGCCTGGGTGTGGGGCTGAGGGCTGTTTTCAGGCTGACTGAAGCTCCCAACTGCTCCTTTTTTTCTTTTTTATTCTGGGCCAGCTTTAGCTCTGGCTCCAGCTCTGAGGCCTCTGCTGCTGAAAGAAGGTATCTGGTTTGTTTAGGTTCTATAATCGAAACTCCATATCAACTCCAGCTCTGAGATCCCGGGCTTGCTGAAAGCAGGTTTCTGGGGTTTTGTTTAGCCTCTATATTTGTTGCAGTGTTTCTTAAACTGCAAGCTTAGAGGCCAGCAACGCAGGTGGGGAACATTGGAGTCCTCCGTCACTGAAGCAAGCAAGCCTCATGTTAGTTTCAAGCTGCCTGGCTGCCGGCCGCCATCTTGGCTGGCAGTTAATTTGCATATCTCGCTGATTAGCCAATGGGAAGGTTAGCGGTCGTACGCCAATTACCATGTTTCTCTTTTATTAGATAGGATAACTTGCTTTTTGTTGTTGTTGTTGTTAATCTTCACCCAAGGATATTTTTCCATTTATTTTTAGAGAGAGTAGAAGAGAGAGGGAGAGACAGAGAGAAACATCAATGTGAGAGAGGCACATCGATGGGTGGCCTCCTGCAGGCACCCCAACCTGGGCTGGGGAACCTGCTACCAAGGTACATGCACTTGACCGGAATCAAACCCGGGATCCTTCAGTCAGCTGGCCGATGCTCTGAGCCAAACTAGCTAAGGCACCATCACTTGCTTTTTACTGCTTATCATTCAACTATAATAACCTTTTATGTGCCTGGAAGAAAAGTGTTCAAAATGCATGAGAAAGTACATTCTTTAAAGGAATTTTATGAAAAATCTATTTATAAAACAAGAATGCCTGTTATCTCCAAATGCAGTCACACCAGAAGTTAGGGCTACTATATATATATTGGGGTCACAATTCCGTCCGGAGTAGTCTCTAATTCTTAGGGCTCAGCTGAGGTTTAAGGAAGCTAACCATGTAACACACTTGGTATGATGTAAGCAGTCAATACATTTTAGATAGAGAGCTCTTTATTACAGCTGTTAGTTGTGATTGTCCAGGTAAACAATAAATCAAATTCTTATGTTGCTCCAGGCTGCTCACACAATATTCCCCCGCACTCTGCAAAGTCAGCTTTTTGGCTCCCTTTTTTGCTTATGTGAGTTCCTCACTGTCCTATAAATAACACTGTCTTCACTTCTTCCTCTGTGTTGGGTTTTTAATTTTTTTCTCACATTGTTCTTTTTCTATTGACAGATAACAAACCTGGGCTTACTAAGTAAGGAAACCTTATTTGAAGATTTTTGCAAGAATGGGAAAAGGACGCTCATAATAAGCTGAGGGGAGCTGTTGCAGTGGAACTCTCTGACCGTGAGCTCTGCAAGGGTCTCAGGTGGGAAGGGGCTGTTCTTGGACAGGGAGGTGTAAACAAAATTAGAAAGATCTGGCTGTGGGTCAGTGGATGGCATGATCGGAGAGTGGGTTAGGGAATATCTTTCCTTGCAGTCAGCTGATTCTTGGGTGGGTCTCTTAAAGAGGGGTTTTATGCCAGCTCAGAGTAAGGGGAAGTCAAAGTTCAAGAATCTGGAGGAAGGAAAGAAACACTAATGTTTGCTTAAGTCAAGGTAATGGGTATTATGCAAGATTGGTCAATAGAACAAGTTCTGTTGCTCTTTTATGAGGCAAAGAATGAGAATTTGGGGAGTCTGTGTCTGGCCTTGTCTTAGGTGAATAGGAAGGTATCTGTGACTATTACCTAAGTCATATGGGGAGGGCGATTCTTTCAAGTACTAGTAAGCTGTTTCCCAGAAAACAAGAGGGTGGTGATTTTCTTAACAGTTGCAATAATAGGCAGGTAAAATTTATATGGCCACTAGGAGAATTTCTACCTCTCTTTTCTACCCATAAGAACCTTTTCTCCCATTAAAAGGTTCACCTCCTCCATTAGGCTTCCCCAAAATGAAAAACAACAACAAAAGTCCAGCTATTTCAGTTTTTATAATCCAAGCTCCAGGTTACTGTATGGACAGTTAAAATTGTGACTTGCCAATTTTTTTTTTTCTTTCATGAATTCTTAACGAGATTGTAAGCTTCTTGGGAAAGCTTTTGAGTTCTTCTATATCCTCATGCCCCTCACTTGGTGGGAGCACATAATGGATTTCAGTAGGACCTGGTAAATGACCATACTTCCAGAGTTCACTATTTTTTTCTTTTTTATATATATAACTTATTTTTTTAAAAAAAATATTTTTTTATTGATTTTTTACAGAGAGGAAAGGATAGGGATAGAGAGTTAGAAACATCAATGAGAGAGAAACATCGATCAGCTACCTCCTGCACATCCTCAATTGGGGATGTGCCCACAACCAAGGTACATGACTTTGACCGGAATCAAACCCAGGATCCTTCAGTCTGCAGTATGATGCTCTATCCACTGAGCCAAACCAGCTAGGGATCACTATTCTTTTCCCATAAGCATGTGAGTTCTAGAATCAGAATGCCCAGGTGTGAAAACCCACTCCAAAACTTCCTAGCAAAGTGGTTCTGGATAAGTTAGTTAACCTATTGGGGCTAGCTAAAATTTCCTCATCCATAAAATAGGAAAAAGTAATGGTATATGCATTAAAGTGTTTAGAATATTATCTGTAACATTATAAGGGCTCAATAGTTTTAGCCATTATTATTATTACTAGAGGCCCGGTGCACAAAAATTTGTGCACTCGGGGGGAAGGTGGGGTCCCTCGGCCAGGCCTGTGCCCTCTCGCAGTCTGGGACCCCTCGGGAGATAACGACCTGCTGGCTTAGGCCTGCTCCTGGGTGGCAGAGGGCAGGCCCAATCCCTAGGTGCAGCCCCTGGTCGGGCTCAGAGCAGGGCTGATAGGGGAGTTGGGGCGCCGCCCCCTGTCATGCACAGAGCAGGGTGGATCTGGAGGTTGCGATGCCACCCACCCACAGTCACGCTCAGGGTAGGGCCGATTGGGGGTTGGGGCACCGCCCCGTCACACTCAAGGCAGGGTCGATGGGGAGGTTGCGGCGCCACCTCCTGTCATGCACAGAGCAGGGCCAATCCAGGGGTTGGGGCACTGCCCCCTGTCATGCACAGAGCAGGGCCCATCAGGGGGTTGGGGCACCGCCACTCTCACACTCAGGGCAGGGCCAATGGGGAGGTTATGGCTCTACCCTGTCACACACAGAGCAGGACCCGTGGTGGTGGTGTGTGTGTGGGGGGGGGGGGGGTTTGGGGTGCCACACCCTGTCACACACAGAGCCGCAGGGTGATCAGAGGTTGGGGAGCTCCCCCGTATAAGGCACAGAGCAGGGCTGATCAGGAGGTTGGGGAGCCTTCCCCTGTCACGAACAGAGCAGGGCGGATAGGGAGGTTGTGGCCCCACCCCCTGTCACACACAGAGCCGCAGGGCGATCAGGGGGTTTGCGCGCTGCCCCCTGTCACGCTGATCCCGGTGCTGGGAGGCCTCTCAGCTCCGCTGATCCCAGTGCTGGGAGGCATATTACCCTTTTACTATATAGGGTAGAGGCCTGGTGCATGGGTGGGGTTGGCTGGTTTGCCCTGAAGGGTGTCCTGGATCAGGGTGGGGGTCCCCACTGGGGTGCCTGGCCAGCCTGGGTGAGGGGATGATGGCTGTTTGTAGCTGGTCACACACCCTTCAGGGTGGGGGTCCCCACTGGGGTGCCTGGCCAGCCTGGGTGAGGGGCTGAGGGCTGTTTGCAGCTGGTCACACACCCTTTAGGGTGGGGGTCCCCACTGGGGTGCCTGGCCAGCCTGGGTGAGGGGCTGAGGGCTGTTTGCAGGCTGGCGGGTGACGGAAGCTCCCAACCGCTCCTTTTTTTCTTTTCTTTTTTTTAATTCCGGGTCAGCTTTAGCTCTGAGGCTCCAGCTCCTCAGCCTCCGCTGCTGAAAGTAGGTAATCGAAACAATGTATAACTCCAGCTCTGACTCCAGCTCTGAGATCCCAGCTCTCTGAAAGCTGGTTTCTGGGGGTTTTTTTTGTTAAAATGTTTCAAACTGCCAGCTCAGAGGCCTGCAGCGGCAGGCGGGGAACGTTGCAATCCTCCGTCACTGAAGCAAGCCTCATGTTAGTTTCAAGCTGCCTGGCTGCCGGCCGCCATATTGGCTGACAGTTAATTTGCATATCTTCCTGATTAGCTAATGGGAAGGGTAGCGGTCATACGCCAATTACCATGTTTCTCTTTTATTAGATTAGATTATTAACTAGCTCTTAGAATGTTGTAATGACTGAATTGGAAAACAGAATAATGTGACTTTCTTACCACAGGATGATGCATAGGTTGGTGTCTTTGTATTGTATACTTTTTTTTTTAAAGACTCTATTGTATAAGACAAGCAGATTAGTCCTACTAACAGTGAAACATCTGCTTTTTTTTTGAAGTATGGATATTCTCATTGTCTCTTTTCTGTAATTTATCATATAATACCACAATATTATATAATATGATAAACCCTGATATAATCATTACCATGATTACTGAGAGCAGACCACAGATCTGATCCTTTGGGTCCTCAAGCTGCTTGTCCAGTTTACAGAGGTTCACCTGTGCATTTATCTATTTGAGAACTGATCCCTGACCTTCTTTGCTTCTCTGCACTCTGTCACAAAAACAGGTGATGAATTTCATTTGATTCATTTCATTGGTTTCGTAAGAAGTATCACCATGTGTACTTCATTCTGATATACTTTGTACAGGAATATATATATATTTACTAGAGGCTCGGTGCACAAAAATTTTTGCACTCGGGAGGCTCCCTCAGCCTAACCTGTGCCCTCTCACAGACTGGGACCCTTCGGGGAATCACCACCTGCTGGCTTAGGCCCGCTCCCCAGGGGATTGGGCCTAAGCTGGCAATCAGACATCCCTCTGGCAGCCAGGGAGCCTTTGGGGGATGTCCACTTGCCAGTGGGGAGCAATGTGTACTTCATTCTGATATACTTTGTACAGGAATATATATATATATTTACTAGAGGCTCGGTGCACAAAAATTTGTGCACTCGGGAGGCTCCCTCAGCCTAACCTGTGCCCTCTCACAGACTGGGACCCTTCGGGGAATGACCACCTGCTGGCTTAGGCCCGCTCCCCAGGGGATTGGGCCTAAGCTGGCAATCAGACATCCCTCTGGCATCCAGGGAGCCTTTGGGGGATGTCCACTTGCCAGTGGGGAGCAGGCCTAGTTGCAGTCGGACATCCTTAGCGCTTCTGAGGAGGTGGGAGAGGCTCCCACCACCACCACTGTACTGGCAGCCGTCAGCCTGGCTTGTGGCTGAGCAGAGCTCCCCCTGTGGGAGCACACTGACCACCAGGGGGAAGCTCTTGCATTGAGTGTCTGGCCTCTGGTGGTTAGTGTGTGTCATAGTGGCCAGTGATTCCCAGTCGTTCTGCTGTTAGGGTCAATTTGCATATCACCCTTTTAGTATATAGGATAGAGCCCTGGTGCATGGGTGGGGGCCAGTTGGTTTGCCCTGAAGGGTTTCCCAGATCAGGGTGGGGGTTCTGCTGGGGTGCCTGGCCAGCCTGGGTGAAGGGCTGAGGGCTGTTTTCAGACTGGCCACACCCCCTTCAGGGTGAGGGTCCCCACTGGGGTACCTGGCCAGTCTGGGTGAGGGGTTGATGGCTGTTTGCAGGCTGGCCACAGCCTCCAGCCACCCAAGCTCCCAGTGGAGGCTGGCTGTTAGCAGGTATCTGGGATTTATTTAGGTTCTATAATTGAAACTTTGTTGCCTTTTGCAGAGGCCACAGCCAACTAGAGCAGGTGGGAAGCTTGGATTCCTCCATCGCAGGGGCAACCAAGCTTCCTGCTTGCTCCAGCTCAGTGGCTGCTGGCTGCCATCTTGGTTGGGTTAATTTGCATATAGTCGCTCTGATTCGCTGGTGGGCGTGGCTTGGGCATAGTGAAGGTATGGTCAATTAGCATCTTTGTCTTTTATTAGTGTAGATACTTTGTATAGGAATATATATATTTATATATTTTTTAAAAATATATATATTATATATATAAGTATATATATATATTTTTTTTAAAAAATATATATAAATGTATATATTTTAAAAATAACATGGGAAAGAGAATAAATGAACAACAAAGGCTGCTCTTATACCTCATGACTTGAAAAAGTAAAAAGAACAAAGAAAAAAAAAAGTAACATAAAAACAAACAAGCACACCAAAAAGACACTCAGCAAAAGATAATTCTATTTTTAAATTACTTAAAATTTTTCCTATTCAGTTTTTTTAAAGATTTTTTATTGATTTTTAGAGAGAGAAGAAGGAGAGGGAGGGAAAGAGAGAAAAACATCTATGTGAGAGCGAAACATCAGTAGTTGCTTGCTTCCTGCATGCCTCCTACTGGAGATTAAGCCCCCCAACTGGGGTTTGTGCCCCTGACCCAGGAATCAAACCTACAACCTTTCAGTGCATAGGATGATGCCCAAGCAACTGAGCCACACCAAACAAGACTCCTGTTTTCTTTTAACAGTCCTTTTTCAAAAATTGTTTTTCACCCTAATCAGTTTGGCTCAGTGAATAGAGCCTGCGGACTGAAAGGTCCCCGGTTCGATTCCGGTCAAGGACATGTACCTTGGTTGCAGGCAACTGGTATGCAGGAGGCAGCTGATCAATGTTTCTCTCTCTCTCATCGATGTTTCTAACTCTCTATCCTTCTCCCCTGATCCCTATAAAAAAAATCAATAAAATATATTTTAAAAAATTGTTTTCCATTAAAAGCAAATCAGCAGGAGTTTTCTCCCAAAGGTTATTTTTTAATTTCAAATGAACAGAAATAGCAAGAGAATGTGGGTTTAGTGCCATTTTTTATAATTTTCTGATCATTTCCAGAAGAATGTCCCCAAATATTTCCACCAAAATCTTATCTATCAAGCTTGCTGTATGTAGACTATTAAAAAAGACTTAAAAATTAATATTGATACTTCACATTTAAATAGTCCCTTATCATTCCAAATATGTTTTTGTATATGGTATTATTGATTTATAGAATTAATTCTTTGATATCAGCAGACTAGGTTTATTATTCCCATTTACAGACTCAGAGAGATATACTGTTGGATTCCTAATAATTAACATAGTGCAAGAGCTGAATAAATATTCAGAGATTAATACATAAAAGAATATAGGTTCACATGTTATTTTCATTGAAAACTGGTGAAAGTACTTATATATTTAATTTCTTTCCCCCTCCCCCTTCCCAACCCCTTAGATCCATTATATGGCATCTCTTATTTTACAGATGAAGTACATATACAGACACATTACCAGTTAATGGTAAGCTCAATCAATAAGTAAACTCTCTAGACTCCCTAACAATACTTGAAGGACCATTTTTTAAATGCAGGTTATAGACATAAATTATTCAACTTATTTTTTATAAAATGCTTCTTTCTCTGAAATTGCTCAAACAGTTTGCTAATATAAATAGATCCTCAATAATATTTTGTACTAAAGGGCATACACTTGAACTATGTAAATCTTAAAATTTCACGCAGCTCATTGCTGAGTGTTTTCTTTCGTTTTATAATGATGACTGTGATAAGAATAATAATGAATCATTCTACTTCACAAATATCCCAATTGCCTCCAAAATATTTTAAAAACCTCCTATTAAAAACGTCCTTTCAAATTATGTATATATATATATATATATATATATATATATATATATATATATAGAGAGAGAGAGAGAGAGAGAGAGAGAGAGAGAGAGAGAGAGAGAGAGAGAGAAATTTGTTTTTCTTTCTAAGACATTACTGTTCCAAATGAGAAGAGTTTTTTCCAGGTTCCTGCCATGCTCATATAACTGTAAAAGAACCAATCAAAACCTCCATGAAATTGTTTTTCTACCAAAGAGAACCACTTGTGAAAAAAGACAATTTTTATGGAATGTGGATAAGAAACATTATTTTAAACGCTGTGTGAACAATAAAAGAGAAAGGTGCATTTTATTACTCCCTAGGTAAAGGAAACAACCCACTTTCACCAGAAGGAGGTGCAATTTTTACACATGAAGATATGAGGGTCACTCTTGAACTGCAGTTACAGTGATGCCTGACCAGAGTCTCCACACCCTTTATTCCTCCATTGCAAATAAACAAGTTAAAGTGTGTGGATGTGGGTGGTGGAAAAGGGTGAGTAGAGTGAGAGGTAGAAGGAGTTGGTATTTTTGCCTAAAGTACAGTAATTTAAATATCAGTGTCTATAAAGAGATAAAGTATATATTATTTTAAGTGATTGTGATTGGGTAGCCATGAGTCATTAATTTAATCTGTTGTTTTTAAGATTAGTAGACAAAGCAGAATCAAATTCTTTTTACACATATGCACATGCAGTTGAATATTTTCTTTACTTTGAAGTTATTCCTATGTGGATCTATATCTTATAGCATATATTGTTTACTCATTACAAATCCTTACTCCCAATCCTGGTTATACCCAATTCTCCACCTTCTTCATGCCCATACCAGGTAGCTGAACATGGCTGGGGAAAAAGACACAACTGTGTCTGCTGGTCTCACTTTAAATTAATGACCACTAACCCAGCTGAGCCCTCAGTACTACCCAGTACATTTGATTATTTCCTCATTTTCTCTCCTACTGTTCCCTCCTCTAATCCTCTAGCATCTAGCGCCTTCTTCCTCCTCCTTACTCCCTGTAGGTGCTCTTCCTTTGTGCTTTACTGAGAAAGAGAGCAGAAAGGAAATGATTTATATACATTACCAGTCTACACACAATCTCTACCTTCCCTTCTGTTATTATGGATGAATTAATTGCCCATTCATACTTAAGAAATATTCTTCATGTGGTCATAGTGCTGTCATCCATTCAAGTACAACACATTATCAACACGCCCCCTTTCCACACTACATCATCAAATTTTCTACTATGCTTAGTCATTGTTATAATCATACAACTACAATATTATACTGTCCTTGTTAAAAAAGACAAACACTCTAAGCACATCTATCCCTCCAGATAGCACACAATCTTTCTGTTGATTTCAAAGCAAAATGTATCAAAAAGATTTGGCTATAGTTGCTATTTATAATTCCTCTCCTCTTGTTCTGTATTGATCCTTGCCCAATTAAGCTTCTGTTCCTGCCACTCTATTGCAAATCAGCAAAAACTGTTTTGTCAAAATCACCAATGACTATCATGTAATTTCTCAGTTTTCAACTTATTTGTCTTATCAGTTTTATCTTATTGATCCAGTGACTTTATAACTTTCTCCTTCTTAATATATGATCCTGCCAGGATTCTCTCTTTATTCTGTTCCTGCTTCACTGGCCATTCTTTCTTGGTCTTGTTTACAAGTTCCTTTTCATTTCCTTATGTTCTGGTGTGCTCCAAAGTTCAGTTGTTGGCACTTCCTTTGAAAGTTTATACCCTCACTCTCTTGGTCTCATATAGCTATTGATACTATCAATGCTGAGAACTTCCAAGTCCAAACTGCCAGTCTGATCTTCAGCATTGCACTTGAAGTTGTCCACTCAACTTCCCACAGATATCTAGTACACATTTTAAACTCAATGTATCCTCAAAAGAAACTCCTTATTTCACAACTCTTCCCCATATTTAGTTCCCATAATCTTCTTCTCCTCAGTAGATACAACTCTTTGTAAGTATTTACAAATGCTCAGTTACCCTTGGGGTCATTCTTGACTTTTCCTTTTTTATCACATTTCTAAATCTGTTAACAAATCCTATGGTTTACATCTTCAAAACATTTATAGAATCTGAACAGTTCCACAACATCCACTGTGACTATCTTGGTCAAAACTCTGTCATTTCTGTCCTTGCTTTTTCTCATGTATTCTTAAGTTGATAAAAGTACTCTCTGGTGTACATAAAACATATGTCAGGTAATGTCACTTTCATTCTCCAAATCTCCTAATAATTTCCCATTTCTCTTAGACTAAGAGCCATAGCTTTTTAGAATACCCTGTAGGTACTTTCCAGAACTTACCTACTCCATTTCCTATCCTCTCACTCCCAGCTCTAGAACACTGGACTGATTCAGCAAACATTTATTGAGCTCCTACATTGAGGTCAACACTTTTGAGTTACCATGAACAAAGTAGCAAACAACTTCTGATAGTTTCTGTGTTTTTTCTCAAACCAAATATACCTGTTATCATGAACTTTGCATTTGTTAGTTCTGTCTGGGGATTAAGGCCACAAACAGGGCATATGCCCTTGACCGGAATTGAACCTGAGACCCTCCAGTCTGCAGGCCAACACTCTATCCACTAACCCTGGCTGGCATGGCTCAGTGGTTGAGCATCGACCTATGAACAAGGAGGTCATGGTTAGATTCTTGGTCAGGGCACCTGCCCCAGTTGCAGGCACAATCTCCAGTAGGGGGAGTACAGGAGGCAGCCAATCAATGATTCTCTCTCATCATTAATGTTTCTATCTCTCTCTCCTTCTCCCTCTCTGAAATCAATAGAAATACTTAAAAAAATAAAGCAGGTGTATAAGTAACATGGATAAAAATTTTGTCTGTATTTATTACAACATTTTCATTTAAGTAAGTATTGTTTCATTGGTATACCACTTTCACTAATATTAAGGCAACTGAATACTGTGTGGCCTATTTGGGCTCACTCATGAACAATAATTCTTAATTATCAAATATGTTTTACTTAGGTTCTTAAATACTGATAACAGGGTAGTGCTGAATAAAATCTTCCTTAATTATCAAAATATTGTCTAAATTCAAGCACAGTGCACATAGCCAAAACATTGCCTATGCTAATTAAAAATTGAAGTCTTTGTTGGGAGGATCCAAGTGACTCTCTAGTCTGTTCATGGGTAAAAGCCAACTCTCATCTAGTTGGAGGCCATGCTCATCAACCCAGTATATCCCTACACAGTCTAATGCAATCAAAGCCTTTATTTTAATGTATATTTATAATTTGGTTCACTTGTTACAACATTTTATAAACATCTCTTAAATAATTTTCATCCTTTGTTGTGTAAAGTAATCATTTTCTCACTAGCAAAACAAAGATGTAGAAACCATATTTTGGAAATATGTAGATTTTATGTGAGCTATTTATGAAGCTATTCATTTCATTGGAGAAGAGTGACCTACAATTTGATAAACCATCACTAATATGGGGTAGGGCTTTGAAGTTTCAAAATATAGGCTTCCTTTTAGTGTTGTTACTTAAGCAATAGAGAGTAGACTTGTTTTATTATAATATTTGTAAACATTTTAAAATAAAGATTAAAAATTGCATTCATAACACAAAGATTATGCAATATTAATTAGTTCTTTAATACTTGATGGATAAAGGCATCCAATTTCTAATCAGAGCAATGAATATTTTTCTTTTAAAAATATAGTTTTATTGATTTCAGAGAGAAAGAGAGAGGGAGAGAGAGATAGAAATATCAATAATGAGAGAGAATCACTGATGGGCTGCCTCCTGCACTCCCCACTCTGGGGATCAAGCCTGCATCCCTGGCACCCATTGAACCCGTAATTTCCTGGTTCAAAGATAGATGCTCAACCATTGAGCCACGCTGGCCAGATGCAATGAAGATTTTTCAAAACAAGTCTTCCATCTATCTTTCCATTATCTGAACCCATCAGTTATTCTAAAATTTACTGACTATAATGGATTTTCACAATTTCTCAAATACTGCCATGTTTCCCAGCCTTTGTGTGTGCTATTGGTTTTTGAAGTTTTCTTATCCTCCATTTCTGTCATTCAATCTACACACTTTCTCTATAGAATATTTACTGCTTTTGCTTTCTACTTTCTTCTCAGAATTATTTTACTGTGTGTTCTCATAAAATTGTATGGGAATTTATTTTCTTGTATGATCACAATCTGGTTTGAAGTAGGTGAACTGAAATAAGATTTGAGCAAGTCTTTCTTGCCCACAAGTTAGTACGATCCTTGATGGAAAGTATGACTTCCTATGCATTTCAATGTCTACTAAAATCTAGCAAGTGGTTCTCCATGTGAGGTGATTTTGTCCCCCAGGGCACTTCCAGCAATGTCTGGGGTCATTTTTGTTTGCCATGACATGGCGGAGGTTGAGGGGTGAGACTGGCGTCTGCTGAGTAGAGGCTAGTGATGCTGCTAATCATTCTACATTGTACAGGACAGCTACCATGACAAAAAGTTATCTGGCCATACATGTTAATAGTGCCAAAATGTGATTTCTACCATGTTTCTGCTCATATGAAATAACTTATCTAATTTGAGACATCTGAAGAGTTGCTAAGTGCCAACATTTCATTTAGGTTGTCTTATGTTCTAAATTTTTAATTACCATCATCACCTACATTTTAATAAAACTTACCAGAAATTAGTGCTATAAATTCTCAGCTTTTTTCTTCCTCCCCTACTCTCTTGTCAGCTTGAGAGTAAAGTGAAAGAATGTAAATTAAGAAAAACTCACACCGTTTTATATTGTCCTGACCTATACTTAAGAGAAAACCTGTAATAGTCATTTCTGCAACCTGTTGGGCTTCAGGTCTCACCTTGTAGTTTCCATCATAGCAGACAACCTCCCGCTTCACTTGCTCCTTTCAGATCAACGATTTCATCTGTTTTAGTCCCTTGAAGATTTCCCAGGCTGCCAGATTAATTTTTTTAATGAAACATAAAAGGTTTTGAAAAAATATATAAAATGCTTTCACAAGGCTATTGTAGAGGAACAAGCTTAGAGATAGAAGATTGTGGAAAAGGGGCCTTAGATTTCTGACCCAGGGAAGTGAGCAGGAGAAAGAGGGAAGACGAAGGCTCTGATTATTGCCCTTACTTACATCTCCCTATTAAACCTATCATACTATCACAACACATTTTTATTCTGTGTCCCAAGTTTTCTGATCATAGAATTTGTCTCCCTAGATTCTACTGTATCTTCCTCTGGGCCTGGGTATATGCTGCTTCTTTTTACTAGAATATCCTTTTTATTTATTTTTTTAATTCTCACCCAATGAGTGAGGATATTTTTTCCATTGATTTTTTAGGGAGAGTGGAAGGGACAGGGAAAAGGGAGAGAGGAGAGAGGAGAGAGAGAGAGAGAGAGAGAGAGAGAGAGAGAGAGAGAGAGAGAGAGAGAGAGATGCTACATTGATTGATTGCCTCCTGCAATCAAGGTACAAGCCCTTGACTGGGAATCGAACCTGAGAGCCTTCAGTCCCTGGGCCTACGCTCTAACCACAGAGCTAAATTAGGCAGGACTAGAATATTGTTTTTACTTTTATTTGTCATCTCCCACTTATCCTTCAGGATTATGCTTAGCTATTACCTCTAAAAAGTCTTTCCTGATTGCCCACATCTTCCAAAAGAAATATATCTATTTATTTGTTTGTTTGTTTTAATTGAATTTATTTGGTTGACACTGGTTAACAAAATTATACGGGTTTTATTTATTTATTTATTGCTTAAACATTTGTATTTTTAGTGAACTTTTACACAGGTTTTAGGTACACAATTCTACAACACATCATCTGTACACTGTACTGTGTGTTTACCACCCTAAGTCACATCTCCATCTATCACCATTTACTCCCCCTATACCGGCCACTTCTCTTCACCCTCCTCCCCTGGGCAATCACCACACCATTGTCTGTGTCCATGAGTTCTTTCTCTCTCTGTTTGTTTCTCAATTCCTGTGGATTAACCAAAGAACATTTAGGTGCCCACTTTATGCCCTTGCCCCCCTCCCCCGCCCCCCCCACCCCGCCTTAGCCCCGTGTGCTTTTTCCTAGCAGAGCAGCCTACACACCGAATTACATTTGTTTACTTGTTGATCCCCTCCATGAGGAGAGGGACTATGTCTTCCCTTCAGGGTCTAAGTAATTACTTTCTGAGCACATAGATAAAAGATACAATAAAACAATATATGTATAAAGTCATAGATTTGTTTCTGTTTTTGGAGTTACTGAAGATTGAACTTGGGAAAAGCCCAAGAATTTATGCTGTCTTTTTAAGCCTGTGTGAAAGCTGAACATACAAATACATATATATATATATATATATATATATATATATATATATATATATATATATATATATATATGGCTTTCATTTTCCATCTAAATTCTCATTTAGAAGAATTATGGTAAGAATTTCAGTTCCTTATATCCCAATTACCTTTGTGATAGAAGTTAACAAAAGTGGGTGTATTCTATCTATGGTACTAATTACTTGGAAAATTTATGTTAAATGTAACAGTCATAAGAAAATTATATAAGCTGAGAAACTATGAGCAGATTCTCTATAACTACATTCTTATGAAGGCATTTATATTAATTATAAAATCTAAAAACTCAAAGAGAAATTAGGTATTATCTAGATATTTCTTTTTATCCTACAAAGAAATATAACAAAACTTCCATGGAACAACAAGACTTATATTGAATGGTTGAAGATACTTGAAAGAGTAGGAGTGACTGAATAGTCCTAATGATATGAGCTGTTCCCAGGATGGCGTGCAGCAACCTTGACAGGGGTCAGTATTAGACATGGGGAGGTATTTGACTTCTTCACCTAGTAGTAAATAACACCTGAGACTAAAAACAAGGAAACATTGTAGTAAAGTAGGATCTGGATTATCCTGAGCGTCTGGGCAGAATAGTTAAATTCCTCAAAATAGTTTCTGCTTCTGAATGTGGATAAGAAAATGGGGCTTAAGTGACATGTTCCTTTATATATATACTAAAATTTGGGCACTCGGGGGGGAGGGGGGTCCCTCGGCCTAGCCTGTGCCCTCTCACAGTCTGGGACCCCTCAGGGGATGACCACCTGCTGGCTTAGGCCCGCTCCCCAGGGGATTGGGCTTAAGATGGCAATCAGACATCCCTCTGGCAGCCCGGCAGCCCTCGGGGGATGTCCACTTGCCAGCAGGGAGCAGGCCTAAGCTGCAGTCGGACATCCTTAGTGCTGCTGAGGAGGCAGGAGAGGCTCCCACCACCACCGCTGTACTGGCAGCCATCAGCCTGGCTTGTGGCTGAGCAGAGCTTCTCCCATGTGAGAGCACCCTGACCACCAGAGGGCAGCTCCTGCATTGAGCGTCTGACCCCTGGTGGTCAGTGTGTGTCGTAGTGACCAGTCATTCCCAGTCCTTCTGCTGTTAGGGTCAGTTTGCATATTACCCTGTTACTATATAGGATAGAGGCCTGGTGCACAGGTGGGGGCCGGCTGGTTTGCCCTGAAGCGTGTCCCGGATCAGGGTGGGGGTCTCGCTTGGGTGCCTCGCCAGCCTGGATGAGGGGATGATGGCTGTTTGCAGCTGGTCACATCCCCTTCAGGGTGGGGGTCCCCACTGGGGTGCCTGGCCAGTCTGGGTGAGGGGCTGAGGGCCATTTTCAGGCTGGCAGGTGACTGAAGCTCCAAACCTCTCCTTTTTTTCTTTTTTTTTATTCTGGGATTTATTTACCTTCTATGGCTGTCGCTGGAACTGAGAGCCGGCTTTAGCTCTGAGGCTCGGCTCTAGCTCTGAGACCTCGGCTGCTGAAAGCAGGTATCTGGGCTTTGTTTAGCTTCTATAATTGAAACACTGATGCAAATCCAGCTCTGAGGCCTGACTGGCTGAAAGCAGGTTTCTGGGGATTGTTTAGCTTCTATAATTGCAGCATAGTTGCTTAGAGTGCAGCTCAGAGCTGGGCAGCGGCAGGTGGGGAATGTTGGCTTCCTCCATCACTGGAACAAGCAAGCTTCCTGTTCGCTTCAGCTGCCTGGCTGCCGGCCGCCATCTTGGTTGGCAGTTAATTTGCATATCGCCCTGATTAGCCAATGAGAAGCGTGTCAGAGGTACAGTTAATTACCATGTCTGATTATTATTAGACTAGTGGCCCAGTGCACAAAATTCGTGCACGGGGGAGGGTGTGTTCCTCAGCCTGGCCTGCACCCTCTCCAATTTGGGACCCCTCGAAAATGTCCTGCCAGTTTACAGGGATTGGTCCTAAACCAGTAGTTGGACATCCCTCTCATAATCCGGGACTGCTCTGCCCACACTGCAGCCACCGACCGCTACTGCCTCAGCCACTGCCTGCCCAAGATCCATGGCTGTGGGGAGAGGGCCCGAGCCCACGCCCCGCAGAGAATCAGCTGGGTGGGAGTGCTGTACGCTGGCAGTGGGGCCAAGGACCAGTCCCTGGACCCCGACAAGTGGGCCCAGCTGCAGAGGAGCCTGGATAAGAAGCTGGGCGAGCTAAGCAGCCAGAGGAGGAGCAAAAGGAGGGAGAAGGAGATGTGAACCAGCCCTCACACCCTCTGGCCTTTTCTTAGCAAATGCAAGTGGGAGCAAGCAGCTGTCCATGGTGCTTTCTGTGCCTTATAGCTGCTCCGGTGATGTGACCAGGGCTGCATGAGCAAGCCAGGGGCCTCTGGGAGGGGGTGGGTGGGCCCAGCGTGCCATGCCTTGCGCTGGGGTGGGGGCGGGCTGCAGTGGCTGTTCTCTGGACCTTCTGGGAAGAGCCGCCCCAGGTCTGTTTTGCTGGCACCAGGGCCCCCTGGGGCTCTCCGAGGTCCCTCGCCAACTGCCTTAAGAGAACCTTTAAGAGAGGTTCCGGGAGTCCGGGTTGTGGCCTGGCCTGCGCCCCGCCCTCCTGCCCTCGGATCGCCATGGCGATGGAGGGGCGCAGGCCCTCCCGCCCTTCAGTTGCCATGGTGGGGGTGTGCGGCTGCTGCCTGGCCTGCAACACGGCCCTCCCGCCATCCGATCGCCATGGCGGTGGTCCGGTATTGCGGCCTGGCCTGCGCTCAGGCCCTCCCGCCATCCGATCGCCATGGAGAGGGTCCGGGGTTGCTGCCTGGTCTGCAACACGGCCCTCCAGCCCTCCGATCGCCATGGCGATCGAGGAACGCAGGCCCTCCCACCCTTCAATTGCCATGGCAGGGGCCTGGGGTTGATGCCGCCCTCCCATCGCCATGGCGGAGGGGGTTGTGGCCTGGCCTGCGCCCTGCCCTCCTGCCCTTCAATTGCCATGGTGGGGGTCCGTGGTTGCTGCCTGGCCTGCAACACGGCCCTCCCGCCCTCCGATCACCATGGCGGGGGTCCGGGGTTGCTGCCTGGCCTGCACCCTGCCGTCCCGCCCTTCCACCGCCATGGTGGGGGTCCACGGTTGCCGCCTGGCCTGGCTCCGGCCCTCCTGCCCTCCAATTGCCCTGGCGATCAGGGCCACAGGCCAGCCGGCAACCCCAGCTTTCCCATGGCGATCACCCACTGGGGGGTGGGGAAAGGCAGCCGTTGCCCACCCCCAACTCTTGCCTGCCGCCTGGGTTGCTGATCACCATTCTTCAGTCCTTCCCCTTTCGCCTCTCATCATTGTGAGTATGCAAATTAACCGCCATTTGTGCACTGAGGGGGGGGGTCGAGTGTCCCTCAGCCCAGCCTGCCCCCTCTCACATACTGGGAGCCCTCAGGCGTTGACCCCCATCACCCTCCAATCGCAGGATCGGCCCCTTGCCCAGGCCTGACGCCTCTGGCCTAGGCGTCTGGCCCGGGCATCGGGGACCCGCAGCTGCAGTGGCCCCATGATCCTGGGCTTCGCTTTAGGCCCAGGCAAGGGACCCCTAGCTCCCGGGACTGCCAGCTTCGACCGTGCCCAGCTCCCATCACTGGCTCCACCCCTACTTCCTGCTATCACTGGCCAGGGCGGCAAAGGCACCTGATTCTCCGATCATGGCTGGGGGGCAGGGCAAAGGCGGCCCCAGGGCCGCCTTTGCCCTGCCCCCCAGCTCTTAGCTACCCCCTGGGTTTCCGATCACTGTCAGTGGCAGGGGGCTTCTTCCTGCTTTCCCTTTCGCCTGCCTGCATTGTGCCTACATATGCAAATTAACCGCCATCTTGTTGGCAGTTAACTGCCAATCTTAGTTGTCAGTTAATTTGCATATAGCCCTGATTAGCCAATGAAAAGGGTAGCTCGTACGCCAATTACCATTTTTCTCTTTTATTAGTGTTGATAGGTTACTAGAGGCCCGATGTATGAAGATTCATGCAAGAATGGGCCATCCTTCCCCTGGTTGCCAGCACTGGTCCGGAGCCACCTTTCTGCCTTCCCACGCTGCCCAAGGCCTGGAGCAGTAGGGTGGTGGGGAATGCCTGTGTCATCGCCATGGCAACCACACAAGTGTCCTGCCCTGCCCTCAGCTGCTCAGCGCCTGAATATGCAAATTAAACCATCATCTTCGTTGGGTTAATTTGCATACTCACTCCTGATTGGCTGGTGGGCATCACAAAGGTATGGCCAGTTTGCATCTTTCTCCTTTATTGGTGTAGATATATATTGATTTCAGATAGGAAAGAAGAGGGAGAGAGAGACAGAAACCTCCATGATGAAGAGAGAATCATGCATTGGCTGCCTCCTGCACACCTCCCACTGGGGACCGAGTCCACAATCTGGGCATGTGCCCTGGCTGAGAATTGACCTCCTGGTTCATAGGATGATGCTCAACCACTGAGCCATGTGGCCGGGCCACTGACACATGCTTAAGCACCCTGCATCGGAGCTGTTGGTACCAGGCTCAGTGGTAAATTGCTAAGATTAAAATATGGCAAAGCTAAAGTGAGCACAATGCAAATGTGGTGCAACCACATGTTGTTTTCTGTAACATAAGCGTGACTCCTGGCAGCTCTCAGCTCTCAGCTCCACACAAGCCTGGGAGGCAGCCTGTGCTGCAGCAGTGGTGTTTGAATTCTCTGGAGGAATCCAAACCTTCCAAGAAGGCTCACCATCAGAGAGAATTTCAACAGTCAGGCATGAATAAAAAGAAGATACCAACTGAAGAAACCAATCATATTTTGAGTTGGAAGAAAGAAAGGCAGTGGGAAGACAAACACAGACCAAACGAGGTTTTGATTTTTATTTTTCACGCTACCCTGGGCCTTAGAGTGGTAAAATATAATCATGCCCAAACTGTAAAAACTATAACTGCATTTAAGGACCCCAGTTCCTTTGGTAAGCAATCCAGGAATAACATTCCTGATAAAATATTGCTTTAGCCTGGATTATTCTTGAAATAGGCAAAGAAAACAAGGGCTAGGTTATTGGCTTCTGGCTCTAAGATGTGTTGGTGAAATGATCTGACTTAAAGAATATCAATGGTTGAAGCCAGAGGACTTTGTTGAAAGCAGAGTAGAATGTATCACCACTGAGGACTCCGCTGCATAGGGAAGAAGTCTCAGAATACTGAATTTAATATAAAATTTCCTCTTTCTATGGAAAAAAAATATTTTCTCATAAAACAAATGCTATGTTTACTGGCATAAAAAATGATATAAATGTTTAGCCATATCATGTAAATTCTATACTATGGTCGTAAAATTGATGGTGTTTTTTCAGACTTTTCCTAAACTGTAGTAGGAAATACAGTATTATAGAGCTTTCCATTAAAAAAATAGCCTCCCAAAGGTGAATTTTATCAAAACCAGAACAGAGTTTTCAACAGCAATCTGAAGATACACCTGTTTGTGTAACTCAAGAAGGAATGGGACCTGCACTTTTAGCTCTAACATGTCATTCCTCTAATCCTTACAAGTAAAATCTGTTCTAACTGAAAGTCAACAACTCTTTGTGGACCCATCAGAGAAATGAGGTTTCAGGACAATCTATTGTCTGAATCTTGACAGACAGGTGAATATGGAGTGTCACAATCAACATATGCTTAACAGGTAGAATGGCTATTTTGACATATTGCTGGTGGCTCAGTGTGGGCTGACATGACCATTATAATCTCCTGGTGATCACAGTCTCACAGGATCTCTCACCTTTTCATGGGCTTCCCCTTCAGAAACTCTACAATGTTCTCATGGGTAAAGATCTGACAAAGATACATTTTTATCTCTGTCAGGGAAAAGGAAAGAGTCATGGTGGTGAAATATACCCGGAGTGTTCTATATAATAAGGCCTACTCCTCAGGGAAAGAAACTTTACCAGAGCCCCATCTCACCTGCAGAAAGGATTCCCCACCCACTTCAGCTTCCGTTAGGCTTTCTGCTTTGCCTAAGGGGAAATAAATCTATACCACCACAAAACACCTGCAAAGGTCAAAGCCAACAGACATAGACTCATGAAAAGATGCGATCTAATCACAAGGTTATAGAAATATTTCTCTTACACACACTATAACACCACATCAGCAGGGAACCAATCTAAGGGTGAATTACAGACAAAAAGGGCTGCAAGAGACAGACTTTCTCTGAAGACAAGCCCACAGGGAAGCATGAAGTCAGGAATGGATACAGAAACAAGAAAACTACAGAATTTAAAGCCTCTGGCCCTTAGAGCTACATCAAACATTAAACACAGTGCAACTCCTAGTCAGGTTAATATAAATCCTTACATTGATGGTCTATTTATTTCAGTTCCTAGAACCTAATACATATTTATTTAAACAAAAAAATTACAAGGCATGCCAAAGAAAGGCACTGCAAGGCATGCAAAGAAAATGCACACTCTGAAGAGACAAGCACCCAAGTTAGACTAAGATATGATACAGATGTTGAAATGATCAGGCAGGGAACTTAAAATAAGTAAACTTAATATGTTAAGTGAAGTGATGGAAAAACTAGACAATATGAAAGAAATCATGGGTAATGTAAGCAAAAAGAAGTAAACTCTAAGAAATTATCAAAAGAAAATACTAGATTTCAGAAACACTTTAACATAAAAAGAATACCTCTAATGGAGTCATCAGTATACTGGACATGGCTAAGGAGAGAAACAGTGAGCTTGCAGGTGGTCAGTAGAAACTTCCCACACCGATATGCAAAGAAAAAATAATAAAAGAAAAATATCCAGAATATAATATTAAGGAACCATGTGATAATTGGAAGAAAGAGAATGTGAAGTAGAAGAAATACCTAAAATATTAATGGCCCAAAGTGAACACCTAGCAGGATAAATACCAAAAACATCTGCATGTACCCATATTATATTGAAACTACAAGAAAACATAGACAAATAAGAAAAAAAAGCCAGAGAAATAAAACATCTTCTCAATACAGAAACAGGGGTAAGAATTACAGTGTACTTATATCTAGAAACCATGAAAGTAAGGAGAGAGTGGAGTAAAAATATTTAAAGTGTAGAGAGAAAAGCTCCATCAACATAGAATTATGCATACACTTAAATAATCCTTCCAAAAGGAAGGAGAAAAAGACTAAGATATAACAATAGGCCCTGCACAAAAGATTCGAGAAAAATTCTTCAAGAAGGAAGAGATGATATGGGTCAGAAATTTTGTTTTGCATAAAGAAAGAAAGTCAAAGAAGGAATAAATGAAAGTAAAATAAAATATTTTTTTTCTTACTCTTAATTGATTTAATAGACAACTTTTTGTTCATATAAATGATAGTAACAATGTATTGGGTGAATGTAGCATATGAATAAGGGAAATCAATGGCAGCAATGCCAAAAAGGATGGGAGTGAGGGATTGGTAATATTCTCTTGAAAGGTATCTGCACTGTATGTGAGGTCCTCTAGCATTACCTGAAGGTAGATTTAGACTAGTTGAAAAGGTGTATTGGAAACTCTAGAACAAGGGTGGGGAACATTCAGCCCACGGGCCATACAAAGCCCACAGAATCATTTGGTCTGACCTTGCCAAGGCATTGGGGTGAGGTAATTACATGTTTGGCCAAATATAGCGGGCTAGTTTTCAAGTTGATAATTTTTTATGGCTCTTGAATGCTGTTATAAATATCCAAATGGCCCTTGGCAGAAAAAAGTTCCCCCACCCCTGCTCTAGAACAACTAAGAGATTACCTTAAAACATAATTGGCATAATAGACGTGATCATTGAAATTATATAACATGCTCAATTAAAACCAAACAAGGCAGAAAAATAAGTGTGTGTCGGGGGAAGAAACGAAGAGGAAATGTAATGAATAGAAAACAGTTAAAAAGTGGTAGATAGTAACATAGCAAAAAACACTTAAAATGTGAATGGTCTAAATAAACCAATTAAACAGAGATTGTCAAAGTATATAATAAAACAAGAGTCAACTAAACCTTGTCTCTAAAAATCCTACTTTGCAAATAAATACTTTGACAAGTTAAAAGAAAGGGATAAAAAGAGATATAAATCATGATAAAATGAAATAATTGAAAGTTGAAGAAACATTACTTTTTAAAATGTATCTTTATTGTTGATAGTATTACAGATGCCCCCATTTTTTCCCATTGATCCTGCACCCTGCATCACCCGCCTATGCCTCCCCCACACTATTATCTGTGATCGTGAGCTACGCATATATGCATATATGTTCCTTGGTTAATCTCTCCCCACCCATTCACCTACCCTCCACCTTCCTTCTGAGATTCATCTGTCTGTTTCATGCTTCTATGTCTCTGGATCTATTTTGTTCATTGGTTTATTAGATTCCACATATGAGTGAGATCATGTAATACTTATCTTTCTCTGACTGGCTTATTTCACTTAGCATAATACTCTCCAGCCCTTCCATGCTTCCTCAAAGGGTAAGAGATCCTTCTTTTTTACAGCTGCATAGTATTCCATGGTGTAAATGTACCACAGCTTTTTTATCCACTCATGTACTAATGGGCACTTGGGCTGTTTCCAGATCTTAGCTATTGTAAATTGTGCTAAAAAAATTAAGATACTTTGGAATAAACTTAACCAAGGAGGTAGAAGACCTGTACTCAGAAACTATAGGATGTTAAAAAAAGAGATAGAGGAATATATTAACACGTGGAAGAATATACCATATTCATGGATTGGTAGAATCAACATCATTAAAATATCCATACTACCTAAAGCAATCTATAGATTCAGTGCAATCCCTATTAAAATACCAATGGCATATTTCACAGAGCAAGAACAAATAAATAATTAATAATTGTCCAAGAACAACTTCACTAGGCCCATACTGCATCACTCTTGACATTGACGCTTCAGTCTCCCTCTTCTACTTGTCAGAACCTTGTAATAATACAGAATGTCCTCCCAAAACTGTTTACACTACTCAAATCTGTTAGCTCAATTGATGTTTCTTTCTTTTGGACTTAACCCATTGGAATTCATAATTATTAAAAGTGTGTATACATTTTTGGGGGGGCACCCAATATTAGGTACATCTCAATAATACAGGATAATGTGCAAACCTTAAATTCACCTGATTTCTGAGTTTTTTGTTAGGGAATTGTAAATTTTTTTATAGCTTTATTGATGTATTTGAAATAATTAACATTTTAAAATTTGAGATATGTAATATGTACAAATTGATAACTTTGGAAACATGCATACATCTGTGATACCGTCACCATAATCAAAGTTATAAACACAGCCATGGTCTCCAAAAATTCTTGAATCCCTTTGTTTTCTTTTCTTTTCTTTTTTTTTTTTTTTTTTTGCAATCTTTGTTTTGTTTATAGTAGGGACAATTAATATGAGATCTTATCTTCTAAATAAGTGTTAAGTGTATAACACTGTATTGTTATCTACTGATACTATGTTATAAAGTAGATCTCCAGAACTTATTTATTTTATATAACTGTAACTTATTACTCACTGAATAACAATCCTTACTATCATCTCTTTCAATTGTGGGCAACCACTTCTAGTTTTTGCTCCTATATGTTTCACTGTTTAAGATACCTCATATAAGTGAATCATATACTATTTATCTACCTGTGACTGACTTATTTCACTTAGTATATAATGTTTTCCAGGTCTATCCATGATGTCAGCCATTTTTAAGGCTGAATAATATTTTGTTGTATCATATACCACATTTTCTTCATCCATTCATCTATCAATGGGCATTTAGATTGTTTCAATAACTTAGCTATCTATAATAATAAAAGCATTATATGCTAATTATACCAGACAGCTAAAAGACCTTCCAGACATCATTCTGGACATCCTTCCAGATGACCTTCTGGATGGAGCCACAGCAGCAGGGGCCGAGGCAGAGGCAGTTAGGGGTGATCAGGTAGGCAAGCAAGCAGATGGGGGCAATCAGGCAGGCAGGCAGAGTGGTTAGGGGTGATCAGGAAGGTAGGCAGGTGAGCGGTTAAGAGCCAGAGGTCCTGGATTGTGAGAGGGATGTCTGACTGCCAGTTTAGGCCTGATCCCGGATTGGGCCTAAACTGGCTGTCAGACATCGCCTGAGGGGTCACGGATTGTGAGAAGGTGAAGGCCAGGCTGAGGGCCTCCCCCTCCTATTCATGAATTTTGTGTACCAGGCCTCTAGTTGTGAATAATGCTCAAGGAATATGAGAATGCAGATATCTCTTCAAGAGCCTGCTTTCAATTCTTTTGAATATACCCCCTAGAAGTGGGATTGCTGGATAATATGGTAGTTCTCTTTCTAATTTTTCAGAAACCTCCATATCATTTTCCAACATAGGTTACCTTTTGTCCTTTTTTTATAGCCATTCTAACATGTGAGTAGATGTCATATTGTGGTTTTGATTTGAATTTCCTTGATGATTAGTGATACTTAGCATCTTTTCATGGATCTATTGTCCATTTGGAAAAATGTCTATTTTGATCCTCTGCCCAATTTTAATAGGATTTTTTGCTATTGAGTTTTATGTGTTCTTTATATATTTTGGGTATTAAATCTATTACCCATGAATGAAAAATTAACAAGTTGAACTTTATTTAAATTAAGAACCCTGTTCTATAAAATATGCTATTAAGAGAATGAAAGGATAAATCACACACTGAAAGTAAATATCTACAAAACACATATCTAATACAGGATTTATATTAAAAATATACAAAGAAATCTTAAAAATTCAACATTAAGAAAACTGATAAAAACGATAAAACGCAACAGTTACCTCAATGTAGAAAATATGTAGGTGGAAAATGAGCATGTGAAAATTTTCTCAGCATCATTTGTCACGAGATAATTTCATATTTAAATAACAAGCTGATACCATTGTACACATTAGAATGACTAAAATCCCAAGCCCAGACAATACTAACTGCTGGCAAGTATGTGGAGCAATAATAATGCTCATTCATTACTGATGGGAATACAAAACAGTGCAGACACTTTGGAAGGCAGGTCAGCATTTTCTTACAAAGCCTAACACAGTCTTATGATCTAGCAATTGTATGCCAATGTATTTACCCAAATTATATGAAAACTTATTTCTACAAAAAAAGTCTCTAAAAACCTGCACACAAATGTTTTTATATCAGATGTATTCAAACCTGCCAAATACTCGAATCAATTAAGATATTCTTCAGCAATTGACTGCATTAGCAAATTGTTATACATTCCTACAATTCAATATTATTCAGTGATAAAATATGAGTTATCATTCCCCCAAAGACAGGTGAATCTTAAATGCATATTGTTTAGTGTAAGAAGCCAGTATGAATAGGATACTTAATGTATGATTCCAATTATGACATTCAATATAGGCAAATATAGATACAATAAATATAAATAGAGACAAATTAGTATTTGCCAGGATGTAGACTGGTAGAGAAGGAGGGTAGTTTGAACAGGTTAGCCACAGGAAATTATTTCAAATAATGAAACTGTTCTGTATGATAGGGTAATGTTAAATCAATAAAACTATGCATTTGTCAAATCTTTTGTAATTTTAGAACACAATATATGAACCTCACTTTATGCAAAATAAAAAATATCAAGAAATTTAAATGATATGAGGACAGAATGTGACAAAACAATCTAATTATATGAAACAATCATCTGAAAAAAATTCAGTGAAGGGGGTGGGGAATAGGCTGCTAACCTAATAACTTTGGAAATGAATGGCTTCTGAAAGGGCTAAATGCAAGAGTAACTTTACAATAACACTGTCTCTAATTGATAAACCTATTTCCCCCGGGGTGATAGATTAAAAATTCTGATTTGGTTTATCTTAGTTCTAGAGTCTGATATAACGAGTAGCACACACTGGGTGGCTGAACCTACAGCAATGTATTGCCTCACAAGTCTGAAGACCAGAAATCTGAGATAAAGGTTCACTCAGGGCCACACTCTCTCTCTGAAGGCAGCAGGGAAGCTTGTGCTCCGGATCGCTCTCCTACATCCTGGTAGTTCCTTGACATACAGCAGGGAGGTGTTTACTCCAGCGTTAACACAGTGTTGGAGGAGGGCATCAAGAGGATGTGACTCCGGAGCTGGACCTGGACAATGGGAGGCTCCTCACCTCCATATTTCTTCTTGGAATATACATTCTTCACACTGTTCCCACGCTGGGAGCCGTTTTAAAGACTCAGCCTTGTTGAAACCCCCTGGACATTATACATAACTGAGCCCAGTTAAGGCCTCTATATAAAGATTCTGTTGAATGGGTGGGGGCATCTACATGTCTTGTCAACACCCAAGGCAAGCCTCATATGTAAATTCCTTTGCTTATTAAACCTGCTAATCTGAAGTGGCCCGTCTCTTTCTTTGGTCTCTATTTACCCTCTGTGTATGGGAGCCAGTTCCAGTTTTCACCTGGGAAGCCTTTGATATTTCAAACCAACAATGTTCTTGTGCACTTATCTGTGTCCAAATGTCTTCCTTTTATGAGTCCCTATCACAGTCATATTGCATTAGGGCCCACCTACATCAGTATGGCCTATATGGTTACCTATTGATTTCTTCCTAAAGCACATTGAACATAACTTTTCACTCCTTAATTGTGTTATTTGTAGTGACTTCATTCCAAATAGTACAACATGGAAAAGAGGGAAAGCATATGTTAAAAGTGGAGAAATCTAATGAACACTCCCTTAGCCTGGTGATAAAGGTTAACATGTATAGTAAGTTATGAGGCTACTATATACCTTCATATAATGTGATGAAAATGGCACAACCTCTACAGTCTTCTTCTCCAAAAACAAACCCCAGTCTAATCAGAATACAAACAGCAAAATCATGATTAGAAACACTAATTGAAGGATGCTACAGAATTTGTAATCATTATTTTTCAAAACTGTCAAAATCATCCACAAAGGAAAGTCTAAGAAATTATTAGAACCAAAAGGAGCTAAAGAAGACATGACAAAATACTATGATGGCATGGATGGGATCTTATCTACAAGAATAAAAAAACATGCAAATTGACCGTACCGAAGCCACACCCACCAGCCAATCAGAGTGACTATATGCAAATTAACACAACAAAGATGACAGCCGGCAGCCAGGGAGCTAGAGTAAGCAGGAGGCTTTGTTGCCCCAATGATGGAGGAAGCCAAGCTTCCCACCTGCCGAGGCTGGTTCTGAGCTCCACTCAAAGCAACAAAGTTTCAGTTATAGAAGGTAAATAAAACCCAGATACCTGCTTTCAACTGGCTGTGGCCACAGAGCTGGAGTGAACAGGAGGCGTGGGTTGCCTCTGGCAATGGAGGAAGCCAAGCTTCCCTCCCGCCCATCCTGACTGGCTCTGAGCTCCTCTCAAGGCTACAAAGTTTCAATTATAGAAGGTAAATAAATCCCAGAATAAAAAGAAAAAAAGAAGAGGCTGGGAGCTTCCATCTATGGGGGGGGGGGGCTTGGCCAGCCTGAAAACAGCCCTCAGCCCCTCACCCAGACTGGCCAGGAACCCGAGTGGGGACCCCCTCCCTGAAGGGGGTGTGACCAGCTGCAAACAGCCATCAGCCCCTCACACAGGCTGGCCAAGCACTCCAGTGGGGACCCCAACCCTGAAGGGGGTGTGACCAGCTGCAAACAGCCATCAGCCCCTCACACAGGCTGGCCAGGCACCCCAGTGGGGACTCCCCCCCTGAAGGGGGTGTGACCAGCTGCAAACAGCCATCAGCCCTTCACACAGGCTGGCCAGGCACCCCAGTGGGGACCACCAGCCTGCAAACACCCATCAGCCCCTCACCCAGGCTGGCAAGGCACCCCAGCAGGACCCCCACCTGATCCAGGACACCCTTCAGGGCAAACCAGCTGACTTCCGATTTAGGCCTGATCCCAGCAGTCATACATCCCCCGAGGGGTTCCGCATTAGAAAGGGTGCAGGCTGGGCTGAGGGGACAAATTTTGTGCACGATTTTGTGCTCTGGGCCTCTAGTAACAAATAAAATGACATTATATAAAAACTAAGAAAATCAGAATAAAGCATAGAATTTTAATTAATAATATATGGCAAGGCACCCCAGCAGGACCCCCACCTGATCCAGGACACCCTTCAGGGCAAACCAGCTGGCCCCCACCCATGCACCAGGCCTCTATCCTATATAATAAAAGGGTAATATGCAAATTGACCCTAACAGCAGAAGGACTGGGAATGACTGGTCACTATGACACACACTGACCACCAGAGGCCAGACGCTCAATGCAGGAGCTGCCCCCTGGTGGTCAGTGCACTCCCACAGTGGGAGCTCTGCTCAGCCACAAGCCAGGCTGACAGCTGCCAGTACAGTGGTGGTGGTAGGAGCCTCTCTGGCCTCCTCAGCAGCGCTAATGATGTCCGACTGCAGCTTAGGCCTGCTCCCTGCTGGCAAGTGGACATCCCCCCCAGGACTGCTGGGCTGCCAGAGGGATGTCTGACTGCCAGCGTAGGCCCAATCCCCTGGGGAGCAGGCCTAAGCCAGCAAGTGGTCAACCCCCAAGGGGTCCCAGACTGCGAGAGGGCACAGGCAGGGCTGAGAGATCCCCACGAGTGCACAAATTTTTGTTCACCGGGCATCTAGTCCATATATATAAAAGCCTAAGTGACCATCGCAACTGAACGGACGACTGAACAGGCTACATGGGGTGACCAGGCCAGTGGGAGGTTTAGTGAGGAGACACCAAATGACCAAACAGCAGGCTGCATGGGGCAATCAGGCCCACAGAGCGGGGCAGTTTGGAGCAACCAGGATGGCAGGGGGGCAGTTAGGGGCAAATAGGCCAGCATAGGGGGGCAGTGAGGGATGACCAGGCTGGTGGGGGGGGTGCTGTTGAGGGAGACCAGGATGGTAGGGGGGGGCAGTAAGGGGTGACCAGGCCAGTGGGGTGGGCAGTAGGAGCCAGTGGTCTCAGATTGTGAGAGAGATGTCTGACTTCCGATTTAGGCCTGATCCCAGCAGTCAGACATCCCCCGAGGGGTTCCGCATTGGAAAGGGTGCAGGCTGGGCTGAGGGGGACAAATTTTGTGCACGATTTTGTGCTCTGGGCCTCTAGTAACAAATAAAATGACATTATATAAAAACTAAGAAAATCAGAATAAAGCATAGAATTTTAATTAATAATATATATTAATGTTAGGTAATTAAGTATAATAAATGTGCCATAATAATAGAAGTTGTTAATAACAAAGGATGTGCAATACATGGAAACTTCTATACTATCCTCACAATTCTTTTGTAAATCTAAAACTACTTTAAAATAAAAATATAATAATGTGATTTTTTTTTGGAATAAATTGTTTACCTTGGGCCTATAACCTATTTTTTAAACCTAAATTTTTCTGTAAAGCAATTTGAGATAATTGCCTTATATGTTTCTATAACCTAGTTACTATTTAGGGAATATAAATTCATGATTTCTACTTTTGTTACTTTATTAAATTTGAAAGGCAATGTTATATTTTTTCTCCTTAAATGCAATTCCTGTTTTGTAATGAAATAAACATTCCCATATTTCAGAAAATGGATACTAAATTATAAAGTCAAATGTTTGTCTTTGCTTTTTTAAATAACTAGATACATCAATTAGACAAGTAATTTAATATTGAAGAAATGATTCCCAAATTTTTTACCTAACTTTTAATTTTTTTTTATTTAAATTCTATACAAATATACACATTTAAATTCTACCGACATTAACACTAAAAATTAATGTCATAAGTACTTGGTTCCACAAAATCACCATAATTGATATAAATTCAGCTAAAACAAAACAACTTGGAATTTTATTTAATCTGTGAAAATGTTTAGACTCTCTAAAATATTAAACATAATTTAGATATTTTCAATATGAGAGCTGCTAAATTGAGGAGCCCATAGATCCCAAATGAGAAATTTACTATAGTCCTAAGTAACCTCAGTTCAATAATTCTACTAAATAAATAATTGTTTGTATTTATACTCATGTATCCTACTCTAATCAAATACCTTTCTAATTTATCTGGTTGCATAAAGCAGATAGTCACTTTGCTTTTCCATTCTGATATTTAGTCATCTGGCTGTTCATGCATTTAACAAATTCACTAGTCTCCTCATGCTAAGGAGTGTGGTAGGTGCTGGGATATAAAAAGACACCGTCTTGCATTCAGGCCAAAGTTTACACATGGAATAAAACATCATGTATATATGGCAATACATTACCTGCATGACTATTATGAATGAAAAAAAGGGCCACTTGCTAACCTGACTACTTCAGAGAAGGCCTGCATAGTGGCTGTACAAACTCAAAGACCTAAAATAACCACAAAGGATGGTCTAAAAATTAAATATTTGACTAAAAGTAGTTTATAGTGGGTAGTCATGTCCTAGGCCAGTATTTTCCCTGACAAAGATGAACATAGATCTTTACTGAGCCTATTGTCTTTTTGCATCTAAAATAACATACCTGTGAAATGTCTGGGTAACTTATAACTTTCCTCAGGGCATAACAAATGGCACCAGGGCATTCCCTCATAGTTATTGTTATCATGTTAACTAGAGGCCCGGTGCACAAAATTCACGCAAGGCGGGGGGGGGGGGGCAGGGAGGGGAATCCCCTCAGCCCAGCTTGCACCCTCTCCAATCTGGGACCCCTTGAGGGATGTCCAACTGCTGTTTTAGGCCTGATCGCGGGGAACAGGCCTAAGCCAGCAGTCAGACATCCCTCTCACAATCCTGGACCCCTAGCTCCTAATTGCTCACCTGCCTGCCTACCTGGTTGCCCCTCACTGCTTCTGCGTGCTGGCCTGATTGCCCCTAACTGCCTCCCCTGCAGGCCTAGTTGCCCCTTACTGCCCCCCCCCCAGCCTAATCACCACCAACTGCCCCTCCTTCTGTCCTGGTTGCCCCCAACTACACCCCTCTGCTGGTCTGGTCACCCCTAACTGCCCCCCTCTGCCAGTCTGGTTGCCTCTAACTGACCCCCCCTATCAGCCTGGTCACCCCCAACTGCTCCCCCTGCTGGCATGGTTGCCCCCAACTTCTCCACTCCCCCCACCAGCCTGGTCGCCCTTCACGGCCCCCCTGCCAGCCTGGTTGCCCCACGCAGCCTACTTGTTCAGTCGTTTGGTCATCACTCACTAATCCCCCTGCCAGCCTGGTCATCAGCAGCTGTCTTGTGAAGGCGTGAGGGTAAATTTGCATATTACCTCTTTATTATATAGGATTATCAACTGTTAGCTATGTTAACTATCCTGTATCAATCTATTTAAAAGAGGCATATGTCCAACATTTCACTTTTTATCCAATCCCATAGGTTTCCCCACTTTGCTTTCCCCCACCTCCCTAATCTATCACCAATGGATTTCATGTAACCCACTTATATCTTCCCTTTTGATGGTAATTTATAAAAACAAGGTATAAACTCACCATTCTCTGGAGCATAATCCTAATCCATTGAGATTCTGCTTCCTGGCAATTGTGGAGAGTTTGGCTTATATACTCACAAAATTCTTTACAGGTTTGAATGTTTTGTTGTTGTTGTTGTTTTACATTAACACTATTTAGAAGTTTCCAAATTCATTTAGTAACTCAGGGAATTGTATTTGCAATGAATGAAAATTAAAACAAAAACAAAAAAATACCTCTTTCATAATCCCCAGTAAGGGATGTGAAGGAGGCAGACAATTGATCATTGATGTTTCTATCTTCTCTCTCTAAAAATAAGTGTATATATATATATATATAAGTGTTTTTCTTTGGAAATCTAAGAAAGATTCTTAGGCAAAAGGGAAGAGCAAAGAGCATGCATCTATCAAAACTTCTGTTTTCTCTTAATAGTCAGCAGCTTCCCAAGTGATAATCTCCTTCAATACCTCTTTTATAAGATGAGAGTTTAGTAGACATTCAATCTGATGTGGGATTTTCCGACTGGAACACGCCACGCGTGGGTAGGATAGTTCCCCGGATTCTTTTTCCATTGGAGCCGAAGAATGAATCCACAGACTGAACATGGTATAGAAAAGGTGGAAATTTATTGAAAACAAGTACAGACTCCCACATGGGGAAGGGGAAAGAATCCCACCAAGTTCCTGTTTCCATGTTTTATAAAGGCTGCAAGTCCCCATGACCTGATTTCCTTTCTGATTGGTCCATATCCCCTTTTAAATCGGTTGCTACAGTAACTCCTAAAGCTGTCCTCCCTCATTGTCCTCCCATTCCCTCTGGGCTTTCTTCCTCCTTTATTTTGTAAATATAGGCCTTTTTGATAATCCCAGTTTCCTTATCTTATGGAAATGTAACTGTTGCTGCTCCCTTGTTTTATGGAAATGCAACTTCTGCTCTATAGTCCTTTATTTTTCCATGCACCTCCAATTCTAAAAATTCCCTAAACCTGTCTATTTCACCCCTAAAATTACTATTTTAATTTCTAATAGTAAAATGGTAGCTCTTAAATGACTCTTCTATTATAATAAATTTAAGCATGACTGTAACTTCTACTGGCTTCCAAAGTAGTATATTTCTTTTATTAGTTACCTGGACCCAGGTATTACAAGTCCTAGTACTAGTTATTTTTTCCCTGATTATTTGATTTTGTTTTAATTAAATACAGAGTTTAAATGTGAAAATTAGGTGTTTTAGTTTTCATAAGACAATAAAAAAATACTATGTTTTATTAAAGAAATTAGATATATTTATATATCATAATTTCCATTTGAAAATATTTTATATCAGCACTACAGTATGTGATAACAATATCATTAAATGCTAAAAATAGTAAGAAGAATGATCACTTTCTAGATATTTCTGTTTTTCAGAAAATTATCTTTTAATTTTTAAAATAAATTTTCATTGATTTTAGAGAGAGAAGGGGAGAAAGAGAGAGAGCGGGAGAGATGGGTGTGAGAGAGAAATCTCCTTCATGCATCCCAACTTAGGATCAAACCCACAACCTGGGTATGTGCTCTGACCAGGAATCAAGCCTAGTATATGGGGCTGTGCTCCAACCAACTGAGCTACATTGGCCAGGGTGGGTATTATTATAATTTAAATGAATCCTATATAATAAAAACCTAATATGCTCAGTGTCCGGTCATCCGTTCAACCAATCAAAGCGTAATATGCTAGTGATATGCTAAGGCTGTTCAACCGCTCACCATGAGGTTTACTGACCACCAGGGGGCAGAAAGTCGACCAGTCGTTATGATGTGCACTGACTACCAGGGGGCAGATGCTCTGACCAGTAGATTAGCTCGCTGCTGGGGTCTGGCCAATTGGGACTGAGCGAGATGGGCTGGACATGCCCTGGAGCCCTCCCGCAGTCCCTCCCCAGCTGGCCAACCTTCCTCGTCCCTCCCCAGCCTCGATCGTTCACCAGTGGGGTCCCTCAGCCTGGCCTGTGCCCTCTCACAATCCAGGACCCCTCAGGGGATGTCAGAGTCAGTTTCAGCCTGATCCCGCAGGCATAAAAGGCTAATATGCAAATAGACCATATGGCAGAGCAACCGGTCACTATGACACACACTGATCACCAGGGGGAAGACACTTAATGCAGGATCTTCCCCTTAGTGGTCAGTGTGCTCCCACAGGGGGAGTGCCACTCAGCCAGAATCTGGGCTCACATCTGGCAAGCGCAGCAGCGGTGGCGGGAGCCTCTCCCGCCTCCGTGGTAGCACTAAGGATGTCCGAATGCAGGCTTAGGCATCAGTTGGACATCTCCCCGAGAGCTCCCCGACTGCGAGAGGGCACAGGCCAGGCTGAGGGACCCCCCCCCCCCCGCATGAATTTTGTGAACCAGGCCTCTAGTAGTTCAATAAAATTGCATCTTAATTGGGTTCACGGTTGTGAGTTACTTTTACTATAGTGAAAAAATAGCTAGTATTTTTACCCAAGCAGGCAAAACTTTCAAAATAAAATTACTTTTAAATTCATACACACATTTTATAAAAATAAGATCAATTATCTTTCTTTATATTTCTGCTTCTTATTTTTAATCACAATTTTACTTGCTAGAATAAACGTAAG
This sequence comes from Myotis daubentonii, assembly GCF_963259705.1. Taxonomy (NCBI): domain Eukaryota; kingdom Metazoa; phylum Chordata; class Mammalia; order Chiroptera; family Vespertilionidae; genus Myotis; species Myotis daubentonii. The sequence continues at coordinate 123,456,738 of NC_081840.1, forward strand.
TGTAACATAAAACACATTATTATATTTTATCACTGGTTACTTAATGTTAACATTACTACCCTAATTATTTATAGACATTTATTATTTTAGATCATCTAGCTAATGTGTTGTTGGAAATTTGAGGAAAATAGTATGTGGCCTTAAGAAAGAAACATTTGGATATGAGCATATTATTTATTTTAAGATGGCCTTTCTCATTTTGATGAATGTCTAGGCTATTTAAATCCTTCCATGGAACCATGCTTTTAGTGTGAACTACTATAAGGTTTGACATTTAAGTCAATTCATGTAATAAAAAGAGATTTTAAACATACTCTGTTAAGTCCAATAGAAAATAACACACCAAAAGTGGTTCTCAACATTGAAAGTGCACCAGAGTCACCTGATGGGCTTTGATGAAATAAAGATTTTCTGGCCTGGCTTTAGAGTTTCTGATTCAGTAGGCCTGGGTAGGATCTGAGTAGTCACCCTCTGTAATGCTACTGCTGAGACTCACTCCGTTAATTTCTCTAGTTTCTGCAACTGTAGCAAGTCAGATTACCAGAAATCTTCACACATAGCTCAATTTTTCCTATTTTCATAGACTGTGATTTTTACTTTTTGTTTCACTGGTTAACTGGGGCTTGACAATAACATGTAATGTTTGAAAACAAGTGTTCTCCTTATTTCTAAGACATACTCTTTCTGTAAACCCAGCTTAAGCCCCCGACCCTCACAGTGTAGAGGAATACTGTGTACAGGAATTATTTTATTCTGCTCATGCAATCCCAGTCATCCAGACATGAATGATTTCTAACCACACGTTAGACACTCACCTCTAGATCAGGTTATCCTATTAATTAGCGCCAATGCATTTTTAACAGACTGCACATTATGTCTTCACTCGGCCATATCCCCTAGTATGCACTTTAGCACAATGCTCCCTGAACTTTATGTGCATAAAACTGCAGATTCAGTGTCAGTAGGTTCAAAATGGGATTTGATATGTGCATTTCTAACAAGCTCCACTGTGATACTAAAGCTGTTGGTTGAAAAACAGATTTTGGTTGTTAAAGCCAGTTTTTCACATTAGCCTGAGACAAACCTATAGTAAAGAAACCTGTTTAACTTTCACCAAAAGTGTTTTTGTTTGCTTTTTTCTCCCAGAACAGTGTTTCCCTCCCCCACCTCCTCTGCACAGCTCTGCTGCCCTGGCCCCCTGGAATGCTATTTGTCACCTCTCAGAACTAATGCTCCACAGAGCACATTTTGAGAAATGTCACTCCAGGTTAGGGGTTCTCAACATTGAAAGTGCACCAGAGTCACCTGACGGGCTTTGATGAAATACAGATTTTCTGGTCTGGCCTTGGGGCTTCTGATCCAGGCGGCCTGGGTACGACCTGAGTAGTCACCTGCTGTAATGCTACTGCTGAGAATCACTCCTTTAGTTCTTCTAGTTTCTGCAACTGTGGCAAGTCAGGTTACCAGAAACCTTCACACATATATTCTAATTCTTTAACTCTCCATGGATGTTTCCTCAGGGCTATGCTTTAACATGGTGCCTTTTTAAAAAAAGATTAAATAAAAAATATGCATATGAAATATCATTTTGTAAATATCTTGTGTCAGTAGTCTTTAAATAAAAGATACATTATATATTCTTGTTAATATTTTCAATAAGAAAAAAATTCTCTCCATTGATAGGATAGAAAATTTTAGTTATGAGTATTTTCATATAGATTTATGTGTATGGTACACACACACACACACACACATACAAACACATACGGATATTTCCTCCTCTCTGTATTGTGGCTTAATTCTTGTTATATGTAATTTCTAAAAATAGGTTAAATTGTTTTTATTAGCTTTATGTTTTTATGCCACATTTCTTAAATTCTTTAGAAAATCAATGGGATATTATAAATAAATAATATACCACCACATTCAAACTTACACATATATTCATCAATCTTATTACACAAACTACATCCAAAAATCACAAGTAATGCTATTACAATACCCTCGCATCCAAACACCTCATTTTCTCAAAAAATGTAATTCATGAAAAAATCTAGCATAGTAGAAACATTTTGAGTTCTGCTTTATAGAGATTTTGATTTTTAGCATGAAAAAATAGATTAATTAAAATAATCTATACAAGGCATAGATAATCGTTAATTAAAAATTAAAAATTAATTTATACATTCAACAAATGCCATATTCTATTCATACATTTTTGTTGCTGGTTAAATTAACTTCACTAAACATATGTCTTACTCCAGGCTCTTCCCTATTCCTTCCTCCATGAGCAGCAACTGGAGTAAAAAATGCAAGGCTGCATTGTCAGTTTGTCTAGCTGACAGGATCTGAAGATTAAATTTCTCACAGCCCTTCATATTAGTAGGAATTTCACAGATAAAAATCTACTAAATGGTTAGAAATATAGTTTCTACCCATTACACCTGTGATAATCTATCACTTTCAAATTTGTTTTGGGATCTAAAGATAAAAAATATCAATGTTGCACTTTTTAAGAAAGTAAAATAATATTAAAATAGACACAAGTTTTCTATACTTCTCATAAAATCAGTTTATATTTTTCATTTCTATTAGATACCATTGCCAGAGAACACATTTCTCTTCTTTATTAAGCTGAATTCAGAAAAATTATGAGAACCTAACTTGTCATCTCTCACTTTTTAGTTTTGTCATTATTTGGATGTTTAAGAAACCTAGTGTTATCACTCTTCAACAATTTATTCTTAGTAAATAGTTGGAAATTAGTCAATTGATTGCCATACTCTCTATATAAGCTTTTTGATTTAGGGTTTTCTCCTATTTTGCAAGAAAGTAAAATGTTTAGTCAAAAAATAAATAACTTGCTACCTAATAATAAAACTTTATGCAGTAGTTTAATGGATAGTTTTGTGTTCTTTTATGTCAAGGGAGATTAAAGAAGACAACAAAATGTTAACAGTTTTTTGTTTGTTTTTTTCTGTTTTCTAAAAAAATTTTAAGGATTTACCACATGGAAACTTGCCTAGCTGGCACCTGTCAATCATCCAGAGGCTTTACAATAGGCATCAAAGGATAGCATAAGAAAATAATGTGTTGCAGCCCAGCCAGTGTGGCTCAGTGGTTGAGCATTGATCTATGAACCAGGAGGTCATGGTTCAATTCCCAGTCAGGGCACATGCTGGAGTTTCAGGTTAGATCCCTAGTAGGGGGTGTGCAGGAGGCCACTGATCAATGATTCTCTCTGATCATTTATGTTTCTATCTCTTTCTTTTCCCTTCCTCTCTGAAATAATATATATATATATTTAAAAATTAATGTATTGTAAACTTAGACTTTGGGTGGTGAATGACATAGCAGAAAGACCTTTCATAAAATAGTGAGAAGTGACGAGAATGACTTGTGGCAACTCCCAAAGAGGGAAGTGTCCATCTGAAAGCTAAAAGCAGCTCTTACAGTGCCTCTTGAATTACTGGTTTCAACTGTAGAGTAGACATTCAAAAATAGAGTGATATGCAAAGAGTAGAAAATAATCAGTACCAGCCCAAAGACAAAAACAAAGAGAAAATTAGATATGAATTCTGGGAGACAATGACAACTGGACTTCAATATTTGCCAGTCTGATCCAAATTGGGAATTTATTTCACTTGTGTAAAATTTATTTTGTATTTCTTGGGTAATTAAGAAACAAAAGATAGACACTTACACTGAGAACCGTTTAGTAGTCTAGAATATTCAAGATACGCTTTTTCTAGGTTTTATTTTCCATACATACCCTTTCCAATTTTGTGATTTTCTACATTCTCTCACCCATGTAAAGTACTTATTCACTAAATGTATACAAGCTACACTTGAGCTATTCCTATTATAAAGGGAGGGGACAATTACAAGAAATGCAGTGTGTTCTTACAGATGTAGTTTCTACACATTATACCTGTCATAATATAGCAATTTCAAATTTTTCTGTGAGATCTAAAGATAAAAAATACCAACATTGCACTTTTTAAGAAATTAAAATATTTTTGCTTTTCCTTGCCTCTAAGAGAAAATTTATTTTTATTTAAAAGAAAAACAACAACATGCACAGTGTTGGAAAAAAAGGTAAAATGCAGGGGAGCTGGTACCATGAAGATTTGAGACATGAGTTAGGTGAAAAAGGAGTACAGGGACTAGAGTGATGTGAGAATGGCAAGTAGAGAGTAGACCTTGACTCCATTTATGACTATTCAAATTTATCTTTATAAGCACATTCATGAATGTGTGTGAATAAATCATTCACAAAACTAATGTGTACATATTTTATATGAGTCTTTATGTATCTGTACTTCAAATATAATAGAATTTCCTTTGGTGTTGTATACGTCTCAAATCAGAAAACAATGACATACTGAACTTTCTGGAATTCAGTATGCAATTGGTCTCCAGAATTGTAGGACATATTACATTACAAGTTTATGTAATGAAACTTGATTTAGGCCCTCAATAATAATTACTATTTGCTTATGTACAGAGGATGGAGACAGACATTCCAAAGAACTGGGGCAACATAATTTTAGGGGAAAAACTGAGCAAAGGCACAAATGCCAATGAAATGGCTGTGGATGTGTAAGAAACAATAACATGAGCTTGGCTGGCATGGAATATCTATGCTGAAAATTTGTGAGAAATAAGTTTGGACGAACTACGTACTAAAAGAATATAAAAAATCTAACTAAATATTTCACATTTGTGGATACAGGAACTAGATTATTGAACAGTTCTAGATATGGAAAAATATGGTTTGAAAGGTAATTATTTGAAAGCTTTCCTGTGGAGATTGGACTTGGTGTTTGCGGGACAGGGAAATGAAGGCAGGTTCAAGTGGGAAGCAGAGCTTGGCCAAACTCTCAGTAAAGATCTGAGAGGTGGCAGCTGTGGAAATGAAAGATAAAGGATCTAAATTAATGTATCATAGCGAAATGACATGTAGCAAATCACTGTAACTTAAGAAAAATGGACTGTGTGATGGGACACTAGTCTATCACATGGATTTGGTTTAAGCTAAGATATCCATGAGCCAAAAACTTTGTATTGGTTATTCTTTAAATATTTTTATTGATTTCATAGAGGAAGGGAGAGAGATAGAAACATCAATGATGAGAGGATAATTGATGGGCTGCCTCCTACATGCCCCCCGCTAGCAATAGAGTCCGCAACCCCAGGCATGTGGCCTGACGAATTGAACCAGGACTTCCTGGGTCATAGGTTGATGCTCAACCACTGAGCCACACCAATCAGGCTGTATTCTTTATTTTAAATGTTAATTGCTAAATGAATAAATACTTTGCTTTTTCAAATGAACCTTGAGGACATTTGTTATGCTAAGTGAAATAAGCCAGACTTAAAGGGCAAATATGGTTATTAATTAGGAAGGAAGCAAAGGGAAGGCCAAATACTATGGGCATGCCATTTGTGTCAGGAAGCTACAGTTTAACACTCTCCAGGTCTGTTCCCCACAGATTGCTGAGGGAAGGGACTGGACAATCGACGCATGCCCAAAAGTTAAACAGAAACGCCTTTCACCGGTGACAACCCTGTGTGACCGATAAATAAGGGGATAGGTGGGTTGTGGGATGTGCACGTAGAACTCAGGGGCCTCTAGCGTCGCATGGAGAAGTCTTCCCAGAGGGAGGTGGATCCTCTGCTGCTGGGCACTCAGAGCTGTGCCTGCCGCCTTCCCACACCCTGAGCCAGACGCCTTCCCACACCCTGAACGTGTAGAGGGCTTCCTTCTCCCAGGTGTGGATCGCCGGTCCCGGGTGAGGTAAGCACCCTGGCTGAAGGCTTTTTTGCATTCGCTGCACGTGTGGCCTCTGTTGATGGATGAGTCTGGAGCTGTTGTGGGCCACCTTCCTGAACTCACCACACTGATAGGGCTCCTCTCCCCTGAGGATCCTCTGATGCTCAGTGAGGTGCGCTCTCTGGCTGAAGACTTTGCCACAGCCATTACATCTAACCTAAACCTGTACATATATGCAAGAGAGTGAGTAAAATATATTATTTACCTCCACTTGAGCAGGAAATCATCTAGGCATTTGTGATTCTGGGAGTCAAATTATGTGGCTGTGCTTTCTATTTTTGAGAAATAACTAGAGATAATAGGGTAATTTTAAATATATATTAGGATTTGTTCTTGATTTATTTATGTGTTCATACATTTACTTACTCAGTTATTTATCTATTTATCTTCCCCATAAAGATAGAATTTATGGGGGGAAAGAACACCCATTTTTTTCACCAATAGTAGTGAAATATCCATAATATAAATTCTACCTTTCTCTTCTTCATTTAAACCTTCATTTTATTTTCAGGAATATGTTGGTAAATATTAGAGCGTTAAGAACTGAATTAGTGAGCTTAGAGAAAGTCTGTTTAAAACATGTAAAACTTTTTTCTCATATTGCACTTATTTCCCCTGTTTCAGACCTGTGCTCATCAGCTGTGTGATACTGGCCTTTGTTCCCCTCCCTGTGACTCCAGCCTTGTCTCCCATTCCAACCTGGTCATTCAATCCAAGCATGTCAAACTGACGGCCTGCAGGCTGCATGCCTCATTTATTTGGCCTGTGTTAGCCTTTGAGTTTGACATGCTCGATATACACACTCCCAGACAAAACACATAATACCATATTTCGAGGGAAATATGCTTTATGCATCATTCATTTAACCTGAAATGCTTTCTTCTTTCATAAATGAACTCCTTGTTTATCTCTGGGTAAGTGTCTTGCTCTCCAAAATTTTGTTATCCTGCCTTTACATTTGAAAGCATTGAACAACTATTTATTTTGCCTTGTATATCTGTAGGCAAAATCTGTTCCTCTTATATTACAGTTCCCTGGAAAGCCAAATGCTACTCACTCTTTAGAAAGTAAAGCAATATTTATTTCTGGTAAAGATTCTGTTTTCACATATCAAAATATTATATATTTAAATGATAGTAGAAAATGTGGACTGCAATTTCTTTGGGGACATATTAAGGGATCAGTAGAAGAATGTTTAATATTTCATCTTGAAAGTGATTTCTTGAACCTTTAAAATTTATACAATAGCTATAAACAATAGATTGTGAATAAAACAGATTCAATTGCCATGCCTGTAAAGGTGAAATATATCCCCTTCCCCTCCGCAAGGCATACATATTTTCTCTGCTGGATTATGTTGAAAGCTAACTTTTTGTGAAGAATGTAATGACCTAGAGTTATGATCTCAATAATATAAAACTTTGCAGGCAATTTTAGGTGAATGTTTTCCTATGTACATTTTATTGATTATATGTCTAATTTTCTGCAAATATTGATGATAATTAATTTAATACTTTTTTGAAGAATATAATAAAACTAGAGGCCCAGTGAACAAAATTTGTGCATGGGGGGGTGGTGTCCCTCATCCCATCCAGCACCCTCTCCAGTCTGGGACCCCTCAGGGGATGTCTGACTGACAGTTTAGGCCCAATCCCTGTAGGGATCATGTCTTGCTCTCCAAGAGACACGTTCCTCTCACAATCTGGGACTGCTGGCTCCCAACTGCTCACTTGCCTGCCAGCCTGATTGCCCCTAACTGCTTCTGCCTGCCAGCCTGATCACCCCTAACCACTCCCCTGCCAGCTTGATTGACGCCTAACTGCTCCCCTGCTGGCCTGGTCACCCCCAACTACCCTCCCCTGCAGGCCTGGTTTCCCCCAACTGCCCTCCCCTGCTAGCCATCTTGTGGTGGCCATCTTGTGCGACAATGTGACGGTCAATTTGCATATTACCTCTTTATTATATAGGATATCCATAGTTTCAAGCATGGCTTTTTGTTATTTCCTTTATACTTTCTTTTGAGTATATTCTCTTTGTGAACTTCCACAGATCTAATTAGGGAAGGTATATGGACTATTCTATCATCTTGATGGGGGAGAGGTTTGCCTTCATTATCATCTAAAATATGTATTCAATATACTATAAACAAATATCTACTATCAAAGCAAAGTATTTTTTCTGGAAACACTGTTCCTTTGACTTGATTTTGAAAATGATCTTTATAACCTCTGCCCACTCTTCTGTTCAGGTAGTTTTTAAATAATTCAAGAAAACTGCTTTCAATTTGTCCTGTATCACATAAAAATTATCTCAATTATTTTGATAGCAAATATGCATATTCAAGAAATTTTGTAGCACTTAATTTCATATATATTTGTAATTGCATATTTGACAACAGAGAGATAGGTTTACTTTTCCTACTGGCTTAATATACCTTCCAATAGAAAGTTAAGTTTATTCTACAATAGTTTCCCTTAAATAGTATATTGTAACCTATATACATGCAAAGAATTTTATACATTTCAAAATCTTCCCCATAAATTATTATGCAAATAGTTGACCCTTCATGGATGAATTGAATAAATATGAGAGTATAAGTAATAAAATAACCATTATCTAATCTACATGAAGACATGTGCTCACTGATAAAGAATTGAATTCAATGTGCTCAAGGTAATTTGTGAGAAAGATTTTAAGATTTAGGTAAGAATGTTATGGCAATAGTGGTTTCATTTCAGGAGGGGTGGGAGGCATATATATTTTAGGTGCCTACAGAGTCACAGTTTGAGAACCATAAATTAATGAATGGTGCACATTTGTTTCTTAAATGAGAACATTGGATTTAAGAAGGTTGTGTGAAAGAATTTAAGGTCATACAAGTAATTACCGGAAACCTTGAGATGATGATGCACAAGTCCTAACAACTAACATAATCTTTTTAAAAAATTAATCTTTATTGTTGAGATTATTACAGATGCCCCTCTTTTTTCCTCCCGTAGCCCCCCTCTACCTGGTTCCCACCCTAACCCAGGCCCTCTCCACCCTATTGTCTATGTCCATAGGTAATGTATACATGCATATAAGATCTTTCTCTAATCTCTTCCCGCACCCCCCCCCACATTCCCTTCCCTCTGATAATCATCAGTCTGTTCCATTTCCAATCCCCTGATTCTATTCCATTCACCAGTTTATTATGTTCATCAGATTTTTTATTCATTTGATTTTTAGATTCACTTGCTGATAGATATGTATTTGTTGTTCATATTTTTTATCTTTACATTTTTCTTCTTCCTCTTCTTAAAGAATACCCTTCAGCATTTCATATAGTAGTGGTTTGATGGTGATGAACTCCTTTAGCTTTTTCTTATCTGTGAAGCTATTTATCTGACTTTCAATTTTAAATGATAGCTTTGCTGGGTCGAGTATTCTTGGTTGTAGGTTCTTGCTATTCATCACTTTGAATATTTCTTGCCACTGCCTTCTGGCCTGCATCATTTCTGTTGAGAAACCAGCTGGCAGTCATATGGGTACTCCCTTGTAGGTAACTGTTTTTCTCTTGCTGCTTTTAAGATTCTCTCTTTGTCTTTTACCTTTGGCATTTTAATTATGATGTGTCTTGGTGTGGTCCTCTTTGGATTCCTCTTGTTTGGAGTTCTCTGTACTTCCTAGACTTGTAAATCTATTTCTTTCACCAGGTCGGGAAAGTTTTCTGTCATTATTTCTTCAAATAGGTTTTCAGTATCTTGCTCTCTCTCTCTTCTTCTGGCATCCCCATAATTCAGATGTTGGTACGCTGGAAGTTGTCCCAGAGGCTCCTTACACTATCTTCATATTTTTGGATTCATTTTTCTTTTTGCTCTTCCGGTTGGGTGTTTTTTGCTTTCTCATATTTAAAATTATTGATTTTATTCTTGGGATCCTCTAATCTACTATTGAATCCTTGTATATTATTCTTTATTTCAGTCAGTGTATGCTTAATTTCTGACTGCTCCTTTTCCATTTTTTTGGCATTCTCACAAGATCCTTGAAAGTCTCACTAAGTTCCTCAGAGGTTTCTAGAAGATTCTTGAGTAACTTTATAACCATGGTTTTGAACTCTATATCCAGTAGTTTGCTTTCTTCTATTTCTTTCATTGTGACAAGTTTCTTTGTCTCCACATTTTGGCTGCTTCCCTTTGTTTGTTTCTATGTATTGGGTAGATGCTAAGTCTCCTTGAGTTGATAGAGTGGCCTTGTATAGTAGGTGTCTTATAGGGCCCAGTGGCTCAGCCTCCCCAATCACCTGCGGTGGACACTCTTGGTGCACCCCTTTTTGGGCTGTGTGCACAGTCTTGTTGTAGTTGAGAATTGATTGTTGTTGGTGTCCATGGGAGGAATTGATCTCCAGGCCAATTGGCTGTGGGGACCAGCGATAACTACAGTGGGAGAGATGCTGTGCAGGAGATAGCCTTATGGAACAAGACTTGCTTCACTGGGGCTTTGGTGCTCACTGATTCTGCCCCTTGAGTGTGTCGATTATGGATGTGAAGAATTGTAATCTGGTAGGGTCTCACACTGACCACTGGTACATTGGTTCTTGGGTCTCCAGGGAGGTGCAAAGTCAGCATTGCTTGGGGTCATCCAGCAGGAGCTACAGAGAGATCTGCAGATTCCTCCTCTTTTCATTGGATTTGGAGGTGCCAGATGAGGCCCAGCTGTGAAGCAAGGCAGGCTGGTGCTGGTGCCAGTTTTTAGTCCTTTTATTTACAGGTTTGGGGCTCCCTGACCCAGTTGCAGCTTGTTTGACAGATTTTTAGCCTGATAAAGGACAGACCATTCATTTGCAAAAGCCGCTACACACAGCTTGGGTGGGGTTGTAAATTTGCTGGGGTGGGGTCTCAGGGAATCACCAGGGTAGAGCAAGCAGAAATGGCTGCCAGTCAGCCCTTCACCAATGATGTCCCAGCATGGGAACAAGGACTACTGTGAGCATCTCTGTCTGGAAGAAAGCCACCCCTAAGTTCCTGTCCTGATGCCAGACAGTTCAGTTTCTCCCCGTATGTGTCTGGGTCCCCCAGATCCTCACCCAGCACTGGACCTCAGAGGAAGTGGGAGCTTGTAAATTCAGTTCATGGTATAGACCCAGGGGCAGCTGTGTCTCTAGCAGCCTGAGTGTCACTCAGCCCCAATCGGCACAGTCCATAGTTCTTACAAGCAGCTCATAGGGACTTCTTTCCCCAGCTTTGGGACCATGGGCTGGGATCTGGTGTGAGGCTGGGACTTCTGGTACTCCTTGCTCCTCCAGGTGGCCTGCACAGAGGTGATCTCCCTCCTAATTAAAAAAGGCAGCATACCTGAGTGACTGACCAGCCCATTCTGCGCCTCTGTACCTCCTACCAGTCTCTGTGTGCTTTCTTATTTACCTCTCTAGTTGTAGTACTTCCACTCAGCCAGCTTTCCTGTGGTTCTGGATGATAGTTGCTCTGTATTTTAGTTGTAACATTGATGTGGTTGTGAGAGGCATCAAGTATAGACAGTTACCTATGCTGCCATCTTGGTTCCTCCCATTGCATTCTAACTTAATCTTTTAAAAGATATAATAATTATAACTTAGTTCACATTTTAAAGAAGACTTTTCATATTAAGGAAATGTAGAATAACAATAACATCCATAGCTATCTATGATTTGCATTCAAGCATACTTACAGTATGATGAGGACCTCTAAAAAAACTTCTGGTAGATTAATTACTTGATTTAGACCCTGTGTTTTTGTGCTACTCAGAATAATGTGGATACTTCAAAAACTAGTGCATTATTATAGATCTACTAGCTGCAGCTTAGAATATACATCTAGGAAAGTAGAAATTGCTGAAGGTGTGAAGGTATGGCGGCATAGGTAAACACCTGAAATTGATGCATCTCACAACCACTTCAACACTACAACTAAAAGACAAAATGGATATCATCCAGAACCACAGGAAGGCTGGATGAGTGGAAATTCTACAACTAGAAGGAAGGAGAAAAGCACACTGAGACTCAGAGGAGGTGTGGAAGTAAAGAGCAGAGGTATGGAGGTGAGCGGAGAGGGCTGGAGGCTGAGGACACGGTTGTTTTTTTCAATTGGGAGGGAGACACAAGCTCCCGACTGCTCTGAACCCCTGTTCAGGGTGAGTCTCTGGGGACCCAGACTCATACGGGGAGAAACTGGACTGTCTGGCATTGGACGGAACTCAAGGGCAGCTTTCTCTCAGAGGTGCTTGCAGCAATTACTGCAGGACACTGAGACCCGAATCCTCTTAGGGCAGGGCTGAGGATCAGCCATAGTTGTTTGCTATGCCCTGTTGATTCCCTGAGACGCCCTCCTCACCCAAGCTGTGCCCATAGGCTTTTGCATATGAATGGCCTGGCCCTTTGTAATCTAAAATTACCTAACAAACTGCAGCGGGGTCAGAGAGACCCAGAACATCCAAAAGAAGGCCCAAGGCCCCAGAGCAGCATGCATTGCTTTACAGCTGGGCCTCATCTGGGCACTTCCAAACCCCAAACAAGGAAGAAGAATCTGCAGATCTCTCCATAGCTCCTGCTGGGTAGCCTCAGGCAGAGGCTAAATTAGTACCTCCTTAAAGATCCAAGAGCCAGTGTACCCAGTGGTAAGAGTGAGACTATTCAGATTACAACTCCTCAGATCCATAAGGGACACACTCAGGGTGCAGACCCAGTGAGCACCAGAGCCTCACTGAAGCACGTCTTGCCCCATAAGGGTGTCTCCAGCACAGAAGTTCTCCCACCATAGACACAGCTGATTTTCACAGCCAATTGGCCTGGAGGTCAATTCCCCCCAGTGATACCTACAACAATCAAGGCTTAACTACAATAAGACTGTGTGCACAGCCCACAAAGGGGTGCACCAAGAGTGTCCACCTCAGGTAATTGGGGAGGCAGAGCCACTGGGCCCTATAGGACACCTAGCACACAAAGCCACTTTATCAACACAGGGAAGCAGCCAAAATGCAGAGACAAAGAAACAGGTCACAAATAACAGAAATGAAGGAAAGCAAACTACTGGATAGAGAGTTTAAAACCATGGTTATAAGGTTTTTCAAGAATTTTCTAGAAACTGCCAATACATTTAGTGAGACCCTAGAGGATATGAAAAAGGACCAATTTAAACATACACTGACTGAAATAAAGAATAATATACAGAGATCCAACAGCAGACTAGAGGATTGCAATTATCAAGTGAAAGATTTGAAATACGAAGAAGCAAAAAACACCCAACCAGAAAAGCAAAATGAAAAAAGAATCCAAAAGTATGAAGATAGTGTAAGGAGCCTCTGGGACAACTTCAAGCGTACCAACATCTGAATTATGAGGGTGCCAGAAGAAAGAGAGCAAGATATTGAAAACCTATTTGAAGAAATAATGACAGAAAACTTCCCCTACCTGGTGAAAGAAATAGACTTACAAGTCCAGGAAGCTCAGAGAACCCCAAACAAGAGGAATCCAAAGAAGACCACACCAAGACACATCATAATTAAAATGCCAAGAGCAAAAGACAAAGAGAGAATCTTAAAAGCAGCAAGAGAAAAACAGTCAGTTTCCTACAAGGGAATACCCATATGACTGTCAGCTGATTTCTCAACAGAAACTTTGCAGGCCAGAAGGGAGTGGCAAGAAATATTCAAAGTGATGAATGCCAAGAACCTACAACCAAGATTACTTTACCCAGCAAAGCTATCATTCAGAATTGAAGGTCAGATAAACAGCTTCACGGATAAGAAAAAGCTAAAGGAGTTCATCACCACCAAACCAGTATTATATGAAATGCTGAAAGGTATCCTTTAAGAAGAGGAAGAAGAAGAAAAAGGTAAAGATAAAAATTATGAACAACAAATACACATCTATCAACAAGTGAATCTAAAAATCAAGTGAATAAAAAATCTAATGAACAGAGTAAACTGGTAAATATAATTGAATCAGGGGCATAGAAAGGGAGTGGACTACAATTCTTGGGGGTGGAGGAGGGGTGTGGGGGGTGCAGGAAGATACTGGACAAAAATCGTACACCTATGGATGAGGACAGTGGGGGGCGGTAAGGGCAGAGGGTGAGGTGGGATCCAGGTGGAGGGGATCTATGGGGGGAAAAAGAGGAACAAAAGTAATAATCTGAACAATAAAGTATTATTTTAAAAAATTCAAACTAAACAAAAATTGCTGAAAGTGTGAAAAAAATGCCAATGAAGACACACTAAAACTGAAGAAGGTGTTACTCATTAAAAAATCTTAACTGCCTTTCCTAACTATACTAAATATAAAGCAATTTATGAATAGGAGCAACAAAGATGTTATTTTTGAAAAAAAAATTCTGTCAGACATGATTTTCATCAAAAAGGAGTAGTAACAAGCTAATAATATGTTGATTCTGAAAACGATTTGGATGATGGTATTTTTTACAGTCTCATTAACATATTAAAACAATCATATTTAAAGTACATGATGACTAAGATGTTTTATAGCAGCTTTGGGGTATTATTACAAGCTATTAACTGATGTATTTTTTCTTTCCAACACTTCTTTCTACCCTTCAAGCTTTCTTTTCCCAAAGAATAGAATGAAGAGAGGGCACAAAAAACCAGACTTGCCTTAAAGTTTGATGTAGCAGAAAACACATGAGTGAAAAAGATAAAATTTTCAGCTTTTGATTTTCAAAACAGGCTGTTTCGGGCTTAACAATAATTAATAGAAACATACGTGATTATGAAAATGCTTTTTTTCCCCTGGATAAGACAAGATCCCACAAGCTAGAGGGGGAGAGAGCAATATTGAATGGAAGTGTTATGGGCTGAATTATGTACCCCAATATTCATATGCTGAAGTCCTATCCCAGTATCTTAGAATGTAACTGTATTTGTAATAAGAACTTTAAAGAAGTAATTAAGATAAAATGAGGTCCTATCGATGGGCCTTAATCTGACTGCTGTTCTTACAAGAAGACATTAGGACAAAGGCCTGGAGAGAAGACCAGATGAAGGCACAGAGGCTAGACAGCATCTGTTAGTTATCTATCCCTCAAGACTCCAACAGAATCTAATGTTACTGACAATCATCATCTCCAGAATTCCAAAATATAAATTTTTCCTCTTTACTTATTCTGAGGTAGTTTTATGTCAATTACAGCAAACTAGTACAAGAAGTGAAAGATTGAGGTACAGGGGTGGGTTGAGTAATTAGAAAGGTTCTTCAGCCCTGCCTCTTCTCCCAATCATATTAGCCCCTTAGCTACGACTATTTTGATAATGAGTTGTATCTGACTTCATTCTGACATGATGGGAGATGCAAATCTTGTAGGAGCTCATCATGCACACTCGGTATGTACCAGTTATGTGGTCATTTTCTGTGCTCCTCAGTAGGTACAGGTATTAGTTATAAAACAGCTGCTAAATCTGAAGTTGTCTTATGGTCATGATTTTGTCTGATATGACACTTATTTCCTTATTAATTTTCTGTCTGGGTGACTTTTCCACTGATGTGAGTGGGGTATTAAAATCTACTACCATTGTATTACTATAGATTTATCTCTTTATGCCCATTAATAATTGCTTTATATATTTAGATGCTCCTATGTTTGGTAGCCTCTTCTTGGGTTGACCAATTCATTATTATGTGGTGGTTTTGCACTTGAATATGTTGTTGCATTGTGTCTTTCTTTGATCAATACATTACAGCAAAGGTGATTTTGTGCCTGACTTCAAAAGGCATATTGTTTTTACCTTATTTTAGGCCATTACTGAGCAAGCCCACATTAGCTTATTGGAGAAGTTTCTTGAAGAGAATCAAGATGTGTGAGAATGATGCTATATCCTGACCATTTGGCTCCAGCAGGACCACTGGCTTGAATGCACTTACATATGTGAACCCAGGCAAGTCCAGAAGAACTGCTTGGCTAAATGTTCAAATTGCCAATCCACATAGTCATGAACTGATGAGTGGTATTTATTTTAATCTACTAATTCTAGGTAGTCCGCTACACAGCAAAGGGTAATGGTATGTATGATATTCCATGTGCAAATAAGTTGTTTGGAATAACTTAAAACATAGTTGAGATACTTATGTAATGGTTTTTCAGTGAAGTGTGAATGTCTGTCACATTTAGATATTCTGAACTAGTGAAGAAGGTGACGAATTCCAATATTTAAATTCAAAATTATTTTATTAATAAAAATGTCCACCAAATATTACCAAAGTTATATCTATAATGGAAAAATAAAATATAAAATACACAAATTAAACACAACAAAATATAATAAAATATAACAAAAACCATGTTGATTCTATTTGTCATGACTGGAGAAAAGTACTGACAGAAAAGCAATTATAAGGACTATGACATTCCCTATTAAGAGTAGGAGTAGAGCCACACAGCTTGACTGTGACAAATCAAACTGTAATGTAAGTGGCTTACATTAAGCTTTTGATTATCAAGACATCCATTTCAAAATAACACACAAAAGCACACACAAAAAAACCCCAAAACAACGATATAAGGAATTAGCTGCACCCTCCCATGAAACTCCCTCATTCAGAAAGCCATGGGTAATTAGACAACTAACCACTTGAGTGATTCTGCTTCTACTTTTCTAAGCCCTAATTCTTGCATTCAGACTTTTGGGCTTTAAATTGGCCACTAGAGAGCAAACACAAGAGGAACCCTAGATACTCCACCTTCTCCCTCAGACTCTAATCAAAGCGGATCCCAGATTCCTGTGCTCTTCTCTCTCTCCTCCCCTACTCTTTCCCCTCTCCTCCCTTCCCTCCTTTCCTCCCCTTCCCCTCCCTCCCCTTCCCTTCTCTTCTCTTCTTTCTCCTCCCTCTCCCTCTCCCACTCCCTCTCCCACTCCCACTCCCTCTCCCTCCCTTTCCACAGCCTTGCTGTGTGGCCCTCAGGCATGCCATATAAACTCCAGGACTTACAAATAACAAATCTTGTTTCTCAAAGTTTCCTGATGGTTGTTGCTGAAGTGCAACCTGCAATCATAAGAATCACAAGGGTGGATCCAGCCACAACAGTGGGGCTCCTTGGGAGCAATGTCTGTGGGAGGCACCAGCCAAGTGAGTGTTTCAAGTATTCCTGTCAAGAGCATTTGTCAGCAGGCTGGGACCTACACAGCACGCACACATACAGACAATTGTGATTCTACTCTAACAAAGGAATTGAGGTGACCATGTACCAGGACCAACAACACAGTTTACCCACTTTCTCTGACAGCAATTTAAGGACATAGTTCAACATTGCTAGTGAAAATACAATGCCAAGGAGCCATCTTACATTAAGGTCTACCACTGTGTATTTGAGGCCCATTTAAAAAACTAAATAAAGGGATATTTTGCTTTTAGAAAAACAAACTGTACATGTTTTCTCCCATAAAGGATTATAGTGTACAAATAAAAATATCAGAAATTTTAGGATTCCAAATGGTTTGTGTACCAAGCATCCTTCTTATTAGAGAAGCTAAGTGTGAGCTGGATTTTTTTTTTCTCTGTAGTCAAGGGGACACATACTTTTCAGACCAGTCTGGGAGAAATGAAAATAAGAAAAGCATCCTGATTTAAGCAAAAGGGCACTGCCTTAGGAGCTAGAGAACCATTATTCTAGCTCTAACTTTATAGCTGCTTTTTCATTAGGTTTCCTGGATTCCGTCAAAATGAATGGGTTGGACTAGATCAGTGATTTTCTCACTATGTTGCTAGAAACCAGAGATTTCTGGAGGTCCGACAGGGAGAGGTGGAGGAAGAGAATAGAAGGACAATGGCCCCAAAACAAGAACTGTGAGGATTCTGACCTGCCACATCCACTTCTAACATAGCAGTGCTGATATGTTTTGTTTTTGAGTTTCCTCATGATAAGATATTAAAAATATATTTTATATTTATTTTTTATGATTTTGAAAGTAATGCATTAACTTTGCAGAAAAATTATTTTTAAAAATTTAGGACTGCATAAAGGCAGAACTGCAAATCATATAAATCTCATAATTCAAAATAATGTTATTTAATATTTTTCCAGAATATATATGATCTGATTATTTTCTCATTACACATCCCTGGAGTTTAGTTAGTGGGTCAAAATGTTAAAAATATTTTATTCACATCCTCATCAGTGCTTGCTTGTTGATTTATAAATAGCCATTCTGACAGGTGGGAGATGATACCTCATTGTGGTTTTCATTAGTGATGTTGAGCATTTTCTCATGTGTCTGTTGGCCATCAGCATGTCCTCTTTAGAGAAAATTCTAGTCATGTCCTTCGCCTATTTTTAAATCAGATTATTTGTTTATGTTGAGCTGTATGAGTTCTTCATATATTTTGGATATTAATTTCCTATCAAATAGATCATTTGCAAATATCTTCTCCCATTCAGTAAGTTGCTTTTTTGTTTTGTTGGTGGTTTCCGTTGCAGCGCAAAGCTTTAATGTAGTGCCCTTGGCTTATTTTTGCTTTGTTGTCTGTACCAAAGGAGACATAGCCAAAAATAATTTTGCTAAGACCAACGTCAAAGAGTGTATTTCCTATAATTTCTTCTAGAAGTTTTATGCTTTCAGGTGTTACATTTAAGTCTTTAATCCATTTTGAGTTTTTCTTATGGTGTAAAAAGTGGTCTAATTTCTTTTGCATATATCTGTCTATTTTTTTTACACCATTTATTGAAGAGACTGCCTTTACCCCATTGTATATTCTTGCCTCCTTTCTGATAGATTAATTGACCATATAAGCATGGGTTTATTTCTGGGCTCTCTATTCTGTTCCATTAATCTATGTGTCTGTTTTGATGCCAGTATCTTGCTGTTTTGAATATTATAGCCTTGTAGCATAGTTTGATATCAAGTAGCATACTTTTTTTTTCTTCCTCAAGATTTTCTTAGCTATTTAGGTCTTTTGTGGTTCCATATAAATGTTAAGATTATGTGTTCTAGTTCTATAAAAAATGCTAGTTCTATAAAAAGGGATTGCATAAATTCATGTAATCATTATAGAAAACCATGTGAAGGTTCCTTTAAAAATTGAAAAAATTGAAAATAAACTACAAAATAACCCAGAATTCCACTTCTGGGTAATTATCCAAAGAAATTCAAAATACTAATTCAAAAAGATATATTCACCCCTATGTTTATTGCAGCATTAATTACAGTTTTCTAGATATGGAAGAAACCTAAGTGTCCATCAGTAGATAAAAAGATTAAAAAGATGTGGTCCACATATACAATGGAATATTACTCTGCCATAAAATAATGAAAGCTTGCCATTTTGTCACCACATGGATGGACCTAGAGGGCATTATGCTAAGTGAAAAAAAGTCAATCAGAGAAAGACATATACCATATGATTTTACTTATACATGAAAACTAAAAAACAAATGGACTAGCAAAACACACAAACTTACAGATACAGAGAACAAATTAATGGCCATCAGATGGTAGGGGATTATAGGGATGGGTGAAAAAAGGCTAAAGGGGTTGAGAAATATAAATTACCAGTTATAAAAAGAAATAGTCATGGGGATGTAAATGATAGCATAGGGAATATAGTCAATAATGTTACAACAGCTATGTATGTTGTCAGATGGATACTAGACATGTCCGGATGAGCACTTCATAAGTATATAAATGTCTAATCACTATGTCATACACCTGACACTATTAAAATATTGTATGTCACTATGTAAGAAAACTAAATTAATTAAAAATAAAAAAATACTGTTAAAATGTTTAAAAGACTTAGACCTTGGTCCACGAAGCTTACCTTCTGCAAATATTGTAAAAAATTTCCCTTCCACCAGTGGTGTAGAAGAGTTCGATAATTATTAAACTCATGCAAATTTAGTGTTATCATAAAAAAGGTAATTTAGTAGAAATAAAATGTAGCTCATTGAAGCCTTCTATTAGTTTCCTATTGCTCCTGTGACAGGTTGCCACAAAACAGCATACACCTATTATCTTATAGTTCTAGAGACCAGAAGTCCAAAATTCTATTCCTTTTGGAGGGTTTAGCGGAGAAGCTGCTCCTTGTCCTTTCCAGCATCTAGTCTACCCACTTTCCTTGACCTGCGCCTGCATCCCTCTGCCCTCAGCTTTCCTTGCCATCTCTCCATCTCTGACTTTTCTGCCTCCACCTTCCACTTTTTTAGCAGCCTTGTGATTATATTGGGCCCACCTAACTGATCCAGGATCATCCCCCTATTTTAAGATCCTTAATTACATCAGCCAAGTCCCTTTTGCATATAAAGTAACGTATTCACAGGCATTGTCAGTTAGATGATGAACAGCTTTGAGGGATTGTCATTCTGTCTACCACAAGCTTCTATTTGCATCACATGTTGAATGATCATTTGCGTTTCTTCTACCATAAAATATCAATTACTTAATCATTTCTTATTAATACTTAGTCTAAGAAATTATTTAATATGCCTTAAGAAGAGGTACATATTATCATAATATAAAACTTTAAAAAATATATATTTTTTATTGATTTCAGAGAGGAAGGGAGAGGTAGAGAGATAGAAACATCAATGATGAAAGAGAATCATTGATTGGCTGCCTCCTGCACACCCCCTACTGGGGATCGAGCCCAAAACCTGGGCATGTGCCCTTGACAGGAATCAAACCTGGGAGTCTTCAGTCCACAGGCCAATGCTCTATCCCATGAACCAAGCCGGCTAGGGCATAATATAAATGTAAAAAGGTAAGGTTAAAATAATAAGAGTAGGAAATTGGAGCTAGTATTAAAACTAGTAAATGAAAATGCTGAATAATCCCAAACCCCACCATCATAAGGGTATAAATGCTCTACTATTAGCATTTGTACGTACATACCATGCATTAGGTATAAATTTGTTTACACCCTTCTAGGTACATGGATTCAAGTCTCTGAAAATTTCCCCTCAAGCATTCCTGAAAGTTCCATGTGTCTCATTGTTCAGGATGCACATACCTGAAGTTAGTGCTCTTTTACTTTGCTATATACAGCTCATGCTTGGCTGTCCTCACTGATGTTCTGCTGGGCTAGCTGCCACTGCCCCTTTGGGAAGAACTTGTCTTTCTCTAGCATGATGCTTAGTGTCCTCTAACTGCCAGCCTCCCACAGAGCTAAAACAGTAACTAGGTCCTACTTTATTTTGTGTGAGCACAAATGGGAAGAGAAATGCTCTTTCCTGCCATATATATTCATTCATTTGGGTCCAGAGTAGTATTGCTTGCCCATACTCTCACAACATCTGTCTTGGAGACAGTTTCTGGAGCTTTTGCTCACACTCCAGAGGATGCACACGGTGAAGCTCAGTGTGAAGGCTAGGTCTGAGCAGCAGGGCAGACAGACACGGCCATGTCCCATCATTGTGCTGCTGTCCCCTCTCTGTTTGCATATCTCCAGAGAAAGTTGACCACTTCAGAGAAGTTGACCACAATTGTTTTTCTGCAAGGTTTTTAGCAGTCAATGTGAAATGAAAATTTAGTAACGTATGAGGTTCACAGTGACCAAAACAAACAAATTGTTTCTTAGGAGAATCACAACCAGACTTGGTATTAAGACCAGCGAAATATTTCTTCTGCTTGTTCACTATTATAATGGACTTGTTATGATCAAGTTTCACAGGTAAATCTCTTTTGACATCTCCTACTAAAGTAGGCTGTTTAGATCAAAACAAATGTGGCTTTTACAGGAATAAATTTTTGAAGTATCTCAACGGGGAATCTCTCAAAGTAGGGTCTGTGAGATATTAGTATTATGTGACATCATGATGTGATTTCTGTGTGTTTTGGGGATGCAATGAAAATGAATACATATGAATGCTCCACGCTTCATACTACTCTTGAAGATTCACAAAGCATGATCATTTCTTACAGGCTCTGAGGAGTACTGTAGCAGAGAATTCTGTTTAACTTAGTTTAGCTCACCAGGTTCCTGTCAAATTGTATCACATAAATTTTTCTTTGTGTTTCTCTACTAATAATTCTGGGAATATTTATGTTCATATGAATACAACTTGAGGGATACCTGTCTATAAAATTGGATGGCAGTATGTCCTAAAGAAAGCCCTCCATAAATATGGTTTCTTACAGTCAAGTTTCTGCGATTTTTTTTGTAGTAGAAACAAGTTTCTGATGATATTCTGAAGAAGTCTTCAAATGTAGCTATTTGAAGTGTGAAGGTCCAAAAGCAGGGTGTGTGTTACTCTGTTCCTAAACACTGGTCTCATGTAAACAGTGAATAGAGGTGAGGGAGATCCATATAACCTTTTGTTGTCAAGCAGGGTCCCTACATGTTTTATTTTGCAAAATAAATATGTCAGAGGGGAGGAGGGGTGGGAAGCTGCGTGAAAGAAGGTGAAGGGATTAAGCATTGAGTTGCACACTTGAAATTTGTATGATTTGGTGAATCAGTGTCACCAGAGAGCTCAGTGCAGATACCACCTAATTGGAAGGAGGGGTGTTGTAGCTTTCACACCGGAAATATACTTTGGCTGAGTATGAAATTCTTAGGAGAGCGCATTTTCCTTCAATTTTGTATTTACTGTTGTTTTAATTTCAAACATTTACTGATGCAGAAGGAAGCCAGAATTTGTCCTGGTTTGTGTTCATTTATGAGTAATAGGGCTTTCCTTCTTTCTTTCTTTTTTACTAAATGTAGTTCTTTTTCTCCAAATATCTTGTCCTATGTCCCAGGGAAAGAGTAAATTATTTTGTTCCATATATTTATAGCATTTTTAGGTCAAGAATATTTTTGTTTCATCTTTGAATACTGCCTTTGTTCCCATTTGTTTTCTTCAGGAATATTGATTTATGAAGCCTCCATTGTGTTTCATCACACCTATCATTCTTTCACTTGTTAATTTTATCCCATTGCACTGTTCTGCTAAATTCTAAAAAAAGGGAAACTTTTTTTAAAATTTCATTTTATTTTTTCCATCACTGTTTATCCCATCTATGCCCTCTTCTACGCCCCCCCCCCCCCCAATCACCACACTCTTGTCCCTGTCCATGAGTTTTTTCTCTTTTTGCCACATTTTTGCTCAATCCCACACCCCCTCCCGCAACTCCCGTAGCTGCCTGCCTGCTCTCTGTCGATGAGTCTGTCTCTATTTTGCTTGGTAGTTTAGTTTGTTCATTAAATTCCACATATGAGCGAAATCATATGGTATTTTTCTTTCTCTGACGGGCTTATTTCACTTACTATCATGTTCTTCAGGTCTATCTATGCTGTCCAAAGGGCAAAATTTTTTTTCTTTTTCTTTTTTCTTTTTTTGTAGTAGGGCAGTATCCATTGTGTAAATATAGCACAGTTCTTTTTAAAAATTTATTGTTCCTTTTTTCCCCATTGATCCTCTCCATCCCCTTTGACGCCCCCTCCCAGGCCTTCACTTTTTACCTGTGTCCATGGGTTATGCATATATGCATATAAGTTCTTTGGTTAATCTCTCTCCACCCATCCCTCCAACCTTGCCTTTCCTCTAAGATTCATCAATCTGTTCCATGCTTCTAGCCATTCATCTATTAATAGACACTTGAGCTGCTTCCAAATCTTGGCTATTATAAATAATGTTGCAATTAACATAGGGGTATATATATAATTTTTTTTCAAATTACTGTTTCTGGTTTCTTTAGGTAAATATCCAGAAGTGGAATCACTGGGTCATAAAACAATTCATCTGTAATTTTTTGAGGTAACTCCATATTGCTTTCCACAGTGGCTGCTCCAATCTTCATTCTCACCAACAATGCACAAGGGTTCCCTTTTCTCCACATCCTGCCAACACTTGTTTGTTGATTTATTGATGAGAGCCATTCTAGCAGATGTGAGATAATATCTCATCTTGGCTTTAATTTGCATTTCTCTGATGATTAGTGGCATTGAGCATATTTTCATATGTTATTGGCCATATGTATGTATGTCCTCTTTGGAGAAGTGTCTGTTCAGGTCTTTTGCCCATTTTTAAATTGGATTGTTTGTTTTTTTTCATGTTCAATTTTATATGTTCTTTATAAATTTTGGATATCCACCCCTTATCAGATGCACCATTTGTGAATATGTTCTCCCATTTGGTGGGTTGTCTTTTCATTTGGTTGATAGTTGTTTTTTTTTTTTGCTGTGCAAAAACTCTTTAGTTTGATATAGTACCATTTGTTTATTTTTTCTTTTGTTTCCCTTTCCTGAAGAGATATATCAGAAAAAAAAATATTGCTAAAAGAAATGTCCAAAATTTTATTATTTATGTTTTCTTTTAGTATTTTTGTGGTTTCAAGTCTAACATTTAAGTCATTAATCTATTTTTATTTTATTCTTGTGTGCAGTGTAAGAAGGTAGTCTAGTTTCACTTTTTGCATGTATCTGTCTAATTTTCCAACACCATTTATTGAATAGACTATCTTTAGCCCCTTGTATATTTTTACCTATTTTCTCAGACATTGACTATAAAGGCATGGATTTATTTCTGGGATCTCTATTCTGTTCCATTGATCTATATGTCTGCTTTTATGCCACTACTATGCTGTTTTCATAACTATGACCTTGTAGTATAGTTTGATATCAGGTACTGTGATTCCTCTAACTTTGTTCTTCTTTCTCATGATTGTTGTTGCTATTTAGGGTCCTTTGTGCTTCCATTAATTTTTTTTTAAAATATATTTTATTGATTTTCCACAGAGAGGAAAGGAAGGGGATAGAGAGTTAGAAACATCAATGAGAGAGAAACATCGATCAGCTGCTTCTTGCATACCCCCGACTGGGGATGTGCCCACAACCAAGGTACATGCCCTTGGCCGGAATTGAACCAGGGACCCTTCAGCCTGCAGGGCAATGCTCTATCCACTGAGCCAAACTGGTTAGGGCCCATTAAAATTTTTGAAACATTTTTTCTAGTTCTATGAAATATCCCATTGGTATCTTGATAGGAATTTTGTTGAATCTGTAAATTGCTTTGGATAGTATGGACATTTTATTGATGCTTTTTTTTTCCTACCCATGAACACAGTACATGCTTGCACTAATTTATACCTTCCTCTTTCTTTCTTCAGTGTCATAATTTTCCCAGTAAAGAAAAGTCTTTTACATTCTTAATAGGGAAACTTCTTAAGCTTACCTTCTTCATAACTGTTGCATAGGCATTTCAATTCTTACAATCTCCAGGGCAGCATTTAATTCTCAAAGAGAAATATGGTTTCTGTGTGATCATTTTGTTTCATTCCTTCCTGCTTTTCATCTTGATTGGAACAATCCTAGTATCTTCTTAAATCCAAACCATTATGTCATTTTACCTGCTTGTTCCTAGAAATTAAAAACTCTTGCATTATACTAAGAATGTAAAAGTTTTCCAGCATTTTTACCATCACAAATTTCTTAAGTAATTTACATAGCTACCATATTTCATATAATCTTCAGTTTCAACAACTATAAAATTCATAATTGTTTTTATATAATTAACAAAAAATGTTGTCAATGAAGTCATAAAATAAAATTTCTTAACATATTAATTATTATCTGAATCTCAAGTTTAGACATGTCAAAATATATAAAAACTATATGCATACAAAATAAAATACAATGTATTATTCCTCTGAAACTTTAGGCTATTATTCCTGAATTTCTTTTCCAAATTTACTTGTAAGACCTACATATCATTTATTATTTTTATTGTATTTATTGGAGTGACAACATTGATTCACAAAACCACATAGCTTTCAAGTGTATAACTCAATTGCTTATTTCCTTCACCATCTTTCATCCAGCTTCCCAAACCCCTTCTACTCTGATATTTTTTTAGGGAGAGAGGAGGAGAGAGACAGAGATAGAAATATCACATTGATGAGAGAGAAACTTCAATCAGCTGCCTCCTGAACACCCCTACAGGGGGTTGATCTGGCAACTAGGGCATGTGCTCTGACAGGAAATTGAACCAGCTACTTCTTGGTGCATGGGACAATACTTAACCAACTGAACCACACTGGCTGGGCCATATCTATTTTGAAAAAAAAAAAAAAGTATGGGGATTCTGCTTACCAACAAAGGTTTTATGGATATCCCTCACCTCTACTCATTGCATTTCTTGTGCCAGTGCTCAATAATAGTGTGCATACACAATCAACTTTTGGGTCTTGACACTGGTCTTTCAGGCCAGAATGCAGTTCTTGTTTTATGTTTGTTTGTTTGTTTGTTTTTTAATATAAACTTAATGGTGCCTTTTCTTACCTCCTTCTAGACATTGTTCAAATTGATAACCAGAACGGTAAGCCAAGGTTTTTACCCAGGGTCGTGTGTCATAACACCAAAAAAATGAGCTGAATATTTAAGATCTTTGACCAGAAAATTTAAGTAAAAATGAAAAATTTATTACAAGCAGATTCAGACTTCCCTCATGGGGAGGGTGGCCTCCTAAAACCTTGTAGTCCAGGGTATATATTTGCTACAAGCCTGCTTTATGTCTACCTATGTTACCACATGATTGATTTCCTCACTTGTTCTTGCCCAGCAACAGACCAGAACTTTATCTATTTCTATGTGTTCTTTCTTTGTCCCTATGCTGAACTTTATCTGTTCCTATGTGTTCCTACACCTTGTTGTGGCAGGCCCTCCCTTATTTTCCCATGCCTCCCACTTTGAGTCCAGAAATGTTTTAATATTTCTGCATGGTTGGTTTCTGTGATTAGGCTGACTCTAACTGCTGTGTCTTTCCCTGCCTATGTTCCACCTGCCTTTGTTTTTCAAAGTATCCCTGCCCTATCTACTTGTGTTTCAAGTTAGCCCTGTCAAAATGTCACATTCTCAATATGAATTTTCTTAAATGTTTCTATACTCGAGGAAGGACCATGGTGTCATGGAGGAAGAGTATGTGGGAGAGAAAGGAGTGAGAGAGCAGTGTGTGTTGTATGTGCGGGTGAGTGAGGGACAGTTAGATCTCACAGGACTCTTGGGGACAGGCAGATTGGGCTATCCTAGATGGGGAGCCCCTGCTACTGCTGTAGGTACTCCCAGGCCAGGAGCAGCTTTGGCGAGGAGCCCACACCATCTTGTAGAGGGGAGCAGCAGAGGCCTGAAGCACAGCCACACCAACATACAGACCACCCTGGATCAGTGTCGGGAGCCGCTAGCCAGCCATAACTCAAGTGGGACCACCACCTTGTCCCGGCAGTGAGTAACACAGTACCTTGCTGTAGGCTCCCAGACATCTTCAGTGAATGCTCACCAGAGAGACCTCCCACATCAGGCCTTCTCGCCAGTCCTTGGGGACTCAGGGTACCGTGCTCCATAACTCCACTATGAGTGCAAGCCAAGGGGACCCCTGTGTCCAGAACCCCACCCCAGGTTTCAGAACCATGCTGCTGGTCTGACCCAGAGCCACCTGGCACCTGCTCCATGCTTGGGACTTGCTGCAGAGGCAACCTAGAATATCCCAGCACATGTGGGTGCCACAGGACAATGTTTCCAGGAACACCCAGAGCAACCTTATGTGCCCAGCCACAGGGCAAAGGACCATGCTGCAGGTAGGCTGCCAGTGAAAACTGTGGGGCAAGCCTACCATGGGTGGTGGGGCCAGAAGGCAAATTGCATGCTAGAAGGATTTGGGTCCTCACAGGGAGTCACACACCAGAGGAACTGTTCATGTGCTCCCACCACCCCAAGCATCTGAAGTAGACAACTGAGAGACGAGGTCTGTGGGAAAAGGGTATACAATTCAGAGCAGAGACAATAAAGGTGTGAGACTCAAGGCAGACCCAACCTCTGGGATAACGAGTTTTAGAGCATTGGATTGATAGTGCTTCAACCTCTCAGGCTCCAGGCAGGGTGCCCAAGGCCAGAAAGAGACAGCAAAAATGGGAAGACAAAGAAACAATCTCCAAAGGAAGAAAAGGAGAAATCTCCATAAAATAAACTAAATGAAATGGAGACAAGCAATATGTCAGAGAAAGAATTCAGAGTGATAGTTATAAGGATGCTCAATTGTTTGGATGAGAAATGCATCCACATGTGTAAGAATCAAGAAGAAATAAAAAATGATATAAGTGCAAAAAAGAACACAATGGAAAGTTCCAACCATATATTAGAAGAAGCAGAGGACCAAATCAGCGAGTTAGAAGATGGATTAGAAAAATCACCCAGTCTGAATGGCAATTGGAAAACAAATCAAAAAGCAGAAGGAGAGAATAAGAGAGCTTTGGAACAACATGAAACAAAGCAATATCTGCATAATATCAGTGTCAGAATGTTAAGAAGAGGATCAAGGAAAAGAAAACCTATTTGAAGAAATAATGACAGAAAACTTCCCTGGCTTGCAGAAGAAAAATTCACCCAAGCACAGATAGTCCCAAACAAGATGAATCCAAAAAGACCCACCACAAGACACATAACTACAATAGTAAACATTAACAACAAAGAAAGAATCTTAAGATCTGCAAGACAGAGACAGATAGTTATCTACAAGGGATCTCTCATTAGACTATCAAATTATTTATCAACAGAAACATATCAGACCATAAGGAAATGGAATGAAGTATACAAAGTGATACAAGTGATACAAGACAAGGGAATGAATCCAAGACTACTCTATCCAGCAAGGCTATCATTCAAAATTGAAGGGGAAATCAGGAGGTTCGCATACAAAAAAAAAATAATAATAATATTAAGGAAATTTATCACCACCAAGACAGCAATATAAGAAATACTAAGGGACTGTTGTAAAAAGAAGAAATAGAAAATGAAGAAGGAACACAGGTATAAAGAATAAAATGGCAACAAACAAGTACCTATCAATAATAATCTTAAATATAAATGGAATAAGTGCTCCAATCAAAAGACATAGAATGCCTGAGTGGATCAGAAAACATGACCCATATCTATGCTGTCTACTAGAGACCAACCTAAGAACAAAGGACTCCCAGAGACTGAAAGTGAAGGGATAAAAAAAATTTTTTTTCAGGCAAACGGGAATGAAAAAACAAAAACAAAAACAAAAACTGGGGTAGAAATACTTATATCTTAAAACATAGATTTCAAAGTGAAGGCCATAACAAGAGATAAAAAAAGGCCACATCATAATATTAAAGGGATCAATACAACAGGAGGGTATAACACTGATAAACATATATGCACCCAATGCAGTAGCACACAAATACATTATAAAAAAACACACAACAACACTTCTGGAAGATATCAAGGGAGATATTGATAGCAATACAATCATAGTAGGGGACTTTAATACCCCATCTACATCACTGGATAAGTATTCTAGACAAAAAATCAACAAAGAGATAGTAATCTTTACCGACACATTACATCAGATGGAAATTATTGACATTGTAAGAACATTTCACCCCAAAGCTACAGAATATACATTCTTCTCAAGTGCACATGGGAAATTTTCAAAGATAGACCACATATGAAGAAACAGGCTAAGTCTCTAAAATACAAGAAGATAGAAATAATATCAATCATCTTCTCAGATCACAATGGCATAAATTTAGAAATCAACTACAATAAAAACAATAAAAAGATCAAATACTTGGAGACTAAATAGCATGATATTAAACAATGATTGGGTTACCAAAGAGATCAAAAAAGAAATAAATAGCATCCTAGAAACAAATGACAATGGAAACACAACAATCCGAAACCTATGGGACACAGTGAAAGCAGTCCTGAGAGGGAAGTTCATAGCACCACAGGCCTAGCAGAAAAAAACAAAACAAAACTGGTAATAAATGATCTAACCTTACAGCTTAAAGAATTAGAAAGAGAGCAACAAAAATAACAAAGGAAGGAAATAATAAATATCAGAGCAGAAATAAATGACATAAAGAGAAAATCAAACAACAAAAAACACACACACATAGCAATACAAAAGATCAATAAAACCAAGAGCTTGTTCTTTGAAAGGATAAACAAGATTGATGAACCTCTAACCAAGTTCACCAAGAAGTGAAGAGAGGACCCAAATAAACAAAATCAGAAATTAAAGAGTTAAAATAATAACCAACCCCACAGACATACAAAGGATTGAAAAAAAAATACTATGAACAACTACTCCAACAAACTGGACAACCCAGATGAAATGGACACATTCCCTAGAAAAATACAATCTTCCAAAACTCAAATCAGGAAGAATAAAAAAATCTGAACAGACTAATAACTATGAAGGAAATTGAAGCAGTAATCAAAAGACTTCCAACAAATAAAAGTCCTGGGCTGGAATGCTTCACAGAAGAGTCTTTCCAAATATTCAGAGAAATAACACCTATCCTCCACAGACTATTCCAAAAAATGCAAGAGGAAGGCACACTTCCAAGCACTTTCTTTGAAGCCAGCATTACCCTACTCTCCAAACCAGATAAAGACTCTACAAAGAAAGATAATTAAAGGTCAAAATACATGATTAACATAGATGCTAAAATCCTCAACAAAATTATAGTAAATTGGACAACAATAAATTAAAAAGAGCATACACATAATGAAGTGGGATTTATTCTGAGAATGCAAGGCTGGTACAAAATTTGCAAATCAATAACCATGATACATTACATAAACAAATTGAAGGACAAAAATCATGTGATCATATCAACAAATTTTTTGTCAAAAAATCATGTGATCATTTGACAAAATCCAACATGCTATCTTGATTAAAATTCTCAGCAAAATGGGGATAGATCATACCTCAACATAGTCAAAGCCTTATATGACAAACCTACAGTCAATATCATACTCAATGGGAAAAACCTAAACCTATTTCCCCTAAGAACAGGAAGACATGGATGCCCACTTTCACCACTCCTGTTCAACATAGAACTGGAAGTGCTAGCCAAAGCATTCAGACAAGAAGAAGAAATAAAAGACATCTGAATTAGGAAAAAAGTAAAACTGTCATTATTCACTAATGACATGATATTGTACATAGAAAACCATAAAGACTCTAACAAAAACCCAAAATACTTAATAAATGAATTCAGCAATGTCACAGGATACAAAATTAACACCCAGAATTCTATTGCATTTTATACACCATAAATGAACTCACAGAAAGAGAAACTAAAAAAAAAAAAATCAATCCTATTTCTCATCACACCAAAAAAGTTAAGATACCTAGGAATAAACTTAACTAAGGAGGTAAAAGACCTGTACTCAGAAAATTGCAGGACATTGAAAAAGAGATATAAGAAGACATAAACAAATGGAAGAATATACAGTGTTCTTGGGTTAGTAGAACCAACATTATTACAATATCCATACTATCCAAAGCAATTTATAGATTCAATGCAATCCCCATTAAAATACCAATGGCATCTTTCACAGACTAGAAAAAATGCTCCAAAAATTTGTATGGAATAAAAAAGATCTGGGATAGCTGCAGCAATCCTGAGAAAGAAAAACAAAGTTGGAGGGATCACAGTACCAGATATCAAGCTATATTACAAAGCCACTGTTTTCAAAACTGCCTGGTACTGGAACAAGAATAGTCATACTCACCAATTAAACAGATCAGAGAACCCAGAAAGTCATTATGCTCAATTAATATTTGACAAAGGAGGCAAGAACATACAATGGAGTCAAGACAGTCTCTTCAATAAATGGTGTTAGGAAAATTGGACAGATACATGCAAAAAAAATGAAACTAGACACTAACTTACACCATACAGATATATAAACTCAAAATGGATAAAAGACTTAAATGTAAGATGGGAAAATATAAAAATCTTAAAAGAATCCATAGGCAGTAAAATATCAGACATATGTTGTAGCAATATCTTTACCAATACAGCTCCTAAGGCAATGGAAACTAAAGAGAAAATAAACAAATGGGACTACATCAAAATAAAAAGCTTTTCCACAGCAAAAGAAATGATCAACAAAACAACAAGAAAGCCCACTGCATGGGAGAACATATTTGCCAATGTTATATCCAATAAGGACCTAATCTCCAAAATTTATAGGGAACTCATACATCTAAACAAAGAGAAGGTAAACAATCCAATAAAAAATGGGCAAAGGACCTAATTAGACATTTTTTGAAAGTGGACATACAGAAGGCCAAGAGACATATGAAAAATGCTCTAACTCACTAATCATCTGAGAGAGGCAAATCAAAACAACAATGAGATACAATCTCTCATGTGTCAGAATGGCTATCATCAACAAATCATCAATTGATAAGTGTTGGTGAGGATATGGAGAAAAAGGAACCCTTGTTCACTGCTGGTAGTAATGTAGACTGGTGCAGCCACTGTGTAAAACATTATTGGGTTTCCTCAAAAAATTAAAAATGAATCTCCCATTTGACCCAGTGATCCCATTCTAGAAATTATCCCAGGTAATCAGAAATACTAAACAGAAAGGAAATATGCACCCCTATGCTCATAGCAGCACAATTTACAGTAGCTAAGATTTGGAAACAGCCTACGTGCCCATCAGCAGATGAGTGGATTAGAAAGCTGTGGTACATCTACACAATGGAATACTACGCTGCTGTGAAAAAGAAAGAACTCTTACCTTTCCTAACAGCATGGATGGAACTGGAGAGCATTATGCTAAGCAAAATAAGCCAGTCGGAGAAAGATAACACACGATCTCACTCATTTGTGGAATATAATGAACAACATAAAGTGATTAACAAAAATACATACAGAGACATAGTCGCATTGAACAGATAGTCAAACCTCAGAGGGAAGGCAGGGGAGAGTGTGATGGGGGTAAGAGAGCAACCAAAGTACTTGTATGCATATAAGCATAACCAATGGACACAGACAGTAGGGGATTGAGAGCATGTGCTTGGGGGTGGGGACTGTTGGAGAGAGGTCAATGGGGAAAAAAGGAGATATATGTAATACTTTCAACAATAAAGAATTTAAATGAAATAAAAAGAAATAAAATTTTAATAATCTATGTTCCCAGAAGCCTCTAAATTTCTTCTCTGATTATTTTTCTACCTGGCACTTCTTGCCTTGCTTATATTGCCTGTCTCCCCTACAGGAATTTAAATTCAATATTTTTTTTTTTACTACAGTATCTCCAACACTTAGAATAATATCTAGCACGTAGTAAGTGCTTAATAAATAAATATCTGTGAAAATTAATTATTAGTGATTTCAATTCTTATTGTTATCATTTGAACCTCAAAGATAAAGAGGTTTAAAATTATAGACAATGAGTAACAAAGCTGGGTTTATAACACAAGTCATTCAGATTTGAAAGTCCCTTCTCTTAGCTGCCAGTCTTGTCTTTATTAATGTTTTTGACAATACTATTTAATCTTTTAATTTAGAATAATAAATAGTTATTATTATATGTGTGGTTATTTTCTCATTTCCCCCAAACTTGGGATTGATCAATAGTCCATGTAGTTAAGGAACTTTTACCACTAGCAGATAACTTCCTGTCCCCTTTTCTCAATCCTGCTTAGTACTATCTCCCAACTCAAAGGCTTCTTCTTTATATCTGACTAGAGGCCCAGTGCCTGAATTTGTGCATGGGTGGGGTCTGGCCGGCCCACCCCATTGGGGTCCAATCAGGGACAGGCCAGAGGAGAGGAGGGCATGCGGGAGGTTGGGCCATGGGTGGTTGGGCGGCCGGCCCTGCCCTGATTGGGCTGCTGGGGGGATGATCAGGGGTGGTGCCGGCTGGGGGAAGGGGCTGCCAGAGGTTTGGATGGGCCAATAGAGGCCCCGATTGGGCTGGATGGCCACCACATTGTGTGTCATAGGAACCGGTCATTCCTGTCATTCCAGTCGCTTGGCTTTTATATATATAGACTAGTGGCCTGGTGCACAAAATTAAAAGGGAATTAATTAGAGGAAATATTTTAATATTGATATTTGCCCTTTCTCTATAATAAAAGTGTCAGAGATGAAAGAAAATTAGTAAAATGTATATTAAAAATCTCCCTCCTGTCAGAGTCTGGGGCCCACTGTGGGACCCAGAGTCAAGTCCCTGCCCACCCGCACATGCCTCAAAATCACACAAGACCCAGATCCAGCTGGCCCCACCCCATAAAGCCCCACAGGGCAGGGGGTGCAGCCTCAGGTACCCCAGCCTGGCGCCAGGTGGGGGCACATCCTCAGGTCCCTTGTCAAGCCCACCCGTGTGGGGGACACAGCTTCAGGTCCCCTGGCCAGGGCCGGGGGGGGGGGGCATGGCCTCAGGTCCCCCGGCTCTGGTGCAATGGCTCAAGGGTGCAAGGGTATGAGGGCATGATGACCATTTGCATATTAGCTCTTTATTGTATAGGATAAGCACCAGGTACTCTTTGTATTCCTAAAATCATCTCTGTCCTTTGTACATAGTACTTGGTACTTTGCATATCAATGCCCTTTTCATGCTAAACAATCATTTCTGGTTTTCTATTTCAGACCATTATATACACTAATTAGAGAAGCTGCCATTAAAAACACACACATATAAGAAAAGTGGGTAATAAGATATTTTCTTGAGTGAAAAGGAAGGCAAAAATAAATATAAGGACACAAAGAGGGAGGAAAAATAAACTTGGTATAGTTTGGGTGTTTATGGGGTCACAAAATTTTGCAGTTTTTGAGATTTAACTTCTAAACATGAAATGTGCTATGGGAGGTTGCATTTAATGAATGTCTTTATGGTCCAGAAAGCACCATTTATAGTAGAATCCACTAATGAACTTAATACAGTTCTTGAGACTCAAAGTATGAAAGAACATAATTCTTTTAAAAGTGCTTTTTAGGGATACTGAAAAAGAGTTTCTACTGTCTTAATTATGAGACCATTTAGAAATGATGGTTTAAAGCTTTGAAAACAATTTTAAAATCTTTATTGTTGAAAGTATTGCATAAGTCCTCCTCCCCACCCCCCCACATTAAACTCTTCCAGCTCATTCTCGTCCCCCCACCCCCAGGCCCTCCTCACCCCAATGTCTGCACCCATGGGTTATGTATATATGTCATTGGTTGATCTTTTCTTTTAAATATATACATCAATAATAGAATTATAGAAATATATAATCTAATATACTGAATTTTTTTTTAAAAAAAATAAGAGACCATTTGTTACTTAGGTTTATTGCTAATTATGAAATTCTCACTCTGCTTACCTCGTTCCCAAATGAAAAGTCTATGGGGATAGAAATTTTTGTCTACTCTTTGTTGTACCTTCAGTTCCTAGAGTAGTACTGGCATTTGTATTTGTTGAATTAATAAATTAAATAATAAAGAATCTGGGCCTTAAGTGTGATGACTATAGTTTAGCTTATTAGTTTAGAGGACTAGCTTGACATTGAAACTTGCTCAGTTTATATTTTTCCATCTCATAATTCTATTAGTTGGTAATTTCAAAAGGACTAGAAAATTACTCATCTCCATGTGACATTGAGTGCGGCCAGTTGCTGATTTGAAATGAAGCATCTCTGGTCTTGATAAACCAGGATGGATTCCACATATGAGTGAGATCATGTGATACTTGTTTTTCTCTGACTGGTTTATTTTTCTTAGCATAACACTCTCCAGGACCCTCCAAGCTGTCTCAAAGGGTAAGAGATCCTTCATTTTTACTGATGCAGAGTATTCCATGGTGTAAATGTACCACAGCTTTTTTATCCACTCATCTACTACTTGGGCTGTTTTCAGATCTTAGCCATTGTAAGTTGTGCTGCTATGGACATAGGGGTACATATATCTTTTCTGATTCTTGTTTCCAGTTTCTTAGGATATATTCCTAGAAGTGGGATCACTGAGTCAAATGGGAGTTCCATATTTAATTTTTTGAGGAAACGCCAAACTGTTTTTCATAATGACTGCACCAGTCTGCATTCCCACCAGCAGTGTACTAGGGTTCCATTTTCTCTACATCCTCCTGAGCACTTTCATTTGATGATTTTTTGATGGTATCCTGACAGGTGTGAGGAGATACCTCACTCTCCTTTTAATTTGCATCTTTCTGATGATCAGTGACTTTGAGCATTTTTTTCATGTCTATTAGCCATCTGTATGTCCACTTGGAGAAGTGTCTATTTAGGTCCTGTGCCATTTTTTTTAAAGGGAGTATTTGTCTGCCTTTTGTTAAGTTATATAAGTTCCTTATATATTTTGGATATTAACCCTTTATCATATGTATCATAGTCAAATATGTTCTCTCATATAGTGGGCTCCCTTTTTGTTAGTTGGTGCTTTCTTTTATCATCCAGAATTTTTTTTTTAATTTTGATGTGGTCCCATTTGTTTATTTTCTCCTTAGTTTCCTTTGCCCTAAGAGTTGTAGCTTCAAAGATATTGCTGCAAAAGATACCTGAGATTTTGCTACCTATGGTTTCTTCTATGATTTTTATAGTTTCATGCCTTATATTTAATTACTTTATTCATTTTGAGCGTATTTTTGTGTATGGTGTAAGTTGATGGTCTAGTTTCATTTTTTTGCATGTAACTGTCCAGTTTTCCCACACCACTTATTGAAGAGACTGTCTTAACTCTATTGTATGTTCTTGCCTCCTTTTTCAAATATTAATTGAGCATAATGGCTTTGGTCGATTTCTGGGGTTTCTGTTCTATTCTATTGATCTATATGTCTGTGCTTGTGCTAGCACCAGGCTGATTTGATTACAATGGCTTTGCAGTATAACTTGATATCTGGTATTGTGATACCTCCAACTTTGTTTTTCTTTCTCAAGATTGCTGTGGCTATTCATGGTCTTTTTAGGTTCCACATAAATTTTTGGAGTACTTGTTCTAGATCTGTGAAATATACCGTTAATATTTTAATAGGATTTGCATTTAATCTATAAATTGCTTTGGGTAGTAGGGACATTTTAATGACGCTAGTTCTACCAATCCACGAACATGGTATATTCTTTCATGTAATATATATTCCTCTATTTTTTTTCCAACTTCCGGTAGTTTTCCAAGTACAAGTCCTTTTCTTTATGGGGTAAGTATATTCCTAAGTATCTTAATTTTCTCATTGCTATGGTAAATAGGCCTATTTGCTTAGTTTCTCTTTCTGAGAGTTAATTATTGGTATATGAAAATGCCATCAATTCTGAATGTTGATTTTGTATCCTGATACATTGCCAAATTGCTAAATTAAATCTAGTTGCTTTTTCATGGAGTCTTTAGCGTTTTCTATGTACAATACCATGTCATCTAAAAATAATGAGAGTTTTATTTACTCATTTCCAATGTGGAATCCTTTTATGTTTTCTACTTCTGTGATTGCTGTGGCTAGCATTTTCAGTGCTATGCTGAATAAGAGTGGTAAAAGCAGACATCCTTGTCTTGTTCCTATTCTTAAGGGAAACGGTTTTAGATTTTGCCCATTGAGTAGGATGTTCTCTGTAGATTTGCCATACATGGTTTTTATTATGTTGAGGTATGATCCCTCTACTCCTGTTTTGTCAAGAGGTTTTATCACAAAAGGGTGTTGGATTTTGTTGAATGCATTTTTCTGCATCTATTACGATCATGTGATTTTTGTCTTTCAATTTGTTTATGTGATGTATCACATTTATTGATTTGTGAATATTGTACCAGCCTTGGCTTCCTGGAGTAAATCCCACTTGGTCATGGTGTATGATCTTTTAATATATTGTTGGGTCCAATTTGCCAAAATTTTGTTGAGGATTTAACATCAGGGCTATTGGCCTGTATTTCTCTTTCTCTGTAGTGTCTTCATCTGGTTTTGAAATTAGGATAATGCTAGCTTCATAAAAAAAGCGTGGAAGTATTCTTCCCTCTTGGAAATTTTGGATAATTTGAGGAGGATAAGTGTTACTTCTTCTTTGAGTGTTTGCTTAAACTCCTCTGTGAATCCATCCAGACTTGGGCTTTTCTTTGCTGGTAGTTTTTTGATTACTGCTTTGATTTCATCAGTTGTTTATGGCCTATTTAGGTTTTTGATTCTTCTTGATTCAGTTTTGTAAGATTGTTTTTTTCTAAAAATTTGTTCATTTCATCCACATTGTCCAGCTTGTGGGCATATAGTTGCTCATAGAATTTTCTTAAGAGCCTTTGTACTTCTGTGATGTCAGTTGTTACTTCACTGCTTTCATTTCTCATTTTGATTATTTGTGTCCTCTCTGTTTGATTCTTGGTGAGTCTGGCTAAAGTTTCATCAATCTTGTTTATCTCTTCAAAGCACCAGATCTTGATTTCATTGATCTTTTCTATTTTTTTTGTGTCTCTGTATCAGTTATTTCCACTCTAATTTTTATTTTGTCCTTCCTTATAGCTGCTCTGGGCTTTTCTTTTCTTTTTTTAAAAATATAGTTTTATTGATTTCAGAGAGGAAGGGAGAGAGAGAGAGAGATAGAAATATCAATGATGAGAGAGAAACGTTGATTGGCTGCCCCCAGAATGCCCACCCTGGGGATCAAGCCCACAAGCTGGGCATGTGCCCTTGACTGGAATCAAACCCGGCATCTTTCAGTCTGCAGGCCGACGGGCTGTCCACTGAGCCAAACCAGCTAGGGCTGGACATTTATTGTTCTCTTTCTAATTCTTTAACTTATAGGTTTAAATAATTTATTATTAAATTTTCTTCTTATTTATTAATTTATTATTATTATTATTATTATTATTATTATTATTATTATTTTAGGTAGGTTTGTAATGCTAT
Organism: Myotis daubentonii; assembly: GCF_963259705.1. Classification (NCBI taxonomy): domain Eukaryota; kingdom Metazoa; phylum Chordata; class Mammalia; order Chiroptera; family Vespertilionidae; genus Myotis; species Myotis daubentonii. The sequence goes on from NC_081840.1 coordinate 123,495,155, forward strand.
GAACTTCCCTCTCAGGACTGCTTTCACTATGTTCCAGAGATTTGGGGTTGTTGTGCATTCATTTTCATTTGTTTCCAGGAAGTTTTTATTTCTTTCTTGATCACATTGGTAATTCATTCATTGTTTAATAATGTCTATTTAGCTTACATGTGTTTAAATGTCCTTAATGTTTTACTGTAGTTGATTTCTAATTTCATTCCATTATGTTCTGAGAAGATGCTTGGTATGATTTTTCAGACTTTTTTGTTGTTGTTGTTGTAACATGTAGTTTATCTTTGAGAATGACCCATGTGCATTTGAGAAGAATATTTATTCTGCACTTTTGGAGTGACATGCTCAATTAAATCCATCTGACCCAGTGTGTCATTTAGAGTCATGTTTTCCTTGTTAATTTTTTATCTGGAAGATCTGTCTAGTGAAGTCAGTGGGGTGTCAAAGTCTCCTACTATGACTGTATTGATGTTGATCTCTCCATTAATGTCCTTCAAAATTTATATATTTAGTTTCTACTATATTGGGTATATATGTGTTTACCAGGATTATCTCCTCTAATTGGATCAATCCCTTTAGTGTTATGTAGTGACCTTTATTGTCTCTTGTAATGGCCTTCATTTTGAAGTCTATTTTGTCAGATATGTGTATTGCTACCCCAGCTTCTTTTTCATTTCCATTTGCATGGAAAATTTTTTCTACCCCTTCACTCTCATCTTCTGTGAGTATTTTGTTCTGAGGTGGATCTCTTGTAGACAGCATATAATTGGTTCATGTTTTTGTATCCATTCAGCATTCCTTTGTCTTTTGATTGGAGCATTTAATCCATTTACATTTAATGTTATTATTGAAAGATTCTTATTTATTGTCATTTTAATCCTTATGCCTATCTTTATCTATCTCTATTTATTCTTCCCTTTATCATTTCTTGTAGTGCTAATTTGGTGGTGACAAACTCCTTTAGCCTTTTTTTTTTTGGTCTGGGAAACTCTCTATTTTACCATCAATTTTGAATGATAGCCTTGCTGGATATAGCCTTGGCCTGTAGAGTTTCTGATGAAAAATCAGCTGGAAGTCTTATGGGAGCTCTTTGTAGGTAATAAATTGCTTTTATCTGCTGCCTTTAAGATTCTCTCTTTGTCTTTAATTTTTTGGCATTTTAATTATGATGTGTCTGGGTGTGTGCCTGTTTGGGTTCTTCTTTCTTGGTATTCTCTTTGCCTCCTGAACTTGTGTGACTTTTTTCTTTACCAGGTTAGGGATGTTTTCTACCATTATTTCTTCAAACACTTTCCCTATCCCTTTCTGCCTCTTCTGGTACACCTGCTATTCAGATATTCTTATGTTTTTTTGTTGTCCCACAGCTGCCTTAAACTGTCTTTCTATTTTTTAATTGTTTTTTTTTTTTTCTTTTTGGTTCTCTGATTGATTTTTTTTTCAACGCTGTCTTCTAATTCACTGATTCAATCCTCAGCTTCCCGTAATCTGCTGTGTATTCCTTCCAATGTGTTCTTTATTTTTGCTATGTCATTCTTTATTTCTGTTTTAATAGTTACTATATCTTTTCTCATGCTGTTGAGCATCTTTACCATCATTATTCTGAACTCTATATCAGATAAATTTCTTATTTCCATTTCATTTAGCTCTTCTCCTGGGTGGGACAATTGCCATTTTTCCCCAGGCAATAACTGGGGGAAGGTCTGCCTGAGAAAGAAATCCTCTGCAGCATGAGGGAATGAGTCAGCCCAGCAAACCAGGTTGGCTGCCCTCCTTGCTCCAACCCCAGAACCCCAATTCCTAACTTCTGCTCACACTGCTCCAGTCCACTTTCCCCTCCCTCTGCCAGAGCCCAAGGTGAGTGGCTGCACACAAAATTTTGTGCATTGCCCGGTTAAGAGGATGTCTGCATGTCCAGCTTTCTGTCCCTGGCAGACAGCAACTCTGCTACTTTTCACAGCCAGAAGTTATGTGGGCATCTTTCTCAGTTCTGGTGCTCTGAGCTGGGGAGCCCAGCTTGTGGTTCCCAGAGTTCTCAGTGGGAACCCCCACAGCTGAGATATTCCTCTGGAACTTCAGCTGTTGTCTGTGGGAAACTGTCCAACCATTTAACACCTCCATACTTCCTACCAGTCTCTATGCAGACTCTACTTTCCATCCTCAGTTATCAGGGTTCTCTCCAGCTGGTCTTCAGTCGATTATTTAGAGTGGTTTTTCTCTATTATAGTTGTAATTCCAATTTGGTCCTGGGAGCTTGTCAGTGTAGCTTCCACTTACTCCACCACTGTTTTGGAATCTTCCAATTACATTTATATGTCCTAGTATTGGAGAAACAACATTCATGGCAGTGGGTGTACAATAATGAGAGGGTTGAAAGATATGGTCCCTGTCCTCATAGAGATCACAGGCTGTCACACTGGTCTTTAGGCTTCAAACACTACTGCTCTCTGACATTCTTATTAAAAAGAGAGGTGATTCTGATCCAAGCATCCAAGAGTAGCCAAAAGGTTTCAAGGGGGTTTTACAAGAATTAACATAAGATTATATATGGAACACTTAGGAAAGTGCTAGCAAATTCTAGAAGCAGCTGGTTCATCTGAAGAGGCCCAAGAGTAGGATACAATTCTGGGGCTTTGAAAAAAACTATGCTGATATGTATCTTAACATGGAATTAATAGTTCAAGTTTTATTGTGACGTCCATAATATTACTATATCTCCAGTCATAAAAGAAACAAAACTTATTTTGTAACATTGTCCTTTCACTTACTATAAAATTAAAATAATTCCTTATCTTCTTTGGTGGTCCCAATTATTACAATTTAGTTCTCTATAACTCATATATTTATTCAAATATTTATTGAACATCTAGTACTCCAGCATCACCTATACTATGCTCAAAGTTCTGAACATAATAATTTATTCCAAGATTTTAATGTTTCTGATATTACATAGTCATACATACAAGTGTGTGCATAAACACACACACATAAAAACATAACAGTAATCATTAATCTTTTCAATTCTGAAAAATATGTAATTTAGTGGAAATACTGTATTTTGAATTTTTCCTATAATAAAAATGTATGCATTTGAATATGTAAGAGTTCAATGTATTTTATAATATTTAAAAATTCTTGGCAAACAAACATAGAATTAAAAGTTACTTAACTTCCATGAATAATGACTGAAATTAGTGTCTGTACAATTGCCAAATTTAAAAAAAAGACTATTTTGAGCAACTCAGAGTATTTTATAAAAAATTCAATATTTTTGAAATTTGTATTGCTTATATTTTAAATATTACTAGATAAATTAACATTAAGATTACTGTATTCTTAAAAAAGATTACTGTATTCTTATATATCAGAATTTCTTTGCTTCAATTTTCTTACTTCTTTTAATCCCATCCTATGTATTTTTTACACTAAGTTGTTTATTTTTCTCTGTAAGCAAAGATAATAGAGAAAAAAACAACATAAGTCTTGACAGAGATCAGGATTAAAATGTTAATAGGCATTACTTGATATGTCAAGCTAAAACCAAAATTTAATTTTCTGATCAGCAGGTACAGTCCTATGGATAAAATGGGAACTTCAACCCAGAAACTACAATGTTTTTGGATGTCATTGCCTGTCTACAAAGAGGTTTCTCTGATCTGAATCACAAAGAACTATGATTTGAAAGTGTTAGATAAGACATAATGGTGCTTTGTTTATCTAAATGGGTTTATATCTAGGCTTTACAATTTACTAGTTGGTAATCTTTGGAATGCTACTCAACTTCTCCTCACTTCAGTTCTATAATGATACTTAACTCAAGGGTCATGTGCAAATTAAAATCATCTGTGATGAACTCTCATCATAATGTTTGTTATATGGTACATAACAAATAATATCTATTATTATTACTTAAATATTATTATATTGCATTGTGTGCTCAACACCCAAAATCAAATCATCTTTATTTCTAGTCTAATTTCTGAGCAAATGGAAGTAGAGAAAAAGATAGCTAACAGATCCCAAAATATCACCTTCATTACTTATTGAAGCTAGGTTTTTTCTACATGTTCCTTTTCTTTCATTTCCTTTCCTGTAATGTTGGAATATTCTGTTATCTATCTAGGTATTGTTTCAAGAGTGTGTTCAGGCCCTAACTGGTTTGGCTCAGTGGATAGAGCGTTGGCCTGTGGACTGAAGGGTCCCAGGTTTGATTCCGGTCAAGTGCATGTAACCTTGGTTGCAGACACATCCCCTGGGATGTGCAGGAGGCAGATGATCGATGATGTTTCTCTCTCATCAATGTTTCTAACTCTCTATCCCTCTCCCTTCCTCTCTGTGAAAAATCAAAAAAATATATTTTTTTTAAAAAAAGAGTGTGTTCGGTATAGAGCATGCCCTTTAGAGCCTAATGCCATACTAGCTATGAGTGTTTGCTAACACCAATACATAACGTTTCCTTTGCTGTGGGATGATCTTTATGTTTTGCTCTTAGTCATGGAGTGACTCTTGTTGAAATGATAGCTAACAACTGTTCAGAGGTTTTAGATAATAGGGATGTTTTCACTGAAAATAGTACAAACAAAAATTTTGACCCATTTTTCCCCTCTTCTCCTCTGCAGGGTTTTAAAGATGTTTGATCCCTCTGAGAGAGTATGATATAGTCTTCAGGCTTTGAGTTATAAGTTAGCCATCTCTAAAGCATTTCAGCCTACTGACCTCAAGCTTAAAAAGTTGGGAAAGCAATCTGAAAAGTTACAAAATTGAGAAATGAGCAAAAAGGAAAGGTTTCAGGCGAAAATAAAAATCACTAACATCATCACCTACTATATTCAATTTAGAGTGTATATTTTCCAGCACATTCTCCAAAGATTTTTTTTTTTTGACAATAAAACACAAGGCCTCGCTACAAATTGAGAATAATCTACAAAAGGAATGGTTCACTATACATAGAGGTATTATATCAAAGACAGTATTTGGGACTCAACTGTTGAGAAAGCCTATTTTCCTGAATAGTTATTGGCCTGACATCGTATCTTGTCCTTTTTTGTTTTCTCCTTTTTTAATTCTCTTCTAAGAAATCCCTGTCTCTCATTATGAAGTACTGTTTTTATGACAATATTAAACTCTACCTTTAACACTCAAGACCCCGATCATTATATATCCATATGACTATATGCAAATGTGTATCATTAACTGCCATATTGTATCTTCCTCTTTTAATTAACCATGTCATATTATCATGTTAGTTTATCAAATACTATTTCCACTAATATTATATGCTTACAGGAGCCATTGTTAATAAGATTCTCTTGTCCTCCATGGACTCAATGAGCCCTGCTTGAGTCACATTCACAGGTTTCAATGTCCAGAAGAGTTTTGATCTTACTGTGGGACTTATTATTTTCCTCTGTGGATATTTTATATTTATATCACAGAATTCTTTGTCATTTTATTAAATGTTGCTTTCAAGTAACTTTCCCAGCTTACTCTGAAATCTTTCATCTTCCATTTCTTTTTATAGAAAACTTAATCTTTCTTCTGAGTAAAGAGTAAATGACAATTTATTCATGAAACCTCTCCAGATAACTCAGTTAAAAATCATTGTTTAAAATACTGGTTTTCACATCAAATTTTTTGAGCATAATTATCACTAAGTCAAGAATAACTGAGGCTTTCCCTAGCCAGTTTGGCTCAGTGGATAGAGCATCAACCTGCAGACTGAGGGTCCTGGGTTTGATTCCAGTCAAGGGCATGTACCTCAGTTGCAGACTTGATCTCTGGCCCCAGTCGAGGTGTATGTGGGAGGCAACCAACTGATGTCTCTCTCTCTCTCTCTCTCTCTCTCTCTCTCTCTCTCTCTCTCTCTCCCCTTCCCTTCCACTTTCCACCATCATCACCAGTTTGAGATAATAATAAGATTCCAACTCATCTAGGTATCACCCATTGGGCCTACACATAGCCATACCTTTAAAAATTAAATTAAAAAAAAATTTTCCACAGTAAATGATCATCACCAAAACAAAATATTGAAAAAACTAGATATGTCATTTTTCTAGGAAGCAAATGAAAGTTGCATAGCAGAATTATGAGTGGGGGATGAAATAATAGCATGTACTGCCATGCTAGCGGTGGGCCTGAGCAACCTCGAAGTTCTGGTCACCTGGGTACAAGATCACAAAGAAGCAAAGATAAAGCAGAAAAATCTCAGGTGATGGATTACTCAAAATAAGCAACTTTATTTTGGTAACTTTATGAGGGTTTGACCTGAGAGGAGAAACCAAACCTGTGGTAATGGCATTGATGCTGAAAATTATTTGATATGTAATTGAATGTTTCTTTTGTGTTTTGGAAAATTGAACTTTGATTCCTGAACAACTCAAGTAGAATAGAATACAGCAGTGGAGCAAAAGTCAGATTCCAGTATATTTTGCATTAGTACTTTACTGCTACAACACACAAGCTGTTCTGTGGTTCCATTACACTATTACATCATGGCTAGGCTGTCATATTAGATCATATACAATTGTAAATAAACAATATAAAATGTAATACAGAAGTAAAAGTGCCTTAATAGAATGAACTGTAGTTTCACAAGCATTAGGTGAAATCAATTAGTTTCATAGCATATGACAAATAGTGAATTAAATATATGGAGACATTGTATAATGGCCATTTTGAAAGATAAGTAAAAATTAAACCTTATTAATAGCTATTATTAATATTAAGTATATATAAAGCAAAAAGCTCACAAAATATTGCAGTTTGCTGTAGATATAATTTGTATATGACATTTAGCAAGTTAATATTTGAAAATGTCTGCATCATGCTATTTGATATTAAAGTTGATTCTGTTTCATTAAAAGTTATTTTGAAAAAAGAATGCTCCTGCATGCCATTTTAATGTTCTCTATTTGAAAATGAGAGATTTTAATTCAAACCACATATGTAATTATCACATCTTCAGAAGTGCATGTTTATGTATATGAGGGGACCTCGTTTCTAATATATATGTTTCATTGTAGTACGATGTAATCTAGTCCACATTTCAAAGGTTATTAGCCTACTTGATGCCAAAAGATCGTCTATATTAGTGATAACTGGCTTTTATAAATATTGCTCATTATGCAAATGCACTATTTACAAGCACCATTAGGCCAAGGTTGATTTGCAGATTTCTGTAATAGGTTTTCTGAATTTATTATGAGGCAAAAGATTTGACAATAGGTAAATTAGGAGTTGATCTTAGATACTTACAATTTGGAATCTAAAAAATTTGGGGTGTTTTCTGGTTCATGAGTAGTAAAACAGGGCTGAGTGGGAGACAGAAATGAAAATAGATTAGGTGTGAATGTCAGCAGACTCTTCCTTAACCATCTAAACTGGAAGAATCTGGTGATACCTCTAACCAAACTAATCCATTGCCACATTACACCAAGTCAGTATCAGCTAATTTTGCTGAAACTAAACTCAAAATATTTAGTTCTGAATTCAGAGAGCACTGGAAGCAATATTAGGCTCCAGCTTTCGAAACATATAAACCTCTCTTCTTATAGACTGAGAAAGCCAGTCTCCGCCTACTTTAGGTTATTTGTATAGCATGATAACTACACTTAAAAATACTGAAAATTTGCTAAGAGAGTAGATTTCAGGTGCCCTCATCACAAAACAAATGGTAATTATGTGAGGAGATATGTTAATTAGGTTGATTGTAGTAAACATTTCACCGTGTGTATGTATGTCAAACCATCATGTTGTACACTTTAAATATACAAACACAATTTTTATTAAAAATAACATAGTAAAAAGTTGTTCTGAAAGAGAGCACAGAGTTAAAGGAGCTGCAAGCAGATCTCTATTGAAATGGTGAAACTAACTATGGTAGGGTTGAAATGTGACAGGTATTACTTGATTGTTTTGTTTTTGTTTTTAAATATGTTTTTATTGTTGTGTTTTTTTCCCCTTTATAGAGAGAGAGGAAGGTAGAGAGAGAGAGAGAAACATTGATGTGAGAGAGAAACATCTATGTGAGAAACATCTATCTGCTGACTCGCATGCACCCGGATCTGGGTTCAAACCAGGAACCTTTCAGTGCACAGGATGATGTGCAACCAACTGAGCCATACAGACCAGGACTTGATTATTTCTTATATGTAACTGCCATTCATTGAACACTAGTATTGGCAAGAATAGAAAAAATATTAAAATAATGTCCTTGCCTTATTAAACTTAATACCAGCCAGAAAGACATAAATAAGTTTTATCTTAAGTCATGGGCAATAGAATCTCTGTAAAGTGCTCCTGAGCAGGATGCATGGGGCATGAGTTCTTCTGCAGAGTTGGGGAGCTTGGGGAAGTACTGTCTTTGCTTAATTCCATACTCTCCATTTACTGGCTCTGGCTAGGTACCTCGGTCAGTTAGAGTGCTGCCCAGATATGCTAAGGTTGTAGGTTCAACCCTGTCAGGGTATATACAAGTGTCAACCAATGAATGCATAAGTGGAACAATAAATTGAAGTTTCTCTCTCTCTCTCTCTCTCTCTCTCTCTCTCTCTCTCTCTCTCTCTCTCTCTCTCTCCCTCTCTCTTTCTCTCTCTCTAAAATCAATTGAAAATAGTCTTCATTTAATTTTCTATATAAAATAACAGTATGATGGCTAACATTTCAGAAAAGTTCGATATCAATTTATATTTACATTTCATAGATCTAAGCATATTTCAGAGCGCCCACTTCCTTCTAGATCACTCCTCCAGAAACACCTGATCTACAGCTTTAATCATTCCATGGGAACTGTGTGTGACACCTTCAGAATTAGCTTGTAAATCTCATAACTTTTTATAAACTCACACTTAAAAACTATATATTGTATCAATTCTGTATTATTTTTTCTGAGTGTTTTATTTTTAGTATTATTTTTTAATTGTTGGTTGATTCATTTGTTTTAATAACTTGCTTGCACCAAAGTTAAAGAATCCATCTTTCCCTGTGGTCTGCAGCCACTGACATTTATACTCAACCTTTTTGTATGAACGTGTTTCAGTCTTTGTTGCTTTACCTACCAGGGTTGTCTCTGTCTCTGCATAGCTTAGTGGTCAACTGGAAAATAAAAGTATATTGTCTTCTAGCACCCCCAAACCAGGAAAGCTTTTATCTTTTGCCAATAGACCTCCGTGGATTGAGAACATATTTTAAAGTTCAGCATTTCCAAAAACCACCTTGTTTTTTTATTTTCTGCTGGACCCTTCTGTGTTTCCTTTGAACATATGTCCAGCCTCCTGTACAGTCAGGCATCTATGGAAAGATTGGACCGTCTTTAGATCCCTTGGAATGTGTGTAGCCGCAAGGTGGCCAGAGGGTATATAGAGAGATTATCAATCCCGGACCACAAGGGTCTCTCATACCAGGATTTCACTGGCCACCCAATTTTCCCACAAAGACCACTCACGGAAAACTGATAGATTTTTCATTTTTCTGCACCACATCAAGGAAGCTCTGTGCATCAGCAAAGCCAGCTCCACCCTTGTAGAACCATTTTAGGTTAAAAAATAAAACAGGCAAGGTAGATTACTGTGTTTAGTGTATTTCTAATTCTGCATTTATGGATGACCAAAATGTTTACCAAAAGTTTCAAAGAGAGGATTGGTATTGAGGTAGGTATGAAAAAAAATTCTAACCAAATATGATTTTATGAAAATGCTAGAGACAGAATATTTATCAAGTTAAGATAATATTCAGGTACAAGGTGACAAGTGTTTGAATTATGGTTGTAACTATGGAAATGAATAGTGTTTATGTGATATGACCTGAAGATATTAAAGTGAGTGGTGAATATAATTTTGGAATATTTAGCATAGAAAAGGGGTGGGATCATAAATCAAAAGAGAATTCAAGAAAACCTTATTCACAAAGGAAGACAATACATAGTCTCTCAGGCGTGTTAAACTTGAGGTGCCAGTAGGAAGGACCTTCAGATAGTTAAGTCCAATCGGCATTGAAAAATGAGGCACAGTTGTTACAAAAAAGGAAGAACTGCAGAAAAGACTTGGAATTCATTCTCATAGGTGTGATTATTTAATCTCTGGGAGAATGAGTTTTCTAGGATTATAAAATATGTAATATGTATTTATATATATATATAATCTAGTTTTCTAAGACATATTCTCTCCCCCTCTCTCTCTTGCAAATCCCTTGGAAGTAGAAATTGCATAACAGAAGTAAGAGAGGAGAATGACAAATCACTTGCCAAGGTCTAAGACAGAGAAAGTGTAAGGTAAGGATAAACTGGAGAAAGTTCTCCCTGAAGCAGGAGAGGAGAAAGAGTTCGCATCAAAAGAGACAGAATGATGAAGGAGGTAGAAAATCCTATATAATAAAACCCTAATATGCAAATCGACCAAACAGCAGAACAACCAGTGGAATGACCATTCACTATGACTTGCACTGACCACCAGGGGGCACCAGCCAAGGTGGGTGCCGGCAGAGGCCCTCTGATTGCCTCGCCTGCCGGTTGCCCCACAGATGGCCCTGATCGCTGGCCAGGTGTAGGGACCCTACCCTATATAATGGGAACAGTCTCTTAGATTTAAAACCTGGCAAGGCTACTCTAACACTGAAAAAATAGGATGATGCAATGATGACATGCATGAACTCTGGCTTGCACATTTTTGTGGTCAGCCCTGATTCTAACACTTATAACTATGTGATAAAGTCAATTACTTAACTTTTTTTTGCTTCAGTTTTTCCACCCATAACATGGGAAAAGTGGTACTTCTGCCTCAGAAGGATCATGTTATGGACTACTTTTTACAATCAGGGCAAATAAATGCAAGGTGCCTTTCGCCTGCATGAAATATATGGTCACCGGTGCATGCAGCATCCTGGATTGTGAGAGGGATGTCTGACTGCTGGTTTAGGCCTGACATCCCCTAAGGGGTCCCGGATTGCAAGAGGACTCAGGTCGGGCTGAGGAACACCACCCCCCTGCCTCCGCCTCCCCATGTATGAATTTCATGCACCAGGCCTCTAGTGAATTAATAAAGTCTCTTGAGAACTGAATGTCATTGAGACTTTAAAAGAGAAAGGCTAATTGTGGACAAATGCTGCAGAGATATGGCCAGCAGAATGACTGAGAACAGGATTTCAGTCATTAAGTTGTCATGGGAGATCTTGCTCACTACTCCCAGGGAACCTAAATTTATAATAGAGAATAATTTTAAGCATGACATTTCTATAGAAAGAGAATGTTATATCTAATTAGATTCATGCAAAGCCTCATTTTATTAGTATTTTTATTATTTTGGTAATGGGGACAGTTCAAAATCTTTCCTACTTTTTCTATTCAGGGAACATAGTAAGAGAATACTAGAATGACAAAATAATCATATTAATAGCTATTCTTCTAAAGTTTGCATTACTTTTTTCTTGATTTTGGCACAGATATTATTTTTAAGACTTTTAAAATACATAATACAAATAGACTGAACCTAATGCCTTTATACATTGCCTTATTTGATTCTTATAACATTCTTCTGAATTAGAGATTATATAAAAGGAATAAAAGCCAGAAGGATGATAAACCACCTGCCAAGGTCATATACAGCCAAGGAGTGAAGGAGCTGGTGTTCTATGTCATGTCTTTTAATGCCTGTAATCATTCTGGTAAGCCATACTCCTGAGGAGTGGAGGGTGTATATTCCCAGGTTCCCAATCAAACTCCCAGAAATGCATACATATATAAGCAGACGTTTATCCATTCCTACTCTCAATGCCCTAATTTATACTCTTTCTTCATCTTACCTATATTTTTTTCTCTTCTACTGTTCTCTCTATTCCACCTCTAATTTCACTTACTGCTGCCTCCATGATTTCTTAAAACTATAATGGTAATTACAAAATCAAAGGAAAAATTGCTCTTACCTCTTTCTGTGATATTGTAGTTATTTTTAAAAACATTTTCTTCAGTATTTCACCACATTTCTCCTTCTTTTTTTTATTGCTTAAAGGATTACAAAAGGTATTATATATGTCTCCTTTTCCCCCCCACCCTTGAGGATCCCCTGGCCTCCCCTACCCCCCAGTGTCTTATGTCCATTGGTTATGCTTATATGCATGCATACAAGTCCTTCAGTTGATCTCTTAACCCACCCCTTCTGCCCCTCTAACCTCCCTGGCCTTCCCACTGCAGTTTGACAGCCTGTTTGAGGCAGCTCTGCCTCTGTATCTATTTTTGTTCATAAGTTTATAATGGTCTTTATTATCCATGAATGAGTGAGATCATGTGGTATTTTTCCTTCATTGACTGGCTTATTTCACTTAGCATAATGCTCTCCAGTTCCATTCATGCCATTGCAAATGGTAAGAGTTCCTTCTTTTTTTACAGCAGCATAGTATTCCATTGTGTAGATGTACCACAGTTTTCTAATCCATTCATCTACTGATGGGCACTTAGGCTGTTTCCAGATCTTAGCTATGGTGAATTGTGTTGCTATGAACATATGGGTGCATATATCCTTTCTGATTGGTGTTTCTGGTTTCTTGGGATATATTCCTAGAAGTGGGATCACAGGGTCAAATGGGAGTTCCATTTTTAGTTTTTTGAGGAAGCTCTGTACTGTCTTCCATAGTGGCTGCACCAGTCTGCATTACTACCAGCAGTGCACAAGTGTTCCTTTTTCTCCACATCCTCTCCAGCACTTGTCGTTTGTTGATTTGTTGATGATAGCCAGTCTGACAGGTGTGAGATGGTACCTCATTGCTGTTTTGATTTGCATCTCTCGGATGATTAGTGACTTTGAGCATGTTTTCATATGTCTCTTGGCTTTCTGAATGTCCTCTTTTGAAAGGTGTCTATTTAGGTCCTTTGCCCATTTTTTGATTGGATTGTTTATCTTCCTTTTGTTAAGTTGTATGAGTTCCCTATAAATTTTGGAGATTAGGCCCTTATCAGATATGTCATTGGCAAATATGTTTTCCCACACAGTGGGTTTTCTCGTTGTTTTGTTGATGGTTTCTTTTGCTGTGCAGAAGCTTTTTATTTTGATGTAGTCCCATTTGTTCATTTTTTCTTTAGTTTCAAGTGCCCTAGGAGCTGTATCAGTGAAGAAATTGCTTTGGCATATGTCTGAGATTTTGTTGCCTTTGGATTCTTCTAGAATTTTTATGGTTTCCTGTCGTACATTTAAGTCCTGTATCCATTTTGAGTTTATTTTTGTGTATGGTGTAGGTTGGTGGTCTAGTTTCATTTTCTTGCATATATCTGTCCAATTTTCCCAGCACCATTTATTGAAGAGACTATCTTGGCTCCATTGTATGTTCTTGCCTCCTTTGTCAAATATTAATTGAGCATATTGGTTCGGGCCGATTTCTGGACTCTCTATTCTATTCCATTGATCTATATGTCTGTTCTTGTGCCAGTACCAGGCAGTTTTGAGAACAGTGGAATGGTAATACAGCTTGATATCTGGTATTGAGATCCCACCTACTTTGTTCTTTCTCAAGATCGCTGCAGCTATTCCGGGTCTTATTTTATTACAGATGAATTTTTGGAGAGTTCGTTCTAGATCTGTGAAATATGCCATTGGTATTTTAATGGGAAGTGCATTGAATTTATAGATATCTTTGGGTAGTATGGACATTTTAATGATGTTGATTCTACCAATCCATGCACACAGTATGTTCTCCCATCTGTTTATGTCTTCCTCTATCTCTTTTTTCAACGTCCTGTAGTTTTCTGAGTAGAGGTCTTTTACCGCTTTAGTTAAGTTTATTCCTAGGTAGCTTAATTTTTTTGGCACGATGGTAAATGGGATTGTTTTTTTTAGTCTCTCTATCTGAAAGTTCACTATTGGTGTATAGAAATGCCATAGATTTCTTTCCAGTTAATGTTGTATCCTGCTACATTGCCAAATTCATGTATTAAGTCTAGTAGTTTTTTGAAGGAGTCTTTAGGATTTTGTATGTATAATATCATGTTGCCTGCAAATAAGGACAGTTTTACTTCCTCTTTTCCAATTTGAATGCCTTTTATTTCTTCTTCTTGTCTAATTTCAATGGCTAATACTTCCAGTACTATGTTGAACAGAAGTGGTGAGAGTGCGCATCCCTGTCTTGTTCCTGTTCTTAGGGGAAATGGTGTTAGTTTTTGTCCATTGAGTATGATTTTGGCTGTGTGCCTGTCATATATGGCTTTTATTATGTTGAGGTATGATCCTTCTACTCCCACCTTGCTGAGAGTTTTTATCAAAAATGGGTGTTGGATTTTGTCAAATGCTTTTTCTGCATCAATTGATATGACTATGTGGTTTTTTTCTTTCAATTTGTTTATGTGATGTATCACATTTATTGATTTGCGGATATTGTACCATCCTTGCATCCCTGGGGTAAATCTTACTTGGTCATGGTGTATGATCTTTTTGATGTACTGCTGGATCCGATTTGCTAAGATTTTGTTGAGGATTTTGGCATCTATGTTCATGAGGGATATTGGCCTGTAATTCTCTTTCATTGTGTTGTCTTTTCCTGGTTTTGGTATTAGGGTGATGCTGGCTTCATAGAATGAGCTTGGAAGTGTTCCTTCCTCTTGAATTTTTTGTAGTAGTCTAAGGAGGATAGGTTTTAGTTCTTCCTTGAATGTTTGGTAAAACTCCCCTGTGAAGCCATCTGGTCCTGGGCTTTTGTTTGATGGAAGCTTTTTGATGACTGCTTCAATTTCTTCCATAGTTATTGGCCTGTTGAGATTTTTAGATTCTTCCTGATTGAGTTTTGGAATGTTGTATTTTTCTAGGAATTTGTCCATTTCCTCCAGGTTGTCTAGTTTGTTGGAGTAGAGCTGTCCATAGTATTTTTTAACAATCATTTGTATTTCTGTGGGGTCTGTTGTTATTTTGCCTCTATCGTTTCTGATTTTGTTTATTTGGGTCCTCTCTCTTTGCTTCTTGGTGAGTCTGGCTAGAGGTTTGTCAATCTTGTTTATCCTTTCAAAGAACCAGCTCTTGGTTTCATTGATTTTCTGTATTGTTTTTTTGGTCTCTATGTCATTTATTTCTGCTCTAATCTTTATTATCTCCTTCCTTCTGCTCACTCTGGGGTTTTCTTGTTGCTCTCTGTCTAATTATTTGAGATGTAGAGTTAGATGATTTACTACCATTTTTTCTTGTTTTTTGAGATAGGCCTGTAGAGCTATAAACTTCCCTCTTAGGACTGCTCTCATTGCGTCCCATAGGTTTTAGATTGTTGTGTTTTCATTGTCATTAGTTTCCAGGATGTTTTTAATTTCTTCTTTGATCTCATTGGTAACCCCATCAATATTTAATAACATGCTATTCAGCTTCCAAGTGTTTGAGTATTTTGGGTTGTTTTTATTGTAGTTTATTTCTAATATTATGCTTTTGTGGTCTGAGAAGATGCTTGGTATGATTTCAATCTTCTTGAATTTGGGGAGACTTTGTTTGTGACCCAATATATGGTCTATTTTTGAAGATGTCCCATGAGCACTTGAGAATAATGTATATTCCATGGCTTTGGGGTGAAGTGTTCTGAAGATGTCAATTAAGTCCATCTGATCTAGTGAGTCATTTAGGATTGCTGTTTCTTTGCTGATTGTTTGTCTAGAGGTTTTATCCAGTGATGTCAGTTGTGTATTAAAGTCCCCTACTATGATTGTATTGTTGTCGATCTCTCCTTTGATATCTTCCAGGAGTTGTTTTATGTATTTGGGTGCTCCTGAATTGGGTGCATATATGTTTATCAGGGTTATATATTCTTGTTGTATTGATCCCTTTAGTATTATGAAGTGACCTTCCTTATCTCTTGTTATGACCTTCACTTTGAGGTCTATTTTGTCCGATATAAGTATTGCTACCCCAGCTTTCTTTTCATTTCCATTTGCCTGAAAGATATTTTTCCATCCCTTCACTTTCAGTCTGTGTGAGTCCCTTCTTCTGAGATGGGTCTCTTGTAGACAGCAAATCTATGGGTCATGTTTTTTTATCCATTCAGCCACTCAATGTCTTTTGGTTGGAGCATTTAGTCCGTTTACGTTTAAAGTTATTATTGAAAGGTACTTGTTTGTAGCCATTTCTTTTTTTGTGTGGCTGCTTTGTTTCTGAGCTTTTTATTTCTTCTTTTTACACCAGTCCCTTTAGCATTTCTTGCATTGATGGCTTGGTGGTGATAAACTCCCTTAGGCTTTTTTTGTCTGTGAAGCTTCTTATTTCCCCTTCAATTTTGAATGATAGTCTTGCTGGATAGAGTATTCTTGGATTCAGTCCTTTGTTTTGCATCACTTTGTAAATTTCCGTCCATTCTTTTCAGGCCTGATGTGTTTCTGTTGAGAAATCATTTTACAATCTAATGGGAGATCCTTTGTATGTAACTTTCCGTCTCTCTCTTGCAGCCTGTAAGATTCTCTCTTTATCCTGAACATTTGCCATGGTAATTATGATGTGTCTTGGTGTGGGTCTTTTCGGGTTCACCTTGTTTGGGACTCTCTGTGCTTGTGTGACTTTTTTCTTCCCCACCTCAGGGAAGTTTTCTGATATTATTTCTTCGAATAGGTTTTCTAATCCTTGTTCCTCTTTCTGTTGTTCTGGCACCCCTATTATTTGTAATTGTTTTGTTTCATGTAATCCCAAAGCTCCCTTAGGCTCTCCTCCTGTCTTTTAATTTTTTTCTCCAATTGAAGTACAGTTTGGGTGTGTTTTGCTTCCTTGTCTTCTAATTCACTAATTCGGTCCTCCGCTTCTCCTAGTCTACTGTTGATACTTTCAATGGTGCTTTATATTGCAGCTATATCACTCATTTCTTTTTGGGTCTTACTTAGGTTGTTGATTTTTTCATCTGTTTCTTCTTGCTTCTTGCAGAGGTTGTCGATTTTTTCCTCCATACGGTTTATGCACTCTAGGACCCTTATTCTGAATTCTTTTTCTGTCATGTCGAATGCCTCTGTATCACTTAGCTGCTTTTCTGGCGAGACCTCCTTTCCTTTCCTTTGGGGGTTTCTTTGTCTACCCATGTTTGATCTCACTGAGATATCTAGATGTTGAGTCATTCAGTGGCTGCTCCCTGGGTAGCAGTGGCTCCTCAGGCTGTGGTTGCTCCTCGGGCAGTTGCGGTAGCAGCTGCTCCTCAGTTGGCAGCAGCTCCTCTGGTGGGTGCTGTTCACAGCTGTGGTGGCTCTTCTGGCTGTTTGGGGGAGGCTTCATGTACAGCTGCCGTTCCTCAGACAGAGGATGTGGTGATCAGGAGGCTGCTGTTGCTTGGATCTACTTTCCGTGAGAAGCAGGACTCCACATAGTCGCCCTGTCCCAAATCCAGTGTCTCCGGGTTCACAGCCGATCTCTGGATGCTGGGTCTTTGGGTGTATAGTATACGTTTCCAAAAAACAGCGACTCAAGATGGCGTGGTCTCCACGGCTGAGCCGGCGCTCCGGGAGAGATTTCAGCTGCAGTCTCCAACTTTCAATCCACTTTCTCAAGGATTCCTCCGTAGTTCCCAGCTGCAAACTGTCTCTCAGCTGAATATCCTCTGCTTATTCCGGCTGTATGTTACCTGCTTCAGCTGCTCACCCTAAAAGCTCCGGGACAAGGCACAGGACATGTCCGTCTATACCTCCACCATTTTTTTCTCTCCATTTCTCCTTCTATTAGGCTTATTATTGGTCTGTCTTACTCTCTTGTCCTAGCTTTTATTCTCACACCAATACATTAACAGTAGATTGTAAATTGTTTAGTGAAAAGAACTAAATCTTGTTCACCGTGATATCCCCTTCACCACAAATTAAAACAAAAAGTCCTCGTAATATTAATTAAAGTTGATGAAGTTTGTGAATGGCATGCATATTTTCTTAAATACCTAAATATCCAGCATTTTTTTTTCCTTTTGGAGACTTAATATATTTTTATTTAATATATGAATGATTGTGTGGATAAATAAAAGAGAAATTAATAATTGTCTGCCAGGGGTGCATCTCTCATCAGATATATACTGCATCTTATCTCTACTTACTCTTGATAAAAACAGAATAAAGGAACAGTAGGATAGAGGAATAACACAATATCTTTGGTCAACTAAAAGTATATTTCTTGAAAAATAGGAATAATAATTATTCAACTAACGTTTTCAATTTTTAGAGGTCCACAAATATCTTGAGAGTACATAGTGTGTGTGTGTGTGTGTGTGTGTGTGTGTGTGTGTGCATGCATGTGCATGGTGTGGAGAGGAGTTAAAGAGAATAGAATTCTTCAATTTTAAATTTATGCCAAACACACATTTTTAGTCCTTATAACTGAAGTTTGTGGTAACGTGGCAACAAAAAGGGACCAGTTGGGTCAATTTAAAGAAAGATCAGTCATTAAATTTGTTTTTTCTAAGTTTCTTTTTATAAAAAGAACTTTTGATCATTTGAATTTTTACTTTCTACTCACTTGTATTGATGATGTGTATATGGTCCAAAATAATCAACCAATTTTATTTCATCCTATGAAATTCCAACTAATTGTAAGTAGAGATTACATCAAAATCCTATAATAAATACTTCAAATGGCATTTGGAGGTCATGATGAACTTTGATCTTCTCTACTTACAGCTGAACTAAGGGTAATGTTGCTAATCACAAGTTAGATGATAAAATTGTTATTGTGTTCTGATACTAAGACTATACTCGTCTACAGAATATTTTTCCTTTACTGAGTGCTAATAAATATGCTCAATCCAGCAGGTGCTACCTTCTGTGCCAAGAAATCTCTCATAGAAATACACTCAAGAATTAGTGCTATGTAATGGGGGAAAACCCATAATTCAAGCACCTGAGTCCAGATCTAGTTTGATTTCAAGGTTTGATGAGAGCAGTTAGGGGTATATGTGTGGATGAAATAGAAGCTGGAAATACTGAGCAGGTGTGTATTGTGGTACCCTTTCCACACTTAATAATTTTTACACAAAACTTTCATGAATACAATTTAATACAGAAATATGAAGTATCTTCAAGATTATCTTAGAATGTTAGCAATACTAATTCCAAAAAAATTGAACTGCCTGGTTGGGCACATGTACCACCTCTAATCCTTTGAATTATATTTTCTTGGTTTTTAAACATCTACGCAATCACTGACAATGGATAAAGGTCTGTAATTGTTATTTCATTAATTATTTTTCATAAAAAGTCACATCTGACAAAATGTTACCAACTTTTAATTGTTGTTCACTATGTAGATCTGTGTTATATAATTCTCTGAGCTTACATTTAAAAAAGGAAACATATATATTATATATATATATATATAATATCTTACCTAATATAATATATAATATATATATATAATATATATAATAATAGACAAACATGTGAATTGCCTGTCCCTCTGCTATGCTCACTAGCCAATCAGAAGAGTATGCAAATTAACCCAACATAGATGGTGGTTAATTTGCATACGTAGGCCCGAAGTGGCTGGAGCAGCGAAGACTGAAGGCTCTGGCTGGAGAGAAGGCCTGGGTCCTGGGTGCTGGAGGAAAACCAGTGCCAGCAGCCAGGGGAAGGGAAGGTCTATTGCAAGAATCTTTTTATGCAACGGACCTCTAGTATCCATATATATTATATATGGATAAGTAACATTATTTAAATGTTTTCAAGTGTTTTATTTTAGAAAGGCACATTAAATAAATTTTTCTTTTCAAATAATAATAATTTTGCAAAGCACCTTGACAATCTGAGGGAGTAACTATATGTTTTTGTTTTCAGACTCTCAAGAGAGAGAATTATTTGTACACTGGAAGTGCAATAACTCAAGCAAGAAGCAAGACTTAGGAAGGCTTTGAAAGGCACTGGCATCCTTCTTCTTCTCCCTTATTTTATTCTATAACTAAGTTTGTTTAGTGGAATACAGTCATTTTAAATCAGCTGTTCCTACACACTGAAGAATTAGTAAACATATACTTTTAATTCATTGAAAATATATAAATTTGTTTAGGCAACTATTCTAAAATAGTATAGTAAGTGGTATCATATATCTTTGTATAATTTTCCTTTTTTATCATTTATCTTTCTGTAAACTCTTCCTTATAGTATTTAATGAAATATTTACTTTTAAATTAAACATAAAGATATAGATAAGTGTATCTTTTTTGTTTTATTTTTGTGTCCATGTCAGAACTACATATTATTCTAAAATTGTGTTTTCAAAAAAAATCCATATGAATTAAAATTAACTTTTATATAACCCCTTCTAATTAATGTAAGCAAAAAACTTTTGAGAGTAATTTCCCACTTACAAGGATTATCAGCTCCCATTCTTTCATGCTGTTTTAATGTTTTTAATGCTATTAAGTCAAATGTGTAAGATATAATTTTCAGAGCATGCATTAATTAGATAATTACATGAATAATAGGCAACATACAACTCAGTATCCAATATATAGGCAAGAATTGGATGACTGATTCCCATATTATCAATGTTGCAAAAATTAAATCAGAATAGTACTTTCTATGTTGTCTACTGATATATCTTATTTTGGCAAAGATGTTTCTTTTCCATTTGTTCAATGCATTGTTTCAAGGCTAATCAGCATTATTAATCTGCTCCTTCATCGCTATTTTTAATAGGAAGATGAAACAATACAGATTTAAATTTCGTTGAATACATAGAAATGAGATTTGAAGCAAATAATCTTTTAGGAAGGTGGTTCAGAAGAAGTACTGTGTATGGTACTAGATTATGATGATTTTATCCACATGATACTCCTTTGTGCTTAGGACAAGATTTTCCTGAAACGTATAATCACTGTGATGTTATATTTAGAGAAGGTAGGAGCACCACTTGATGCCAAGCACTCAAATATATGGGATTATTTATAAAAACAGCAATATAAGATATTATTATCCTAACCTCAGTTTATAGATAACAAATCCAATGTACAACACGTATTAGAAACATTCCAAAGCCATATAACTAAAAGTGGTAAAGTTGGGTTGGATGATATTTTTAAAATCAATGCTCTTCTATCATGTAACCTGAGAGTATATATTTAGCAAACAAAACAGAAACATTTTCTTTAAAGATCTATAATAGTATTATGTTGCTGATAAATATAATTAATCACATTACATCTCTCACTTGAATCATATAACAATTCTGTGTTAAGGGTGGGGCACTGATTCATCAATGCTATATTGTATTTATTTTCAAACTGCGAGTAAAATGTGTAATCAGGACTCAAACTCAGGTGGACTGTTGCCTAGGTACATGCTTTCTTTTCTATATAAGAGCTACTCACAGAAGTTCACCATCTTCCTGATGTCATTCACCAACATTGATGGAAAGGTGGGATTAGTATTATTGACTCCATCTCATAGATGTGATAAGTGAGGCACAGATAGGATGAATGATATATCTTAGTCACAGAGCTAGAAGGACAAATTTTTAAATTCTAGCTATTTTTCAAAAGAATAATAATCTCATATCAAATAAAATAATGATTCTTCACTTAAATTATTATATTGATATTATATTTGCTTGAATTATTATATTTTCTGGGAAGGTCATATGCAAAAATTTTAGGTAGATAATCTACCATTTCCTGAATATGTACTTAATGCTCAGAATGATGATATAAGGCTAAGGTTCTTATTTATATTTGACTAGAGGCCTGGTGCACAGATTCATGCACCCGTGGAGTCCTTCACCCTTTCTCAATCCAGGGATGTTGGAGAGCCAGTTTTGGCCTAATCCCTGCAGGCCAGGCCAAGGGACCTCACCAGTGCACAGATCCATGCACCAGGCCTCTAGTATGCTATAAGATCTTTGGCTAATCTTTTCCTGCCCTCTCCTCTTCCCCCTTCCCTCTGAGATTCATCAGTCTGTTCCATGTTTCCATGCCTGTGCGTTGAGCATCTGCCCCCTGGTGGTCAATGTGCATCATAGTTACCGGTCAAACGGTCGCTTAAGCTTTTATAGATAGATAGATAGATAGATAGATAGATAGATAGATAGATAAGACAGTATGTATTTCTTAGGTTGTCTCTGTGTGTGTTTCAATACCTAATCTTAGTGAATTACAATAAGAATTATTTTTCTCTTTACATTACATGATTATGGGTGTGAGTCAACTACATATTCAAGGACTCAGTATGAAGGACAGTCCCTGCTTGGAACACACAATTCTAATTTCAGAGGGGAAAGAGCAAATTAGTTTGTGAAACATAATGACTTTTAAAGCTACTACTCAGACTTGGCAAATAAAGTATCTGCTCACATAGAAGTGAACAAATCAAGTCACATGATCAAGACTAACATCAATGGGTCAGAGATTTATGCTTCTCCCACAGCAGGCACGGCAGCTGCTAGGAATATAATCCTTTCACATAGGGGAAAACGAACAGTTGTGAACAATCATATCAACTACACACAGTGTTTAATATACATTAACAGAATAGACTTTTAATTTAGGTCTGAACACTTCATATTGCCTTTTAGGCTGGTGTTGCTCAGTGGTTGAGCATAGACCCAGGAACCAGGAGGTCACTGGTTTGGTTCCTGGTCAGTCTTGATCCCCAGTAGGGGGTGGCAGGAGGGAGTTAAATGATGTTTCTCTCTCTCATTGATGTTTTTTTCTCACTTTCCATTTCCCTTCCTCTCTCTCTAAAATAAATAAAAACATTTTTTAAAGAATATTTTCTCTTATACTGACTGGCTGTTTTTAAAAAAATAGCTTATTTTATAGAATAAAATAAGATTATACAATATGTCTATTATTTGTTATTGACTCATACTTCTTAGATGAAATGAAAATGGAATTTCAGTTTTCACAAGAGTCATGCTCAGGTTTAATTATAAATTCCTATGTTGGTTTTCTCTAATGAGTCATTTAATTTGTTTTGGTAGAAATTACATTTGCATATTTCATATGACATTAAAGAAGGAGTTTAGAAAAAATAAGTGGTTGATATGACAGTTATTTTCACAATTTTCTAATTTAATAAAGGTTCCATTTTTGTCAAAATAGCCAACTATGCTTGAGAACATTACCAAATAATTAAAGCAAGGTCGTCTGTTTTCTGAGTTATTACTGTTAATAAGCTGTATGCCAGGTCCATTAATGGCATGCAAAAATATACAGTTTGAAAGATTAACCAGCCATTTCAAGATCCAATAATTTGCTGAAACACTGAGTGACCAAATATATAGTAATCATGAAGTTAGAAATTAGATATAATAAAAATCAATATAATAACCACTTTCATGTGTCAAGAACATATGTCACATCGTAAAGAAAGTTTATCTCTACCTTTTCTGTCCTTTTTGTCCATCTCCTGGCAGTCATCGAGTATAATTAGAAATAATTCATTCTCTTCGTCCATTGTGTATTTCCTCTGTCAGACCTGGCCCATCACAATTTACTTGCATTTTCAGGGTGGTCTGGGCCTTGCTAGGCAAGCTCAGCTAGCTAGATGCAATGACGTAGAAAAGGAGCATTCAGCATACTGAATTCTCCATTGTATGGAGGCTCAGAAACTTTTATTTCTTTATTCCTTTTTGTGGATAGAAAATTATTATAGTTTAATGGTTAAGAATGTGTACTTCAATCCAGACTTCTCTGGGTTGAATCACAGTTTTGAAATTTTCTAGCTCTGTGACCTTATCCAGGTTACTTTCTGTGTCCCATATTCTGCATTTATAAAATAGGGATACTTGGTTTGATTTGGGGACTAAATGAGTTTTTATATCTACATATCTGTAATAGTTTAGAACATTTCCTATATAGAGATAGTACTATGTATTTATTTATTAGTTTGTTTATTAAATATATTTTTATTGATTTCAGAGAAGAATGGAGAGGGGAGAGTTAGAAACATCAATGATGAGAGAGAATCATTGATTGGCTGCCTACTGCACTCCCCCTACTGGGGATCAAGTCTGCAACCTGGACATGTGCCCTTGACAGGAATCAAACCCAGGACCCTTTAGTCTTCAGGCCGAAGCTCTACCCACTGAACCAAACCAGCTAGGGCAACAGATAGTACTATTTAAATAACAGCTAGTAAGTAATAGCTGGTTATAACTGAGAGGGATTTATATCAGAAGATAGTGACTTCATCTATTACTTACCTAATGTTGCTTCAAAAATCAATTCCCAAAAAGAAAAAAGAATCCAAAAATATTAAGATAGTGTAAGTAGCCTCTGGGACAACTTCAAAAGTACCAACATTCTCATTATGGGGTTGCTAAAAGGAGAAGAGAGAGAGCAAGATATTGAAAACCTATTTGAAAAAAAATAATGACAGAAAAATGCCCCTACCTGATGAAAGAAATCTCTCTCTATATAAAAGCCTAATATGCTAAGTGTCCAAATGATGGGTTGATGGCTTGACCAGTCGCTATCATGCACACTGATTACCAGAGGACAGACACTTCGACTGGTAGGTTAGTTTGCTGCTGGGGTCTGGCTGATCAGGACTGGGCAAAACTGGCTGACATGCCTTGGAGCCCTCCTGCGGTCCCTCCCTGGCTAGCTGGCCCTGATAGGACCTGATGGGGACTGGGTGAGATGGTCCAGACACACCCTGGAGCCAAGCTCCCATGGTCCCTCCTTGGCCTCTAAAATATTTCTTCTAATTAATTTCCTTTCAATGTGCACAAATTTGTGCACCAGGCCTCTAGTAGACTTATAAATCCAGGAAGCACACAGAGTCCCAACCAAAGGGAATCCAAAGAGACCCACACCAACACACATCATAATTAAAATGAAAAAGGTTAATGGAAAGAGAGAATCTTAAAAGCAGCAAGAGAAAAGCAATTAGTTAGCTACAAGGAAGAGCCCATACAAAAACTTTGCAGGCCAGAAGGGAGTGTCAAGAAATATTCAAAGTGATAAATAGCAAAGACCTACAACCAAGATTACTCTACCCAGTGAAGCTCTCATTTAGAATTGAAGGTCAGATAAAGAGCTTCACAGACAAGAAAAAGCTAAAGGAGTTCATCACCACCCAACCAGTATTACATAAAATGTTAAAGTGTATTATTTAAGAAGAGGTAGAAGAGGAAGAGGGAGAAGAAAAGATTAAAAATATGAATAATAAAATGGTAATAAATACATATTTATCAATAATTGAATATAGCCCTGGCTGGTTTGGTTCAGTGGATAGAGCATTGGCCTGCGGACTAAAAGGTCCCAGGTTCGATTCCGGTCAAGGGCATGTACCTTGTTTGCAAGCACATCCCCTGTAGGAGGTGTGCAGGAGGCAGCTGATCAATGTTTCTCTCTCATCGATGTTTCTGGCTCTCTATCCCTCTCCCTTCCTCTCTGTAAAAAATCAATAAAATATATATTTTTAAAAAATAATTGAATATAAAAATAAACAAACAAGAAATTCAATTAACAAAATAAACTGACAAATAAAATAAAACCAGAGGCATGAAAACATGGAACAGACTGATGAATTTCAGAGGGAAGGAGGAAGGGGGGTGGAATGGAAAGAGATTAACCAAAGATCTTATATGCATATATACATTATCTATGGACATAGGCAATAGGGTGGTGAAGGCCAGGTGGAGGAAGGCAATGGGGGGAAGAAGGGGGACATCTGTAATTCTCTCAACAATAAAGATTTTAAAAAACAAACAAAAAAGAAAAACAAAAACCCACAATAAATAAATAAATTTAAGACTTCTGAGCCCTTAAAAAATCAATCTACAACTTAATGGCTTAAAACAACAATACTGATTTATTATTTCTCATGGTTTCCTTGGAACTTGAGAATGGCTCCATCGAGAGATTCTGGCTTAGAGTCTGTTGTGAGATAACAGTCCAATGGCAGCAGCTGCTATAATCATCCGAAGGCTGGAACTGAGCTGAAGGACCTACTTCCAGTGTGACCGACACATATCACTAGGAAGTTGGTGCTGGTTACTGTTTCTCTCCATGTAGGTCTCTCTTTGGTGTTGAGTGTCTGCACAGCTAACCTACCAGCCAGAGCATCTTCCCCTGGTGGTCAGTGTGCATCATAGCGACTGGTTAAAGGAGGGATCCAAAAGACCAAGGTAGTAGCTCTATTGCCTTTTATGACCTACTGTTGGAAGCCACATGCTTGTCTTTTGCACTATATTCTGTTGGTCACTCAGTCCAGCTCTTTGTTAATGTGAGAGGACCTATTCGAGAGCAATAATACCCAGAAGTAAAGGTCAGGATGGGCCTTTTTAGGGTCTGGCTAATAGCTTAAACAACTTCATAAGCAAATGAGGCATAGAATGGAAAAGAAAATTGATTAACTTGCAATATGAAATACACTGCATTTGGAAAAGGACTAATGTATTCATGTTAGTATGATCACCACATTCTCTTTTCATAGCATTCTAATAATTAAGATGTGGCTTTGCTCAATATGGTTTAGAATAAGAAAAACTAGACGGAATATTTGAATATTTAGTTGCATCATGCAATAATAACCTGATACATCTCACTTGCAGTTGGGATTACACCTGTCCTGGAATTAAGTCTGTAGGCAAAGCACTGTCAGGCACTCAGAGACTGTTTCTGGGTAGAATTGGTCAGTATTTTCTTTCTCAAAAATCTTTTCATCAGTGACTAACCCTTTGTGAAAGGCATATCTCTTCATTCAAACCTTTTCTTGGGAAATTCTGTCTGATTGGGATTAGTTGAATACTCATATTTGACCAATTGAATATTGATCTTACAGGTTAGTGCTCAGAGGCCAATCTCATCTAAATGATAGGAAATATTTCAAGGTTCCCTCCACGACCTGCACATACACCATATGCTCCATTCTGTCCTTTCCCATTGGGCAAGGCGGGTCATCTGAATGGTACCTAAGACTCCACTTGGGTTTTTAAGAAAGGACTATTTCTTCCCTGGAGACTATCACTCTTGGCCTTCACCCCCTCACTGATTCCTCCCCAGCGAAGGAAGAATGACTTAACCTCTTCCCTTTCTCTTGGAGTGAGCTGCCTGTAGGGAGCATGCTTCCCTCTTTTCCTCCATGTTTGAAAGCATGTCAGGGGCAAGGCCCCACAAGGGAACGTAGCTCTATTCTGGTCTGGTACTGCCAGCTTTGCGGAGTAAGTTAGTCTAATTCTGTTTCTTTCTTTCTTTATTCATTTTTACCATTACAATGAATTGAAATGCTGGGCTGATGTTGTGGGGTACACTGTGATGTTTGCTGCGCCAACTAGTGGTGGGGTATCTGAAGCTGGCTCATAACCCGAATTTTAGCTCGCAACTCAAAGCAAAAAATTGACCGAGAGACGGCTCGTATCTCGAAAAACTCGTTAGTCGGGACACTCTTAAGTCAAGGCCCCACTGTATATAGAGAGAGTGGCCAGATTATTATGACCACCCCATCAGTACTTCATTGACACTTCCAAAAATACTGAATATTAAAAACTTCCTAAGCAAATACTCTCAAGGTTTTATTATTATTATTATTATTATTATTTGCATAACTAATTCACTTCATTGCACTGATGGGGTGGTCATAATAATCTGGCCGGTCATAATAACCTGGCCACACAGTATATATATAATCTCTATATACCTATAATCTATGTATCTATGTATCTATCATCTATCTATCTATCTATCTATCTATCTATCTATCCATCTATCTATCTAATGATTTACATTTTGCCTCTCTCCCTCATTCAGCCTTCAAATTTTCAGGACTCTATAAGGCTGTTTTGGATAGGCTCACAGACTATTCTCAGTAATGATGAGGAAACTTTAGTTTTCTTTCTATCCTCTTCCTCACCCTCCTTTGCACTGACACAGACAAGTGTCATCATGACCCCCAGGCACCAATGACTCCATAGCTGTCTGCACTGGCTTCTACTTGCTCACTGGTACAATTTGGAGGTCCACTATATGGCCCACATACCATTAAAATCTTCAAGCAGCCTCTCTGGTCTCCTACCTTCAGAGTTTCCAAGACAAATCTATCAAGTGGAAGTGAATGCCTCTTCCTCCTTCCATATCACTGCAAAAAATGGGCACATAAGAAACTCTACTGGCAGTTATGACACTAGTATGAAACTAGTGTAGTTTCTGGGGCTCTGAGTTGGGAGAATTCAGAGCTATCAATAATCAGTGATTTTATCCTGTAAAAAGAGAGCATCATCCATGAACAGGTGAGGTGTGACTGGCTGCTGATTTGGGAAAAGTTGGAGATACAATGATGATTGGTCAAGTCAGAAGTTTTGGGAATGTAAACTGCAGTCAGAAGAGAGGATGGGCTTACGTAATTGTGATTCACAAAAATTGCTGGTAAGAGGCAGTGTTTTGAAGTGTTAGGTTAAAACTCAAAAAGTGAGGCCCATTTAATTCTGCCAAAATTGTGCAGCTTCCCAGGCTCTGGGAATCTGCTCTGTGAGGAAGCCTCTCCCATGAACGGAGGAGTTTATTTTCCTGTCAGACACTCTGTGCACACTCTGCTGCCCTGTCCATATAGTTCATTTGCCTTCTCTCTCATCTCCCTGTCCACCCAGTCTTATCTCTCCCGTACTTGCCAATGCATTCTACAGGAGGATAACCAAGTCAGTGTCTAAATAGAAATACTGGATTTTTAATTAAAAGGCTCTTTAAATTTTCAAGTATTTTAGTTTGGGGCTGATATATTAGTTTAAGTACCTGGGGCCAGGAGGTGAATTTGAATAATTAGCACCATGTTTTCTTAAAAATCACGATCCTCCTTAGGAATGAAAATTTGATATTAGGTGAAGCTCATCTGAGTAATTTTATTTTCTTCTTTAGGCTGAGTTCTCTCTCCAGAAGTTCTAAGTAATTTATGCAATAGACTTCTGTTGGGTCTGCACCCATTATTCCAAAATAATTCTGGATCAAGCTGCAAATAAAGCTTAAACCATAAGAGACATTTGCTACAATTATATTGTTATATGACTACAATGAATCTTTAAATGTAGTTCACATGACCATAAGACTTACTAGCTATTTCAGATGTCATTGATTAACACACATTTCTCTATTTTTTGAGTGTTATTTACAAATTTTACTTTTATAAGTAGCAATAGATATTTTGATTTGCTTACTTGGTGTACTATCTCCAAAGTGAAGTTACTAGAATAAACCTTATGAATAGTGTTACATTAAAGGATTGGGCACATTTAATTGAGTTGGTTCACTGTGGCTGTATGGCAGTGAACTAGGCAACAGAGGTGTGGGAAGTGGTAGAAGTGAGCAAAGGTTATGCAGGTATGTAGGAGCATATAGAACATTTTAAGTATTTAAAATCCTATATAACAAATAGGTAATATGCAAATTGACCCTCACTCCACCATGCTGTCACAAAATGGCTGTGCTCACAGTGGAAGCAGGGTTCCCGTAACAAGCCATAACAAGTGATCAGCAGGGACCTGAGGCTGCGTGGTGCTGGGCCGGGGCGGAGTACCTGAGGCTGCACCCCTGCCTGGCGGGGCTTGATGGGGCTTGGGCTGGCCAGGTCTAGATCTTGCCCAATGGGGATGGGGCTGGCCACGTCTGGGTCTCGCATGATTTTGAGGTGCACCTGGGTGAGTGGGTACTTGACTCTGGGTCCCACAGTGTGCCCCAGACTCTGACAGGAGGAAGGTTTTCATATACATTTTACTAATTTTCTTTCATCTCTGACACTTCTATTATAGAGAAAGGGCAAATACCAGTATTAAAATATTTCTTCTAATTAATTCCCTTTTAATGTGCACAAATTTCGTACACTGGGCCACTAGTGTAATTATAAGTATAGTGGGAAGCAATTGGCAGGTTTTAAATAGGGGGGTGGGTAACAATTTTATCTTTTAAGATCACTCTCACCACTGTATGATAAATGGATTAGAGATAGGTAAGGGAGGGGATCAAAAATAGAGAAGACAGTAAGCAGACATTACAATAGCCCAGGCAGGTGGTGATAGTAAGTGATTCTATGTTAGTGGGAATGAAAACTGACAGAACACAGGTATTAGAATGAAATTTTTTGCCCTGACCGGTTTGGCTCAGTGGATGGAGCGTTGGCTTGTGGACTCAAGGGTCCTAGGTTCCATTCTGGTCAAGGGCATGTACCTTGGTTGCAGGCATGTCCCCAGTGGGGAGTGTGCAGGAGGCAGCTGATCAATGTTTCTCTCTCATCGATGTTTCTAACTCTCTATCCCTCTCCCTTCCTCTCTGTAAAAAATCAATAAAATATAAAATATATTTTTAAAAAAGCAAACAAAAAAAAACAATGACATTTTGGAGGTAGAATTTAGAGGGCCTGGTGAAGGTGAATGTCAAAGCTCTCATTCATATCTGGGGCTTAGGTGAATAGACTGTAGGAAAAGTCAATACAGAAATGTAATGAATGGGTGTTATCTCATTTAAAGTTGAAAATAGTTAAAATGCACCTACACATTCATTTCTTTCTTAGACTATGATTAATTAATTGTGGATTTATTCAAGAACATTTCGTAGCAGAGCATGTATGCCAGGCATTTTACTAAGCATTGGAGATACAAAAATGAATAAGGTATGGTCCTTGCTTCAGAAGCTATAGTGATTCTGCAAGAGATTGACAAATAATTATGTGCAAGCAGAATTTGCTCATGAATATTTATAAACCAATCTAAACAAATTATTAGCAAAACAAATCCACTTATGTACAAAAACAATAGCACATTATGACTTACTCAGGTTTGTTCTAGTAACTCAAAGGTCAGTTAACATTAGAAAATATGTAATGTATTAATGGGAAAAGCATGTGTAATCATTTCAATGGGAACTTAAAAGAGATTTTGATAAAGTCAATTCTTTTAATGATTGAAATAAAACAATAAAATTACTTCCTTGCTAAGAATTATCTACTAAAACTTAAAGCATATATCATTTTTAATGGGGAAATTTTGGAAACATTTTCTATAGAATTAGAAAAAAAGAAAAGGGTGTCTATTTTCCCACTTTTTTTTTAAGCATCACAATGGAGACTAACCATTACAGGAAGACAAGAAAAAACTAAATTCCATACCAATAGAAAAAAGAAAAATAGAATTCAATGCTATTTCTGAGCTAACATAAAAACAACAAAATCCTAGGGGCTTAACACAAAAAAAGTTTTCATCTCAATTAAAAATATTAGATTCAGTATGTCAAGAGCTGTGAAAGATCTGATATTTTGCCCTACTTGCAAGCTATAAATTAGCCTAATGCCTCAGAGATAACTGAAGTTCACATAACCCACTAACCACATGACAACTCAAAGAGGGAGAGTCTACATCTAACACTCAGTGAACTGCATTATAGGAAAGGAACCTGGACTTAGAGAACCCGGATATTTTATACAAAAGAGTGAGCATGTCTGCCCTTTGCAACAGTGAGGATGTCTCTGTTTTCTAATGTTGCTTGCTATGCAAACACCCTTGAGAGATAATCCAGACAAAGGTAGTCAGTGCTTCTGCTTGTAAAATGTGCAGAAACATGAGACCAATGGGGAAATATTTTCCAACACAGTAAAAACATTCTCCTCATCCTATCCTTAAGGATTCAGACTTTCCTCCACCTTCCACAAATGAACTTCTCACCAAGTCAGGGAAAGAGAAAATGTGGAGAAACCATATCCATTCCTAAAGTTTCATTCTAGATGTATCAACCAATGCTTTCTCTCTTACTTACTGTGTAGATACAAAATAAAGTATATGGATTATATGTTTTCTCTTATTTCAAATCAATATCCACCAAACTTTGTAATGATCCTAATTAGTTGGTTTTTAAATATAAATATGAAAAGCAAAGGTCTAAGAGGAATCAAAATAATCCAAAAGAAGAGTAAGGCGAGAGACTTGCCATGTTTTATCAGATATGACCAGATGTTGATACCTATTAAAACCAAAAAGAAGAGATATTAACTATTGGTACAAACTGGGCAAAACGGAGATCCCCCAGAACACTCATGCATACATAGAAACTTGATATATGAGATGACTGAGGAAAGGAAGGTCTGTTTTTATTAAATGGTGCTAAGAAAACAACCAAACTTATAGAAAAAATTAAATTCGCTTCTTAATTAAAAATGTAAATGCACAAAGTGTTTAGATTTATTAAAGGCTTAGAGATAAAGGAAAATAAAAATAAAGAGAAGAAAATAATGGAGAATAATTTTATGACCTCAGGGTAGGTAAGAATTTATTAATTACAAAATGTGCTGATTATAAAGAGAATAGGTGGTTAAATTAGAACACATTAAAAATTTAAAATGCTGTTCTCCAAGGGCACAACAAAAACACACACAAAAACCCACATAATTTACAAAGTAGGAAAAAATTTACAATGCATAAAATTGATAAATGTTTGGTATCAGAATATATAAATAACTCCTAAATGGGAAAAATTTATACAAACCTTAGAATACAGCAAAAGACATGAAAAGGCATGTTACAGAAGAAGACTTAACTGCCTAGTGAATATACGATAAGATATTTAATCTTATTAATAACTAGAGGTCCGGTGCACAAATATTTGTGCACTTGGGGGGTGGTGAGGTTCCTCAGCCCGACCTATGCCCTCTTGCAGTCTGGGACCCCTTGGAGGATGTTCACCTGCTGGCTTAGGCCCGCTCCCTGGGGGATCGGGCCCAAGTTGGCAGTCAGACATCCCTCTGACAGCCCCACAGCCCTGGGGGGATGTCCACTTACCAGCAGGGACAGACCTAAGCTGCACTCAGACATCCTTAGTGCTGCTGAGGAGGCAGGAGAGACTCCCGCCACCACTGCTGTGCTGGCAGCCATCGGCCTGGCTTGTGGCTGAACAGAGCTCCCCCTGTGGGAGTGCACTGACCACCAGGGGATAGCTCCTGCATTGAGCATCTGCCCCTGGTTGTCAATGTGTGCCATAGTGACCAGTCATTCCCAGTCGTTCTGCTGTTAGGGTCAGTTTGCATATTACCCTTTTATTATATAGGATAGAGGCCTGGTGCATGGGCGGGGGTTGGCTGATTTGCCCTGAAGGGTGTCCTGGATCAGGGTGGGGGTCCTGCTGGGGTGCCTGGCCAGCCTGGGTGAGGGGATGATGGCTGTTTGCAGAATGGTCACACCCCCTTTAGGGTGGGGGTCCCCACTGCAGTGCCTGGCCAGCCTGGGTGAGGGGATGATTGCTATTTGCAGGCTGGTCACACCCCCTTCATAGTGGGGGTCCCCACTGGCCAGCCTGTGTGCGGGGCTGATGGCTGTTTGCAGGCTGGTCAAGCCTCCCCCCCACCAGTAGGGACCCTCACCCCATGGAGGTATGACCAGCCTGGGTGAGGGGCTGATGGCTGTTTGCAGGCTGGCCATTAGGGTGTGGGGTCCCCACTGGGGTGCCTGGCCAGTCTGGATTAGGGGCTGAGGGCCATTTTCAGGCTGGCCAAACCCCCCAGTGATGGAAGCTCCCAGCCTCTCCTTTTTTTCTTTTTTTTTTATTCTGGGATTTATTTACCTTCTATAATTGAAATTTTGTATCCTTGATTGTAGCCCAGAGCTGGCCAAGGTGGGCAGGAAGCTTGGCTTCCTCCATCACAGGGGCAACAAAGCCTCCTGCTTGCTCCAGCTCTGTGGCTGCCGGCCGCCACATTGTTGGGTTAATTTGCATATAGTCACTCTGATTGGCTGGTGGGTGTGGCTCAAGGTGTAGTGATGGTACAGTCAATTTGCATGTTTGTCTTTTATTAATGTAGATAAGATAAATGGAAATTAATACTACAGGTTCTTTTCTCATGGTCCAGATTGGGGGGGAAAAATTTAAACATCTGAAAATAGGAAGTGTCAATAATGATTTAAAGTAAAGAGCTCATCTGGTGTATGTGTGAGATGAATTAGGTCAATAATATCCTAAAAACAATAGGCATTACCTAAAGTTAAACATGGACACACACTAAGACACAGCAAGTTCATGCCATAAACTCTGTATGTGAGAATATTCTGCATATAAAATATTCCATACCAAGATATGTGTAGAAGTATTATTGTGTTGCCTCTGATTGTAATATTAAAAAACTAGGGGATGTGAGTAAAATCTTCATTCACAGGAGGCTAGATAAAAAAAAAAATCTATCAACATCATGAAAAATTATACAGCATAGAAAATAAATCAAATACAGCTCCATACAAAAATATGGAGGAATATTAGAAACATAATATTAAATAAAATAGTTTAAAATATATGTGATAAATCTAGAACCTTACAAAGAACTGAAAATAATAAAAAGATGAACAAAAGCCCTAATCAGTTTGACTCAGTGGATAGAGTGTCAGCCTGCCGACTCAAGGGTCCCAGTTTCGATTCCGGTCAAGGGCATGTATCTTGGTTGCAGGCACATCCCCAGTAGGGAGTGTGCAGGAGGCAGCTGATCGATGTTTCTCTCTATCGATGTTTCTAACTCTCTATCCCTCTCCCTTCCTCGCTGTAAAAAAAAAAAAAAATCAATAAAATATATTTTTAAAAAAATGAACAAAAATTCAGGGTGATTATCTCTCGGGGCCAGGAGTGATATAAAATAAGGGAGGTGCATTAGGTAGTTTTAATAGTCTGATAAATATGTTATGATATAATATAATACGTTCTACTGGTTGTTTTTCTGGATAACTCTGCTTATTGCCATTATTAAAGCTATCTGTTTGATACTATTGGAGGACTAATAAGTAGTGCAGAATTACTGGGTCAGACTGGTAATAGGGGGGGAATCAGAAAGTTTACCCCAGATATAGAGTTTCTTGATGTTGCTGGCATAGGTAGTTTAAAGGGCAAGAGGCTGAGAAGATCTTTTGAAGATTTTGAAAAACTGAAGTGACAGAAATTGATGTCTGGGGGCTATCAAAGGTAGCGATAACCCTTGGTGTACCCTCCTTGCTTTAAGGCTGGGAACCTGAAGAGCTGCAATCTAAAAACAAGGCTTAGCAAGAATAGGTTTTCCACAGCTTGCAGCTCATATATGAACATGACAATCTATGAGATTAGATGATTCTAGATTAAAGTGACAATAGGAACCTGGAGGAAGCACACCAAAATCCTTCATAGAAGAAGAAAATACTACCCTAGTTCTCAAAATTACTTCTACAATTATTTCACAATAAATGTTAGACTCACACAAATTACCAAACCAACAAAGATAACAGAGGGCAGGAACAGAAAGAGAAAGAAGAACGGAAGAAGAAAAGAAGAAAAGAAGAAAGGAAGAAAGGAAGAAAGAAAGATGCCCAAAAACAGCACAAATTAAATAAAAAAAAATTGACAATAGAAACAGGGAAGATATATATATAACTACCATATCACAGACACTTAAAATAATGGTATTTACTATTTTCAAGAAAGTAAAAGACAAGAATGATAATTTTAGCAGAAAAAGTGGAAAATTTCAAAAATAAATAGAAATACTAGACTTGAAAAATTTGATAACAAAATCAAGAATCAAATCAGTTTTTTAAACAGAGGCTTGAATAAATGGAGAGGAAATAAGTCAGAAAAATATACTAAAAGAAGCAGGCGGAAATTTAAAAATTAGAAGGGAAAAAAGTTAGAGGCATATTGGAAACAAGGAAAAGATCTAATATATGTTTTCAGAGTACCAGAAAGAGAAAAAATAATTTTAAAAAAGAGATGAAGGCAATAGAAACAATATGTGACAAAATAACATCTGACCACTTTTCTAAATCATTGGAGGACATTGTATCTCAGATTCAGAAACCTTTACAAAGTCCAAGCAGTAAAATTATGAAAACTGAACCTGGGAACACTACACTGTATTAACTTTGTTTTGTGGCATATTAAGTCACCACAAAGCTAACAGCTTAAAATAGCATCCTTTGCTAACTCACATTCTGTAGTCTGAAGTCCTACACTTTGCAGGGCATCAAAAACTGGAATTGAAACAGAAATTTTTTGGGGTGAAAAGGACAGGTCTAAGGAAATTTTAGAAATTAAGAGGACCATGGAAGAAGCAGAGCAGCAGAAGGTATATTTCCATAGAATAGGGAAGCTGAAAAGCTGCAACATGTACATTTGCATAGAATGAGGGAGCTGGGAAGAGCAAAAGGTCTATATTTACAAAATAAAGGGAAGGAAGCCCTTCATCCAGAAGGAGAGGAAGAAAGCCCAAAGGGAATAGAAAAACAATAAGGAAGGAGGGCAGGGTAAACTCACATGTCCCATGAGGTTCACCTTTGAGCCTGGGGTTGCTATAGTAACCAGTCTAAGGGAATAGTGGCCAATCAGAGGGGATATCAAGGCACCAGGATCTGCAGCCTTTATAAGCCATAGGGAAAAGGAACTCAGTGGGACTCTTCCCCCTCCCCACATGGGAGTCTGTACTTGTTCTTTAATAAATTTCCACCTTTGCTATACCATCTCCTGTCTGTGGATTCATTCTTTGATTCCTATGGACAAAGAATCCGGGTTCCGGTCCAGGGGAACACTGCGTGTTCCAGTCCAAAAATTCTGTATCAGAATGAAGGTGTCAGCTAGGCTGGATTTTTGCTTGAGGGTTCTGGGAGAAGTATCATTCTTCTTTTTCTTGGTGATTATAGGACTGAGGTTTTTGTTTCCTTGCTGATTCAAATTGGGGATGCTCTCTAGAGGCGACCTACATTTCTTGCTCCATGGTCCCCTCTATTTTCAAGCAAGCAATGGTGAATCAAACCTTCTGCAGCTTCAAATCTCTCACTTCCTGTTCTGCTACAAGTTGGAGACCATCCTCTGCCTTTACAGGGTTCATGTGATTAGATCAGGCTCACCAGGATGAACTCCCAGCCTAGAAATTAACTCATAAGACGTTAATTATATTTGAAAAATCCCTCACAGGAGTGCCTGGGTTAGTGCTTAACTGAGAAACTGGGAAGGGTATGTGTACATCAGGGATCAGATTCATGGGGGTTCATTTTGAAACAGGAATTTTAGGGGTGAAATAGGACAGGTTTAGGAAATATTAGAAATTTTGGAAATGAGGGGGACCATGAAGGTAACACAGGGCTGCAGAGCAGCAGAAGGTATATTTCCATAGAATGGGGGAGCTAGAAAGCTGCAACAGGTACATTTCCATAGAATGAGGGAGGTGGAACAGCAAAAGGTCTATATTTACAGAATAAAGAGAAGGAAGCCCTCATTCAGAGGGAGAGGAAGAAAGCCCAAAGGGAATAGGAAAACAATAAGGAAAGGCGGGCGTGCGCGTGCGCGCCTCACTTGTCCCATGTGAGGTTCAACCTTTGAGCCCAGGAGTTACTATAGTAACCAGTCTAAGGGAATAGTGACCAATCAGAGGGGATATCAAGGCACCAGGATCTGCAGCCTTTATAAGCCATAGGGAAAAGGAACTCAGTGGGACCCTTTCCCCCTCCCTACATGAGAGTCCATTCTGTGGGAATCTTTCCCTCTCTCCATGTGGGAGTCTGTACTTGTTCTTCGATAAATTTCCACCTTTGCTATCCGTGGATTCATTCTCTGATTCCAGCAGATGAAGAATCCAGGTTCCAGGCCAAAAATTCCATATTAATTTTAGAATTCTGCTTGCCACACACTAAAACTGTTGAGAAAAAATTAAAAAGACAAGGAAAAACTATCTAAAACCAAACAGAGGGGAAAATATAATTATCTTAAAAAAACCCACTCGTCCCAGAATTCTATTCAATGTAAAAATTTCCTTTGGGAATTAATTAAAATAAAGATAATTTCAGACAAGTACAAATTGAGAATATTTATTAGCATCAGACACATAATACAAAACAAAACAACAAGAACAAAAACACTAAATGGTTATCTTCAGACAGAAGGAACATAACCATAAATAATAGTTCAGAAATTTGGAAAGGAATGAAATAAAACAGATAAAATTAATGAATATTAAATAAATAATAATAAAATACATTGAGTTGTAAGCATTCATATGAACATGAAAATAATGTCAAATAATTAAAAGGAGACAAATTGAATTAGCATGTTTTACTGATCTTGCATTAGCTGGGAAGAGACTAAAGTATAGAACAAATGTTATCAGACTGGATTTTTAAAAATATTTCTTATATGTTACTTACATGAGATAAACTTAACATAAATTTATGGAAAATTTGAAAAGAGTGAGAAAAAAATGTACCATGTAAGCAACTAAGAAAAGAGCTGAAATAACTATATTTATGTCAAGCAAAGTAAAGTTTGAGAAATAATGGGGATACTTCATAATAATAAAATAATCGTATTACCAGGAAATATAAAAAATTCTAAATCTGTGTTTGGCTAATAATACAGGCTCGAAATTTATAAAGTAAAAATTAACAAAACTACAAACAAAATGGAAAATACATAATCAGGAGGGAGATTTTTAATCGACCACTCTCAGTAACTGAGATAACAAGTATGTAAGTAAAAATTGATTATATGAACAATGAGGTTAGTCTAGTAAAGCATTTTAAAAGGAGAGAAATAGAATGGACTTAACAATGTATTTTAAAACATTAACAGAATAAAGAAGAAAAATCATGTTTATCTCAATAGATTAAGAAAAAGTGTTTGGTACAATTTTAAATTCATTTATGATAACAACTCTTTGCAAATTAGAAATAGATGGGACCAATATACACCTTATAAAAGGTATTTACAAAAATATAGTGTACACATAACACTTAATGAAATTTTTAAAAATGTCCCTTTAGAGGTCAGAATCAAGACAAGTACGCCTATTATGACCCTTTACATTCAACATTATACTGGAGGCCCTTGGCAAGTCATTAAAGCAATGAATAGAAACTATCCTATATAATAAAGAGGTAATATGCAAATTACCTCACGCCTTCACAAGATGGCTGCCTACGACCAGGCCGGCAGGGGGGGTGAGTGAAGGACGACCAAACAACTGAACAAGCAGGCTGCATGGGGCCACCAGGCCAGTGGGGGGGGGGCAGTTGGGGGCAACCAGGATGGCAAGGGGGGCAGTTGGGGGCAACCAGGCCGGCGGGGGCACAGTAAGAGGAGACCAGTTCGGCAAGGGGGGCAGTTAGGGGCGACCAGGCTAGCAGGGGGGCAGTTAGGGGCAACCAGGCTGGCAGGGGAGACAATTGGGGGCAACCAGGCCAGTAGGGGGGGGCAGTTGGGGGTGACCAGGCTGGCGGGGGCACAGTAAGAGGCTACCAGGCCAGAGAGGGGGGCAGTTAGGTGCGACCAGGCCAGTGGGGAAAAGGGTGCAGTTGGGGACAACCAGGCCAACAGGGGGGGGCATTTGAGGGCAATTAGGCTGGCAGAGGGGCAGTGAGGGGAAACCAGGCCTGCAGAGGAGGGCAGTAGGGGTGACCAGGCCAGCGGGGAGGGGCAGTTAGGAGCGACCAGGCTGGCAGGGAGGGGGCAGTTGGGGGCAATCTGGCCAGCATCTGGGGGGAGTTAGGGGAATTCAGGCCTGCAGTAAGGGGTGACCAGGCCAGCGGGGGGTGGGGGGGAGGGCGGTGCAGTGAGGGGCGATTAGGCCGGCAGGGGGACAGTCAGGGGCTACCAATGCAGACAGGCAGGTGAGCAATTAGGAGCCAGTGATCTAGGATTGTGAGAGGAATCTCCAACTGCCAGTTTAGGCCCGATCTCCAGAATCGGACCTAAATCTGCAGTCGAACATCCCCCGAGGGGTCTCGGATTGGAGAGGGTGCAGGCGGGCTGAGAGGAACCCCCCAACCCCCCCATGCACTGGGCCTCTAATACATTATAAACATTAGAAATAAGAAATTAAACTATCATTATTTTATGGTTATGTACATAGAAGATCAAGAGAGTATTCAGATATAACATTAGAGTTAATAAGTGAGTTTATCCTAAACAATAAGATAAACTCATGTTAAATATAGTGGATTCTTCACTTAGTATGCCTAAAGCAGTAACATATTTCCCTATTGTTACCCACCATCCAGTTCTTAGGATATCATAAGTGAAACAGACTTTTAAAATTTGTTATTTTTATGATAAAACAATATATATATTTATTTTAGAAACTTTGGAAAATAAAATGCTAAAAATGGAAATTATTTAAAATACAATAGTCCTTCATAAATAAGAAGTAACATTTAGGATATTTTCATTCATATGTGATTAAACAGGCCTCTGATTTTTTTTTTTTTTTTTTACTTTTGGAAAAAAAAAAAGATGAGCACCCATCACTTTATCAAACACTCACATGCTTCATTTAAAACATTTATTGAAAAATAATTATATTCTTTAAAATCTTACTTGAGCCTTAGCCAGTTTGGCTCAGTGGATAGAGCGTCAGCCTAGGGACTAAAGGGTCCCAGGTTTGATTCTGGCCAAGGGCATGTACCTTGGTTGCGGGCACATCCCCAGTAGGGGGTGTGCAGAAGGCAGCTGATCAATGTTTCTCTCTCATCGATGTTTCTAACTCTCTATTCCCTCTCCCTTCTTCTCTGTAAAAAAATAAATAAAAATATATATTTTTAAAAAAATCTTACTTGAGTTGCCCCGGCGGGTTTTGGTCAGTGGAGGGAGCATCATCAGCCTGTGGACTGAAGGGTCCCAGGTTTGATTCTGGTCAAGAGCACATGCCTGGGTTGCAGGCTCATTCCCCAGTAGGAGGCATGCAGGAGGCAGCCCATCAATGATTCTCCCTAATCATTGATGTTTCTATCTCTTCCTTTCTTTCTGAAATCAATAAAAATTATTTTTTAAAAAAAATCTTACTTGAGTCAAATAAAAAATTGTAATCAAATCAGTTAAGAAATTTGTTTAATATCTGGTAGTTAACAGTACAAAAAAATTATATATGGGCTAATTTTGATTTTCCATTTCTAAAAATCTTAAAATTTCTATTCCTCTTACCTCTTTTTTTTTTTTAAAAAAATGGCTTTTTAAAATTGTTTTCAGAGAGGACAGGAGAGGGGGAGAGAGATAGAGACATCAATGATGAAAGAGAATCATTAACAGGCTGCCTCCTACATGCTCCCTACGGGGGATTGAGCCCACAACCTGGGCATGTGCCCTGATCAGGAGTGGAACTGTGGTCTCCTGGTTCATGGGATTGTCACTTAACTACTGAGCCAAACCAGCTAGGCTCCTCTTATCTTTTAATATTTTATAATAAATTTGACAGAAACTGGGATCATAAAAAAAAAGTGAGTTCAGCAAATTTTCAGCATATAGTTTTGTGCATAAAGTCAAATTCAAGTCAATACAAAATGAACATGTATAGGAAAATAAGTTCTTTAATAGACAAAGTAATTAGCAAACAACTAAGAATGTGCCTAATACATTTTAAGAAAAATCTCTAAGCAGAAAACTTAAAAAAAAAATTGAGAGACATTAATGCAGACCTGAATAATTGGCATGCTATCCCTTGCTCATAATGTGTATGACTCAATCATTACAATGAAAGATGTCAGTTCTCCTGCTAATAATCTATATATTCAAGGTCATTCCAGCTAACCTTCTGATAGAAGTTTCAATATTGACAAGGATTCTCTAAAGTGTAATTTTCCAGAAGAACCAAAGCATTTTTGAAAAGTAAAACAAAGTGGAGAAACTTTCATTATTTGCTAACATAGCATTATACAATTCTGGTATTTAGACATTGTGATATTTATGCAAGGACAGATTAATGAAATGGAATATAAGACTGAGCCTTAAAATATACCCATTTATATCTGGACCTTTGATTTATGAAAGTTGTGTTAGTGTGGGACAATGAGGAAATTAAATGATGTTGGGACAATTGGCTATACTAGTACATGTGGAAAAATTAAAACTCTACCCTACATCACATCATCCTCTTAACAAATTGTTTTCAGGGGAAAAAAACAATAAATTTTCTACAATATAATATAGATATAACTAATGATCTTAATACAGGTAAAAACTTATATATACCTTACAGTTTATAAAAAAGACTAATCACCAAAAAGTTCTGCAAATTAGGCTAGGGTTAAAATAAGAACTACTGTGTCTCAGAGGATACCATTTATAAATTGAAATTTTAAGCCACAGTGTGGGAAATTACATTTGAAATACATTAAGAACTTCTAAAATTAATAAGAGAAAGTAAAAATAAATAAATAAATATATTGACAAGAACCTGAAAGAACAAAGCAGAACTGACTATCCCCATCCTTGTAGAGCTGGGTCTTCAGCCTGACCCCCCGCCAGGGAGTGACCACAGGAATGCCAGAAATGTCCTAACTCCCCCAACCACCGCCTGAGTGGACCAATGAAGCTCAAGGAACGCAGCTAAGGTCCTAACTAGGCTATACCATAAAATATTCCCTATGCGTCGCTGTTGACCCATCAGGACGTAGTGAGGGATGGCTCAAACCTTAGAATGTGTTGGTCACTTCCTGACCACTGTGCTGTAAGACCCTGCTGAAAGACCCTTACCAAAGTGACCAGTCTCTCTGTAACCCACGTCACTTATCTAAGCCCACCCAAATGACTAGCCCTATATAACCTTTGTTCTCCTGGGTCTCTCTCTCTCTCTCTCTCTCTCTCTCTCTCTCTCTCTCTCTCTCTTTCATCTCGCCACTGAATCGGTAAAGAGGCTGGAAGCCAAACCTGGGTTTGAATAAAGACTCTTTGTTTTTTGCATTGGAAGAGGCTCCCTGGTGGTTGATTCTTGGGGACCCCGAACTCTGGGCATAACAAACCTTACACAGGCATTAAAGAGGATATCCAAGTGATCAATAAATATAAGAAAAGAAACTAAACCTCATTAGAATCAAGGAAATGAGAATGAAACACAATGTAAAAACACTATAAATCTACCCAAATGGGTCATATTTAACAAAAACAATGCATAGTTTTAGTGAGTAAGTGGAGCAACTGGAACTTGAACGTTGCTGATGGAGGAGTAAATTGTACAGAATATATGGAAGGGAACGCATGGGTAGTCACAGAACAGGCTGAGAATTTTGAAATCCCAAATCTCCTTGAGCCTTCTTTGCTATTTGAAGCATCAATAAATACACTCCTTTCACTTCCTTAAAGATTTTAACTATGGATGTTATGTCACAACTAGGTGTCAATTTTCCTCAAACCCATCTTCATCTCCTCCAGGTTGATGAAGTTAAATCTCATCATAGATAAAGGCAAAGCACCAGAATTGTATGGTGAAATATGTCTACATAGCTGATCCTTGAACAATGAAAATGTTAGGGGTGGCAACTGCCCTTGCAACAAAAAATCTGAAAGTAACTTAAGTTGGTCCTCTACATATGCAAATTCCCAACACCGTTAACTACCAGATCCATCTCTTTTAGGAAAAGAGATGTGGGACTTTACCAGTTAGTATTTGTTGGTAGGAGGCTGGTAGGAGTTATGGGTTGAATTGTGTTTCCCTTAAAAGATATATGGAAGTCCTAACTCCCAGTACCTCAGAATATGATCTTATTTGGAAATAGAATCTTTATGGAGATAATCGAGTGAAAATGAGGTCATTAGGATAGGTCCTAATCCAAAATAACTAGTACTTTTTTAAAAAGAGGAAATTTGGACACCAAAACAGACAAACAGAGAGAAAAGATGATGTAATGACACACAGGGAGAGATGGCCATATTACTGGTGTGCTGCATCCAAAAGCCGGGAAACACCAAGAACTGGAGGCAAAGACTAGAGACTAAAAGAGAGGAGGAAAAACTACCCCCAAGAGCTATCAGACAGGATGGTTGTGTT
Organism: Myotis daubentonii; assembly: GCF_963259705.1. NCBI lineage: Eukaryota > Metazoa > Chordata > Mammalia > Chiroptera > Vespertilionidae > Myotis > Myotis daubentonii. The sequence continues at coordinate 123,538,764 of NC_081840.1, forward strand.
GACAACTTATTTGTGGGCATTTAGCCTCCAGAGCTGTGAGACAATACATTTCTGTTATTTTAAGCCACCTGTTTTTCTGTACTCTGTCTAGGAACCTAATAAGACAGTGTAAGTGGGGGGGGGGGGGGTGTTAATTTTATGGTTGATTCATTAGATGAGGAAAATTGAAATATCAGATTACATGGCATCAAATTAAAAGGAATTTTAGGGATAAAATAGGCAGGTTTAGGGAATTTTAGGAATAAAGAGGGTCCATGGGGGAGGAAGGTGTAGGTGAGGGCTTGGAGCCGCTAGAAGGCATACATTCACAGAGGATAGAAAGCTGCCACAGGATAAGGGGGGAGGAAGACATACATTCACAGAGGATAAGGAAAAACCACAGAGTATGGGGGAAAAGGAAACAAACTTTCACAGAGGATAGAGAAATGCTGACAAATGGCAGCAAGAGGAAAGCAGATTTTCACAGGAGATAGAGAAATGTTACAAGATAAGGGGGAGAGGTGGTGAGGGGCACTGTGTGGGTTTTGGGCTTTGAGGCTGATATTCCCCGCAAAAGAGTGACCAATTAGAAGAGCATAGGATCATAAAGTGGGGAAGGGGTCCAATTAGAAGGGAGCATGAAGAGACAAAAAACTACAGCGTTTATAAACCTTAGATAAAGGGGCTTTGTGGGTTATCCCCTTGGGACCCCCTCCCTATTGGGAGTTTGTATTTGCTTCTAATAGATTTCCACCCTTTTCATCTACCACCTTTTGTCCGTGGCTTCATTCTTCAAATCCATCTGGACAAGGGCCCGGGAAAGAAACCACCCTTGCATCCTGCTCAGGAAAACAACCTGAATCAAAATTAATGGGTGCACTTATCTAGGATTCAGGACTTAACATAGTAGCTTGAGAATTTGGGAGCGGCATAATAATCCACTAAGTTGTTTAATTGATGCCTAGGTTTATTGGTGGCTTTACAGTTAGTTAATGAGGATGAAATACCAAACTTTCACTGGCATGCTGTAAAAGGAGTCTGAATACTTACATAATAATCTTGGGATAAATTATGATAAAATTACTTAACTGCTCCCTTAGCATACTCTTCAGCAGGCCCAGAGGACAGGTTATTTGTCAAGATATGAAATGCAATTATGAAGGGGCTTTGCTGAGTCCTATGGTGGCTGCTGTGAGAAGCAGAATTGACTGATGGATTCCCTGATCTTAATAGAACTAATGAGACCCATAGGGTAGAATTAGGGGGTGATAATTATCAAAGTAAACAAAAGGAAAGAATAATGAATAAACTATTTTGACCTGTTGGAATTTGTGGCAATGGCAAATTGACCATGAGATTCCTAAAAAGAATAAATGATATTTGACATATAAATATAGGTAATATGTTAATTCTCTTTTGCTAGATAATAACTTATCCTGACATTTAGCAGTTTAAAACAGTACATATTTATTAAATCACAATTTCAAAGAATTAGGGACTTAGGAGCAGCTTAGCTGGATGGTTCTGGTTTCAGGGTTTCTCATGAGGTTGCATTAAATATGCCAGAAAGGCTCCATTTATCTGAAAACTTGAATGGGGTTGGAGATCCACTTACATGGCTGTTGGAAGGAGGCCTCAGTGCCTTCCCATGTAGACCTCCATAGAGCTGCTTGAGTTTCTTTCATGACATGGTAGCTGACTCCCTCCAGGAAGAGTCATCCAAGAAAGAGAGAAAGGAGGTCACAGAAGTTACACTATGACCTTCTTTTCATCAGAAGTTGAATCACTAAAGGCAGACCATACTTCACGGGAGGAGAATTAGGCTTCCCCTCTTGATGGAAGTACTTGTACACTTATTTTCTAGGCAGATTCTTAACTTGAATCACCGAAGTGGAGATTCAAAGATTTTGCTGTTTTGTACATGCTTATTCACAGACTTTAAGCACTTAGTAGTTATTACTTTTATTCTGTTAAACTTGAGAATGCACATTTAATATCCTATTTATTTGCCTGCCAAATGACGAAAGCATAAAAATGATTTATGTATTTTTGAAGCATTGCAAGGTAGACATAATTGTTCTTAAAAATTTTCAGATGATATTCATCAATTACTTTCAAATAGGAAAATACTGATAACTAAGTCAATCTTTCTAACTCTGATTAAGGAAATAACTATCCATTAAAGTCAAATTAGCTCTAACATTTATGAGCATTTTGTTATACAATCATGTATTTAATCACTTACGTACTTTGATTTAAACAAGCCAGTTAGTGAAAAATTTCAAGGGACCTTTTATAGGAAACTCTGCAAAATCTGTCTTTTTATATTTTCCAAGTTCAAAAAAAAAAAAAATCCCCTCTGGTACATTCTAATTCTTTTTGTCATGGAGACTACATTGCATTTAGCAGAATCAAACCAGATGGCTAGTAACAGGAATTTATCACCAATTTTAACTAGTGCATTTCACATAAGTCTCTCAATTTATATATGGAAATTTTATGAAGTATTTCTTCTCCAGACCCTTATGTAAATTAGCAAGGGCCCTGAGGCCCAAAGTTTCAAAAAAGTTAGTCCAGACTTAAAAAGCACCAGGCTGTGGAGAGATAAGAAGCATAAAGTGAACCATAGCACCAATTTATGCTCATGCCTTCATCTGACAGTAACTGCACTGGCTCACATTCTGGTTATTATTATGCATGGAGGTAGTTTCAGAAGGTAGTGAGTGGCTGAGAGAAAATTAAAAATAATAATGTTTTCTGAATAACTAGCCTAAATCCTTCTTAACCCTTATTATTATTATTGTTTTTTCATGTAAATATATAAATTAAATAGCCTCTTTAGCCAGTTCACCAGACCCCACTCTTTTCTCTCTATTGCTAGTCACTGATATTTTTTCTCTTCAGCGAAATTTCCTGTAGTCACCTCTGGAATTAATATTTATAGCACTGATGGTATGAACACACAGATGAGATTCAGCTATTCTCAATCATATTATTGTAGGATGAAGCTTTAGGGTAAGGAGTTGATCAAGCTGGGATTTACTTTGCATAAGGTATGAGAAAGACATTAGTAATGAAACACATTGTCCTCGTTGTATTTACGGATGGTACTGTGACTGGTACTATCATTCCAGGTTTTGGGGGTATGGCAGAAAACCTGGGGCCTTTTGTTGCAGCTTTTTCTATGTTGCTAGAATGTTAAAAAGAGCCCTTTGGTCTGCAGCTGCTGATTCAATTCACTAAGCCTGATACAGCTTGGAAGTGTTTCCCATTTCTTTTTCAGAAAGTAATTCAGAATAGAGAAGGCTTTTGAAATGAGCATATGTCAGTGCACACATGCTAATACTGTATCAGTGAGAAGCCTCTGGCTGTGAGTAGCAGAATATGACTCAGGCTAAATTAAAATACATTTATTATCAGGACACTGGGAATCACAAAGAGTGCTTCTTTAAAGTCTAAGAAACCTATGCAGTGATGAGGAGTGATGAGGATCACAAGATTGAGATTCCGGAACTGATGACTAGCCTCTCCCACAGATGTTGAATGGCTTCCCGTCTTTTTGCTCTGAGGCTTGAGATTCCACTTCTGGGGAGGGAGCGAATTTGGTAGGCCTGCTTGCCGCACAGTGAATGACAGCTCCGCTAGAACGCCATGCAGTGGAAGGGTGGTAACTTGGGATTAATTGATGCCAAAAGAAAATAGAAGGTGTGATCCATGGGCTACTGATCTTATGATTACACTACTCCTGGACTTGGATAATAATGAAACGTGAAGTTCAGGGTATAGACTTTTTTCCTGTGGGTTCTTATCCTCACGAAGTTTGAAGAATAAACTCTGACAAAAAGGCCTCTTTAACCCTTTGTATGCCAGGTGCGTCTATAGCCGCAAACCTCGCATATCAACTCTGGTCGCCAAATTTTAAAGTCAGACTTGTTAGTGACATCTCTGGGTTTGTAAAGAAAATTATGGTAACTTAAATTCATAAATATTCCAGCGCATATGGAAGAAATTCCAGTATCGATATATAGGGCTGCCACTCAGACGCGCAAGAGATAAACACTGAGACACTTGAGATTTTCGTTTTGTTCATTGTGACACTTGAGATTTGTTTGGGTTATCACGAATTTCACGCCTAAAATAGTAAACATGGAGTGCATTCTTCATTATTTTTTAAAGATTTTTGTCTTTGGGAAAAGCCTACTCTCTCTCTCTAATGAGAAAAAATTAAAAAATCCTGCCTCGTGTCCTTTGTCTCTAGTTTATATATGCTGCATTTTTTTTTGTTTGAATCTGACCTTTTCTTATTGGTCCCTTTCCTTAACTTAGGACCCCCATGTTTTCCTCCTTGGTCATCCTGCTACATAGAATTAGTTTTCAAATTTCAAAGCCCATGTGGAATGCCCCCCTTTTTCTCCCCCTTACCTTGCTGGTTGGAGTTGCCTTTGATCTCCCAGCTTCTCAGGCCAGAGATATCTCTGTCTTTGGTTTATGGCTGTTTTAATTGCTCAGGCCAGAAATGTTTCTATCTGCCAGGACCCCCCTCTTCCTGTGGCATTTCTCTATCCTCTGTATAAGTAAGATAAGCACCATGGCACCTTCAAGTCTCCATCTACGCATTCCTCTCCCATAGACCCTCCTCATTCCCTAAACCTTCAACAACCTGCCTGTTTTATACCTAAAACTCCTTTCAATATGGTCAATTAATTAGAATTTGGTTTTAGATTCTAGTTTCCAAGGGTTCTCCAAAATAGGAAACATTGTGTCTAGTCCAACCAAAAATACCATTAAATCTGGAAAAGAACACTACCCTACATGGAAGGAAATAAACCTCACTTGAGAAATAATACTGTGAACAGCATTTAAATTCTAAACTGATTATAGCCAATTTGGGATAAATTCTATATAATAAAAGAGAAACACATAAATTGACCGTCCCTTCGCTACACTTACCAGCCAATCAGGAGTGAGTATGCGAATTAACCTGACAAAGATGGTGGGTTAATTTGCATACACAGGCGCTGAGCAGCCTGTAGGCCCGTGTATAGGTCCTGAGCAGCTGGGGTCCCAGAACACCCCCAGCCACTCTGAGCTTCCGGGTGCAGGTGCCAAGTGAATGTTACTACCCCACGGCTGCTTGTGTGTGCACCGGCACCAAGTGGTGGCCTGGGTCCACACCCCCCAACCCCGGCACCCACAATGCGGGGCTGCTGGTCTGGGTTGTGTGTCCCTGGTGGCAGTGGCCACCACATGGCCTGGGTCTGCCCTCTTCCCAGCCTGGTGCCCACAACACAGGGCTAGCTGCTGGCCTCAGGGGTGTGTGGAGACCTGGCATCCGCCACGCACGTGGCCCAGAGTCTCTGCACGCCCCCAAGCCCAGCGCCCACAGCATGGGGCTGGCTGCTGGCCTCAGGGGCGTGTTTCCCCGGTGGCGGGCATACACGCCTAGCCCAGTGGACACAATGCAGGGAGTTCTCTATGCATGAGCTGCAAAGGAAACACCTTTTCTTTTCTTTCTTTTTTAAAATATATTTTATTGATTTTTTTTTTTTTTTGTTACAGAGAAGAGGGAGAGGGATAGATAGTCAGAGACATCGATGAGAAAGAAACATAGATCAGCTGCCTCCTGCACACTAGATCAGCTGCCTCCTACACACTCCCCACTGGGGATGTGCCTCCAACCAAGGTACCTGCCCTTAACAGGAATCAAGCCTGGGACCCTTCAGTCTGCAGGCCGAGGCTCTATCCACTGAGCCAAACCAGTTCGAGCATAAACACTTTTTCTGACCGCTCATTGGTTAAGCTCCCTGTATGCCGCCACTTGCAGTGTTCTTGGTAACATGGGTTATATGAATCCAAGAAGGTGGATTCCACCTCACTCCTGAAGGAAAAAATGAAGGTCCGCTGCTGGAGGGGCTAGGAAATGTCATATCCTGTCCTAGCCTGTTTGGCTCAGTGGATACAGCCCTGGCCTGCCGACCGCAGTATCTGGGTTCGATTATGATCAAGGGTATGTACCTAGGTTTCAGGCTCCTCTCTGGCCAGGGCCCAGGTCAGGGCTCATGCAGGAGGCAACCAATCAAAGTGTCCCTCTCACATTGATGTTTCTCTCTGTCTTTTCCCTCTCTCTCCCACATTCTCTAAAAATCAATGGAAACATATCCTCAAGTGAGGATAAAAAATAAAAAAAGAAAGAAAGAAATGTCATATCTTTTGAAAGACACATCTTGAAAATGCCTAAGAAAAGTTGTCATTTTTTCATGGTGAAGGGACTGGAGTCTGTGCTGATGAAAACACCTTGGCAGTGGCTGCAGCAGCAGGGTGATGGGGCTGGCACCTTCCCCTGATCAGCCTGGTCGCCTCCCTAAGAGGGAGGCCAGACTGCAGCTTAGGACATCTCTTGAGGGCTCCCAGTCTGTGAGAGGTAGCAGACTGGACTGAGGAAACTTCCCCGCCCCTAATTTCATGCACCGGGCCCCTAATATATTATAAAAGAAAACTAAAAGTGATTTTGAGGGCTGCTATTGAACAATTACATTCCCAAATATATTGATACTTAATATATATCATATTAAAAATGGTTAAATATTTGTGGGAAAATTTGTTCCTACAAATTTTATAGACAAGGTTGCATGTGTTTTGAAATTTTCCATTTCATATTGAGAAACTATACAATGGACATATGTGCCATTGCAGTCATGGAAATGGTATGTCTTTCCACTGCCACTTGCATTTTTCAGTGATAAGACATATGTATTATACAGCTGAAATAAAAAGATTTTTCATTTGTATAGATAACAGATGTCTATAGAGAATCTTCTTAAATGCTCTGATAAACATACTAATAGTAACAATTATAACAGTTATGTTTAAAGTTGGTTATATGCCAAAATTGTAAAAGTGCAGTGGGACCTTGGTTCTTGAACTCAATTCATTCCAGAAGGCTATTTGAGAAGTCATTTATCTGAAAACCAAATCATTTTTTCCCATTAGAAATAATGAAAATGGAATGAATTCGTTCAGACCCCCAAATGATTCCCTGTTTTAACCTTCCTTATATACAATACATGTCTAATGTACTATTTGATCTATAAACAAACACTTGTTAAATTTATCAAACCATCCCCTACTAGCCTTAAAGGGATCACTTTCAGCACTTGCAGTGTCTTTGCTTTTTCACATCATTGCTTCTGAAATGTTATCATCAGCCAACAGCTTTTTGTTTATCCCAATCAACAACAGTTTTTCTACCTCTTCACTTGCCTTCGGTCATTGTTCCTTTCACATCCTTAGCAACATTAGCACCCTGGATGGCCTCTGTGGGTTTTAAAATTGTGCTAGCTGTCCATTTCACCAGCAAGAAAAGCAAAACAAAACAAAACCAAAACCACAAAAATATTCACAGTAGAAAAAGCAGGATTTCATGATATGTTAACAACTCTGTGTTAAGTGGTAAACTGACTCAAGTTCTCTCCTTTGTTTGTAGCCTGAGAGGTGCTTTTTGACATACTGATGGATCAGCAGGAAGGTGTTGTCAGGTCCAGAACCTAAGTTTAGTTCAACAACAAGGCTTTTTTTCTTTTTTTTTTTTTTTTCATAAACAAGCTGGTTGAGAACTGTATTGTTTGAGAAGGAATTGTTCAAAATGGGAGATGTTCCATAACCAAGGTTTGATTGCATTGTCTCATTTAATCTTCACTGAAATCAAATGAAGTTGATTAGGATTTCTCAGCCTCAGCACTTTGACATTTTGAACCAGATAATTCTTTGCTAGGTGTGGGGAGTGGGGACTCTCTGGTGCATTAAGAAGTTTAACAATATCCATGGTCTCTATCCACTAGATTACCCAGATGCTGGTAGCACCCTCTCCCATAAGTTATGACAGCAAAAGAATGTCCCCAGGCATTGCCAAATGTCCCAGTTGGGAATCACTGAAATAGATACTATTTAGTCTGTCCTCAGAAAAACTGTTGGTCAAGAAAAGATTACTTCATAAAATTTACTGCAGCAAGAGAGAATGCCACTGTGATAATAGTATCTCAACAGTGAGGAAGTTAGGTAAATTTATTGTTAGAGTTTTCTTGCATAGGCTCAAAAATTACAGTGAAGTAGAGAAATGATTAGGACTGGATTGAGGCCACATAAAATAGTTTGACTGAAAAAACACAAGATAGAAGTGAGTCTAAGGAGGAAATTACTTTATTAAAAAGAAAGCTACTCCCTGAAATGAGCAACTTTGCTTAGTTATATTGATTTTTAGTAATTTCCTAATGTAAAACATTAATGTGCAGTATTCAGTCATGTCTGTTTCATGGGTTGCTGTATTACTTAGACATGAGGAGAGAGTGAAGGAATCGCAAAAGATGAGTGTATTGTCATTAAATTCAACGGCATTTGTGAGATGAAGGTTAGAATACCTATGAAATGTGTATAGGTCTTGCCTAACAGCTAAACCCCTCTGGTTTCTTTTACTGTTTTGAGTCTTTTAGATTATGTTCAGTGTCTTCCTAATCTATGTATATCTATACCCATATCCATATCTACTAGTATATCTATCTCTCTCTATCTCTATCTCTATCTCTATCTCTATCTCTATCTCTATCTCTATCTCTATCTCTATCTCTATCTCTATCTATCATCTCTATCTCTATCTCTATTTCTATCATCTATCTCTATCTCTATCATCTATATCTATCTATCTATATCATCATCTATATCTACAGTATATCTATATCTATATTTACAACTATCTATATCTATATTTATATCTATATCTATTTATATCTATCTACTAGAGGCCTGGTGCATGAATTTGTGCAAGGGTGGGGTTTCTTGGCCTGGCTAACGATTGGGGCCCAATTAGGGCCGGCTGGCTGGGCGGGGGGGCGGGGGAGGGAGGGTGGATACCACAGGAGGTTGGCCAGTGGTGGGAGGTTAACTATGGGAGTGCACTGACCACCATCGCGCAGCTCCTGCATTGAGCGTCTGCTCCCTGGTGGTCAGTGAGCATCATAGCAACCGGCCAACCAGCCATTCGGTCGACCGGTCATATAGTCGCTTAGGCTTTTGTATGTATAGATATAATCTATTATATAATTATCTATCATCTATATCTATATCTAAAAAAACACTGAGCTATGCTTAGCTCTTTATTCTACTATTCAAAAGTTTTCTATTTTGAGTAATAAAATATATCTTCATCCTCTCTCATTTTTATTTAAATAATTCCCAATCTGCTATCTGGTTCTTCTTATCTTTGTCAACCCAACTCAAATCAAAGTCACCAAAATCTTTTGCACAGTTCACTAAAGTAACCTTTCCAGCACCTTTGCCGCTTCCCTCCCCCTAAACCACCAAACACTTCACTCTAAGGACTACCTTATTTATTCTGTATCCAGAGAGAACTTTTCAAATTATAAATTTGGTTATGACTCTACCTATTTCCTCTGGTTTATCTGAAAACCTGTCTCTGTACTCTATGGTAGCATTATTTGAATTGCCATTCTTTCTTTTAATCAAGTTTATAGTGCTTTCTTCTGTAATAGAAGGTGTGTTTTCTTTTGTCCTATTACCTTCTGTGGTTGACTGAATAAGAGTCCCTCAAACATGTCTACATTTTAATCTCCAAATCTGTGAATCTTACCTTGTATCACAAAAGACATTTGTAAATATGATTAAACTGAAGATCATGAAATGTGGAACTTGTCCTTAATTATCCATGTAAGTGTATTAGCAATGGTCTTTCCAAGAGGAACAAAGGAGGAATAAGAGTGACATTCAGTATTTCATCTTATTTGGAAACTAGAGGCCCAGTGCACAAATTTGTGCACCAGTGGGGTCCCTCAGCCTGGCCTGCGGGATCAGGCCAAAACTGGCTCTCCGACATCCCCAAGGGGGTCCTGAATTACGAGAGGGCGCAGGCCAAGCCTAGTGACCCCATCGGTGCACAATCAGGACCGGGGAGGGGCACGGAAGGTTGGCCAGCCAGGGAGGGACCCTGGGAGAGCTTCAGGGCATGTCCAGCCCATCTTGCTCAGTCCCGATCATCCAGACCCCAGCAACAGGCTAACCTACCAGTTGAAGCATCTGTCCCATCGTGGTCAGTGCATGTCATAATGACTGGTCGACCAGTCAACTGTCTGCCCCCTGGTGGTCAGTGCACATCATAGCGAGCTGTTGAGTGGCCTTAGCATGTCTTTAGCATATTACACTTTGATTGGTTGAACGGCTGACTGGACAACCGGACATTTAGTATGTTAGGCTTTTATTATGTAGGCATTTAGTATTGTTATGGGTTGGCTCAGCGAGATAGACCACCGACTCAGAATTTAAATTTAGGAACCTTTATTAAGCTGGCCAGCTGTCTGCAGTCCCAGCACTCTGCCAAAGCAAAGGCTGAACTGCAGCAATGACTGCAAGCATTACAGCCTATTTATTTGCAAAAACTACAAAGTTACAAAGCCTTGTTTATGCAATTTGTTCCCGACACAGTATAGCATTATCACCTTCCTATCTATGTTTTCCGAGGAACATAGAGCACAGTATATTGAGGAGGGACCATGAGACCATATCTCAAGGCCTGACCTGATGTCAGTACCTTCCTATCTGTCTGTTCCAGGAACAGACAGTACAGCGTGCCCCGATATGCAGCCCAGTACAGTATGTTAGGCTTTTATTATGTAGGATAATTTAAATATTCAATAATTTTCATAATTTAACAACAAGAATCTAAAGTTTCAAGTTACCAAAAATATTTTGAAGTTATTTTTAAGTATACATATCATCACACATAACTATTGCTAAAAAGTTTCATCTATAAACTTTTATTATTCTTATATTTATTTAACTTATTAATTCTTAATTATGTTTCTATAACCATAAAAAATTTATGAAACATCAAAATCAATTATTATTCCAAATAATTTTTCCTGCTGACAAGTTTTGTAAGAGATAATATTAACTTATTTGAATAAACCTAGATAAAATAAAACTGTCGTTTAAATGTTTAAATTTAAAAACATGCATTTTTAAATTAAACCAAAATCTTAAATTAATTTTAATACCAAATATTTTTCCAGAACTTGAAAAATATTTGGGTTAATTTTCATTATCTTCCTTAATTTATATAAGCCTTTGTGCCTTTAAGCCAATTAAATAGAATTTTTTACAAAACAAATTTAATAATGCTCCTGAAAAATAAAAAATACCATAGTTCTTCAATACATATATAGCTATACATACAAATATATAAATAGATGCAACTAGAGACTAGATAGTTTTGTTTTAAAATTTCAGTCATGAAACAGATACAATAATGCAAAACTCTCCAGTTTACAAATAACAGTTACAATAAGTTAGGTTTATTTCTTCAGATGGCTAAGCCTTTTACTATTGGTGAAGAGTTTAAGATTTGTATTTCTTTTTGACAAATAAGGGGCAGGTTATTTTAGGCAAAGGAGCCGTGCCAGCAATTTGTATTTTCCTGTCAGACTTTGGATATCAGCTTCCAATTTTGCCAAAGTTTTGACCATAGAGTTTTAAAATATCTTGTCAGGTTTCAGCCAGGACAAACAGTAAATATTTCTGACAGTATTAAACAATTCTATGGCCGCAAGGGGATACAATGTTTACAGTCTTCCTAAGATGCTGAACAACTCCCAAAGATAGCATAACCTAAAATAAAAAAGAAAGAAGAGAATAAGTAGTTGTGCTGAAAAGTGGTGAAGTAACTCTTTGGATTTTAAGAAGGAGGGATTCACCTTGGATGTGGAGTTTAATTTCTGTAAACTTCAGAGAATCTCTAAAGCAGTTCCTAAATGTCATACACAAAGAAGGCACTTCCTAAATTTTATGAAATAAAAAATTAGTTCTGCTTTCAGAAAACCACATAAAAATGTGCTTCATTAGTCAGAAAGTACATACTCCTAAAAAAAGTTGTAAATAAAATATTTTCTAACAAATATTTCTTGTTTTAATGATGCTTTGGAGTTCTGTTATAAGACTGAGGAGTCATGCCTTTTCTGTTTTGCCAATGCTATTATTGTTTTGATGGTTTTCTTTAAAAAACATTTTAAACTTAAAATGAACATAAACTATAAATGAGAGTAGGAAAGTTCAGAGCACTTACTTATGAAAAGGTGCTTATTTTCATTGATATCTATACTAATAAAAGGGTAACATGCTAATTAGACCATATAGACTGGGTGTCTTCTGGACATCATTCTGGACATCTTTCCTGACAAAGCCGGGGCCCAGCCCGGGGAAAGCTGCCTGCAGTCCTGGGTGCCTGCAGCTGGCCAGAGGAGGGAAGCTTGGGTCCCAGTTGCAGGGGCCAAGACAGAGGCGGTTAGGGGTGATCAGGTAGGCAGGAGGGTGGTCAGGGGAGATCAGGCAGGCAGGCGAAGCGGTCCTGGATTGCGAGAGGGATGTCCCGTGGGTTTGGGCCTAAACTGGCAGTTGGACACCCCCAAAGGGTCTCGGATTATTAGAGGGTGCAGGCCAGGCTGAAGGACCTTCCCCCCCCCTGCTGTGCATGAATTTTGTGCACTGGGCCTCTAGTCTATAATAATAAAAACATAATATGCTAATTAGACTGGACTTACTTCTGGGCTACCTTCCAGATGAAGCTGGGGTTGCAAGGGAAGCCTGGGTCCCAGGTGCCAGAAGGAAGCTGGTGCTGGCAGCTGAGGGCCTACTCTTGCATGAATTTTGTGTATCAGTCCTCTAGTAATTTTATAAAGCCATCTCTTATAATGCATTTAAAATTATATGCTTGATTTTAAAAACCTAACACACACAACTTTATAAATAGCACATTTCATGTACAAAGAATTTTAATAATTTTTGTTAATTTTGAGCAGATATTTTTACCTCTTAATATGAATGTTTTTCACCATTCACTGATCTTTAATTTCACCATAACTTTTAATGTACTGATTATGGCAAATAAAAATTTCAGATTATTATTTTATATAAAATTGAGGGGAAGGGTAGGACTATCTGTAATTTTTTTTGAATTTCAATATTGGAAATATTACAGAAATGCCAAAATAACCCAATAACATCACTTACAGATTCATGAAAGTTTAATAACTATGGTTCATGCACTTTCAATTTTCAATTTTTCTCTGAAAGATTGAGGTCTGCTCAAAGATGTGCATTGAATTGAATCTTTTCTTTATTTTCTATCAAATATATCTATTTTTTTAAAAGTTGCTTCTTGGCTAGATGATCATTAAACATAAGTATATGTAAAAAATATATTTGAAAATTTAAAATTAGGGTTCTTGTGTTATAAAAAAAATAACGGCTCATTTTCTAGTATGAGCTAATGGAGTCCTCTTTTTCTTCTAAATGTTAATTTTTCTGGTTTGTCTTTCAAGGTAGTTCAACTTTATAATTTGTTAACAAGAACCTTGACAATATAGTTACATTATATATTACATTATGGTATTTATTAAATCTAGAGGAAATTCTAACACTCACACAAATGATCCCATCACCATAGCTAGTCATTAATATCTGTTTTATGTTTAAGTTGTCGTTAAAATTAGAAAGTGTGATCAGATTACTTTAACATTCTTGTCTTTCAAAATGACTTCAGAAAAATATAGCTATTGATAAATTAAAACAGCTGATCAGGTCATCACTTCAGCATAAGAGGAGAATTTGATTTTTATACTATTGGCACAATTGAAGCACATTTTTTTTAACTCACTTCTATTATTCTTTTAAAATACTTTGATATGAAGATGTACACTATATTAATTGGATGATGTCAACCTAACAACTACCGATTCCAGACTAGTCAATTGTTCTTTGTGATTGAACCACATTATTTGTGTTACTGGATTTTACATCATATTATTTTGTCAGACATTTGTATGACCTTAAATTTATCATCTCATAGAATAAAACACCTTTTTAGTGGTTTTAATGTTTTAAAGACAATGCAACAGGCCCAAAATAGAGTCACTTATGCTAAGCTTCACATCATAAAACTGGCACATCTTAATTGCAGTTTTCGTTGGCTCTCTTAGAAATGGAATTTTAAATCAATCAATTAGGAATCACCGGATCAGTATCAGTTAGGTAATTTGCCTGATAACTACCTGCCATCATCAAAAGGAAAGTCACCTGCGATACCAGTCTGCTTTTTTGTCATGTGCTTCTTTGGTCTTTCCCCCTTTGCCTATAAAACGCTTGTGTAGCTCTTTGGAGCTCCTTTCTATAGGCTAGATTGGATGCGGTCCGCTTTATCTTATTCGCTGAACGAAGCCAATGAGACCTTTAACATTTACTCAGTTGAATATTTTTTTTTAACAAATGGAAGGCAGGTAAGTGTGAGAAAAGATTGTGACAGATATTATAGCATTGTTTCTTTTCTCAGTGTTGATTGATTTCTCATAAATGTAATTCAGGCACTTTGTGAAGCCTTTGAAACTCTGCAAAATTTTATGTGCATGTGCATTTTTTATGAAGAAAGAATTCATAGTCACCCAAAATGTTAAAAACAGTGTTCTCTAAGTTAGTGACTGCTAAAGCTGAAGAGAAAATAAGGAACTTAAGCAATAATGGAAATAATGTAAAAAATATTTTGATTTATACTGATAGTAGAAAAGCTTTAGTTTTGTTTAATCTGCTAAGTCATTTCATGTAAGAGATATGTTGATGTAGAAGAAATTGATCAGAGGGATCTGAAAAATCTTTATGTTTCAGATCCTGCAAATGCCCCTGTTTATTTTTCACACAGCAGCTGGAGGGAACCTCAACAAGATTATAACCCTCTCTTAGTTAAAATCCTTCAGTTGCTTCCCATTCCAATTAGAATAAAATCTAAACTCTATGTATGGTTTGCAAAGCGGTATGTGACTCTTGCTTATTTCCTCAGTTTCTTCCTGCCCAGGGCCCCTGTTGTCCTTTTTGCTTCAGTCCAGGAGCCTCTGTCCATTTCTAAAGCCTCTTCTCATTTGGAGTCTTCACATCATCTATTTCTTCTGCCTAAAATGCCCCGTCTCTAGAGCTTTGGATTGGTGTAGTCTCTCGGCATCCAGGTCTCCCTTTGAATGTCATCTTCTAGGAGACGTTTCTGTTGACTACGCAGTGAAAGTTCTCTCTCGGTCTTCTCTTTCGCTTCACCATAATTTATTTCCTTCCTAGCACCTGTTATGTGTCATACATAGCGAATGTATTTGTTTGCTCACAGTCTGCTTGTGGATACTTCAATGTGAACTTCATGAGACCAGGAGTCTTATTCACCTCTGTATGTTCAGTGCTTGGAACTATGCCTAGAATGTGGGATAAATTCAGTAACTATCGAAGTGAATAAATATAACAAAATATTATATTTATTTCTCAATTGTAATAGTTACAGATGATTGAGACAGGGAATAGAAAATGGTTAAGCCTTTAACAATAATATGCTGGTCATATCAGAGGGACATTTATTGCAGGAGTAATGCTCTGCAGTTGTTTCTATCCTACAACTTTATCTTTCTTTGCGATCTGATGTCTATAGTAAACCAAAACTAATTATGATCCACAAAGAGAAAAGAACAGACTCTTTTTTTAATGACCTTGAAAATAGCATTGGTATTTGACTCTTCCCAGTCTCCTCCTTCAATTTTCTGTACGTGGAGGTGTGACTGGTAGTCCAATTTGATAAAGGCTTCTAAGTTTATTGATAGGAGAGAATATTTATCCAGATTAGAAGATTGACATTTTTGTACTTTTTGTATAAAAGTCGATCAATTAAAAAATAAACTTTAATAGCTTTATTTTGGTATGATTGATATAGTAAACAAATATTTCAAACTACTAAGAATACAATTGTCAAAACAAAAAAATTTGATAACAAGGAATAAGCTACTGACTTAACAAGAAAGCTCATTCTAGTTTCTAAACAACTAATTTATTTAGAGTTAATGCCAACATTGGGAATAAATTTGCTTTTCTCTAGATTTGGTTAATTGAAAATTGATGTTAAGTTCTTGATAAATTGTAGATGGCTTATGTACTAGTTTACCATTTTTATTCTTTCAGTTATCAAACACTTATTGAATATTTTTTTGGTACTGATGATATACAACACAAGAAAATCTGCAAAATTCTTGCCATCAAGAAATGTATGCTCTAATATTATCTCATACATATATTTCTCTTTAAGTTAACCTCATTTTCACTTCCAATAATAGTGAACTTTAATCAATATTTCATGAGAAAACCTTTAAAAGATGGAAGAAATAATGATTTTATAAAAACATCAAAGAACTAATAAGACAGAGAAGCACTATTTAGCCAAGTTCAGGAAAAAGTGAAAACCCAGAGAGATGGACATGGCACCTCAGGCTGCTTTTTCCTTCATTAAAATTAAAGTCTTAAAAGGTTTAGCAAATAAAACATTATTTTATCTGAGGAGGATTAGTTAGGGTGTGCTAGCTAATGTAATACTATATCCACATATGTAATGACTTTAAAGCAATGGAATTTGATCTCATCCCAGGAAACAGCTTAGTTTTCACACTGTTGGTTTGTGTGTGGCTTTTCACCATAAGATGATGATCCAGAGACCAAGACTCCTTCCAGTTTACAGCCTTATAATTTTATAGGAATGGGCTTTTGTGGTGGATAGAATTCCGTATTGAACATGGATGATACCATTAAAGAGAGGACTTATAATCATGATTTATATTGATTTGGGCTGAAATAAAACCTTGTATTCATTTGAGATCTATCATCTGCCTATATATCAATTATCTATCTATCTATCTATCTATCTATCTATCTATCTATCTATCATCTATCTATCTTCTATCATCATCATCTATCATCTATCTATAATCATCTGTCCTCACCATAATGTAAATGTCTTCTAAATGCCTCTTTTTAAAAATTTAAATTCTTTATTGTTTAAAGTATTACATAAGTCTCCTTTTCCTCCTATTGACCTCTCCCTGGCCACCCCCACCCCCCATCATGTGCCATCACCACCACCACCACCCTATCTGTGCCCATTGGTTTTGCTCATATGCATGCACACAAGTCCTTTGGTTGATCTCTTACCTCTGCACCCCCTGCCTTCCCTCATAGGTTGGACAGTCTGTTCGATGCTTCTATGACTCTGGTTCTATTTTGGTTCCTTAGTTTGTGCTGTTCGTTATATTCCAAAAATGAGTGAGATCATGTGTTATTTATCTTTCTCTAACTGGCTTATTTAGCTTAGCATAATGCTCTCCAGTTCCATCCATGCTGTTGTAAATGGTAAGAATTCCTTCTTTTTTGAAGCAGTGTAGTATTCTATTGTGTAGCTATACCACAGTTTTCTAATCTATCTAAATGCCTCTTTAGAAATATTTGATAAGAGTTGTGAAGAGTGTATGTGTGTGTGTTAAGTACATATGTCACAAGATTACTCTATTTTCATTAATGTGATTGAAACATATTTGTATATCTAAATTCATATATCTGATTACATGGAATATAAAGCAAAACACCAGATTCAGAATAGGAGTGTCAGGATATAAGTATACTGACTCCAAATAAATTCATTACATTATTATGTTACCCATAAGAAGTGCTACTAATTTTTCTGTAGTCAAGTGGGGAAGGTTGACTTTGAATAAATCTTCATTGTCTGGCAAAGATAACTCCAATGACCCTTTAGTTATACCAGTATGAAAACAGTAGGCATCTGTTGTCCTAGGTAAATAAATCCTTTGCTCTCTGGAGCCCACTCGGAGTTGAGGTTTCTCTTATCTATAGAGATCTGGAAAAGAATGTAGACTGATTTTATATTTGTATGGTGTTTTGTCTATTGGTAAAGCACATGCATGGTTTCCAGAGTTAGGGAGCTTGGTTACATTCTTGGTTCCATCCCTTATGCATATGTGAACTAAAAACAGTTTTAAACTTGACAACCATCATGGGGCAATGCTACCACCTGAGTAGGGAGAGACCTAGATGAACTGCTAGAGGAGTATGTGTCTGCAGATCTGAGGTGACCATATGGTATCATATGTCAGAAGAAGGAAGATCACTAGCACTAACAATAACAGTGGACTCCAATTTACTCTCTCGCTTGCTATTTACAAACAGGTTTAATTTCCATTGTATCTAGTAAGCCTCTTAAGATCATATGGCCAAGATTTCAAAGAGGACTTGTGAGACTTTCAACTAGTAATCTAGGTAAACACAAACAATGCTGTATATAACACATATATATCAGATTTGTACTGTGCACTAGTAAATGGCTTATTAATTATGTATTGCATCATGCAAATTCCCAAATTAGTTTTGAAACAGTGGTTCAGTGAAACGGATAATATAAATAACATTACGTTAGAGAGTAAAGTGGAGGGAGGTTTAAAGGATATTGCACTATTTTTGTCTGAATAGTAGTATTTATAGGAATATATATTTATCCTTTCCAAACATCGAGCACTATATAAGCATTAAGTAACTAAATGTCCAAACACAGGAATAGAAGTAAACAATAAGGAAGTATACCATAACAGATAAATCAAGATAACAGAAATAAGTCAAACTGTCTCTTTAAAAAGGAGAAATGGGTAAGAACAAGGAGAAAAACCAATGCAAAAAATGACATATCTCGGAGGGTATGGGAAGAGATTATCCAAAGAACTTATATACATATATGAATAACCAATGGAAACAGACAATAGTATGGTGAAGGCTGGGGTTGGGCAGGGAGGAGCAGGTAAAGGGGGAAAATTGGGGGACATCTGTAATACTGTCAACAATAAAAACGTATTCAGCCAGCAAGTGATGAAGAAATGGCAGAATAAAATTATCACCACTGATTACAAAGTATCATCAGCTGCTAAAATTATAAAAAGAGAAATAATACGGCATCATGGACCTCCTGATAAAACAGCATAGTGTCATCTGTAAAGTGGTCCTCTAATAACAAAATGGTCAGATCAGAATCCAATCAGACATCCAGATTCAGCTATCACTTTACAGGGAATATAAATAGCCATTACTGTATGCCAAAGACAGACAATTGCAAAAATCCATCTCTGAAACTCTGCAAGTGGAACAAGCTGGTTTCTTTATCAAACAAAAGTAAAGAAAGAGAACTGGAGTGGGAGCCTACAAAAGACAAGGCACTTCGGAGACATACCAACCAATAACAACCTGGACACATTATTTGGATCCTGATTCAAAAATCATACTATCAATAAACTTTAAAAACATTAATTGGATATTATTAACATTGAGCAACTACTCTTAACTGTGTTTGTGATAGTTACTGTGATTATTTTTAAGTGCTATTATCTATTAGAGATACTTAGATATAGAGGTGAAATAATATAGTGATTCTGGGGTTGGCTTTCAAATATAAAGAAAAGAGGGGGAGAGAGTAAAATCAATTCAACAAAAGTAGCTCTAAGTTATTCATATAAATAGGCTGGTTAATGGATATGTGGGATGCATTACAATATTCTATCTACTTTTGTATAGGTTTGAAATGTTTAATAATAAAATATGAGTCTTACCAAAAATATTTATATGAATATTCAGTTAAAGAAGTTATAATAATACAAAATATGTGAAAGAAAACAGGAAACAATTGATGTTGGTAGAAATGAATGAATTAGAAAAAAATATTATACATTAATTTGATAAGTAACTTCAAAGAGTAATATATTAATTATTTTAAAATAGCCAAATTACTGTTGAAATTTATTTAAGAAATTAAAAAAAAATACACAGAAGTCATAAAGTAAATAATACCACAATTGTGAATCAGGTTAAAAATAGTAAACTCTGTGTCAGTACAAATAATTATATATTCTATAGGTACAATGACTATCAATACAAGCATAGTTCTTATACTCATGGAATTTAGAGTTTCGTAGGTGAATGAGGCAATAACAACAGAAAATATTAATAACACTTATTGCAAATTGTGTCAAGCACATTAGAGAAAACAAAAAGGATCCTGTTATGAAGAACATTAGGCTGTATCAGATTTACGTAGGTGAAGATTGCAGGTCTGCCTGAGGCAATGATATTTATGCTGATACCTAAAAAGATGAAGGAGGCGAGTAAGGTTAGAGGCCAAGGAAACAAATGTAAAGGCTCTGAAATGGGTACAAACTTGGTGAGTTTGGAAAACACCAACGTCATGGTGGCAGAATGGGCCATGTTTACTTCTCTCATAAATTTGAACAGATTCAAGATTATCTCTTTAATATCACTAGAGGCCCGATGCATGAAATTCATGCAAGAGTAGGCCTTCCTTCCCCCAGCTGCTGGTACCAGCTTCCCTCTGGCACCTGGGACTCGGGCTTCCCTCACAGCCCCAGCTTCGTCCAGAAGGTCGTCCGGAAGGACGTCCAGTCTAATTAGCATATTATGCTTTTATTATTATAGATTTTGATACTAACATATTTTATGTGTGTTAAAATGATAGAATTATGTTAGAAATTACTTTTGAAGTTTGTTTTACATGTGAACTTCACCTATCATATGTGTTTCAGCAATAAAAAGGGAAAAAGTAAAAAAAAAATCTCTAATCATACCTTTGTATTTCTGCTAATACTTTTAAAGAAGTGAATTCTAACTTTTTGTCTCAGGAATCCTTTACACTAGGATGTATACTGAGAATACTGGCATGAATCTCTACAATAAATAGTTTTTTCCTATGTCAAACCTAGAAAGAACATAGTAGGCAATTTTATCTTATCTGGACATTTTATCTTTTCCACTAGTTTTTCTAATATGCACTCTATTTTCTTGCTAGGATCCCTTCTAGAAAATCAAATTTGATTATTTTATACCTCCACATAAACTGCTATGTACTTTCCACTTATCAAGATACTCAGCTATTAAGCAAGGAAACTTGAACTCCTAATCTAAATTTCAGTTTACTATGTATGAAATTATAGTCACTTGGAAGGGATACTGGGGCTATTCTGTCTCTGGTGATTTGTTGCCAGTAAATCAACAGAATTGGTATCACAATTTTTATGAGTCTCAGAAGGCTTTCCATTACTTCTTTGATACATACATCAGCAAAACCATATTTGCAACAGATGGCCGTCATGTATATGCATAGCTGGCTTTGTACTTGTGATCAAAGAATCACTGACTACCAGTGACAGGGGGATTGATATCCACAATCAGCTCTTCTTTTTGAACTTATCTATGACTGCACAGGACACTGTGTGCTGCTTTTTCATGGGACTGAGAGTAACTCTTCACGGAGTGAGTACAGGCATTCCTCG
Organism: Myotis daubentonii; assembly: GCF_963259705.1. Taxonomy (NCBI): domain Eukaryota; kingdom Metazoa; phylum Chordata; class Mammalia; order Chiroptera; family Vespertilionidae; genus Myotis; species Myotis daubentonii. Next base: position 123,559,991 of record NC_081840.1, read on the forward strand.
CTTTACTGCGCTTCCCTCTATCATGCTTCACAGATGGTGCATTTTCATCAACATCAAGGCAGACCCTCCTCCAGCAAAAACATCATGACTGGCTGAAGACTCAGATAATGGCTAGCATTTTCTAGCAATAAAGAATTTTTAAAAATTAAGGTATACACATTTCTGTTTTAGACATAACGTTATTGCTCACTGAATAGACTATAATGTAGGGTAAACATAACCTTTACATGCATTGGGAAATGAAAAGTTAATGTGACTCCCTTTTGTGTGATACTTGCTTTATTGCAGTGGCCTGGTATCAAGCCTGGATCATCTCCAATGTACATCTGTATTAAACACATGGTCTTACTTCAGGGACATAGGATTTCTTTTTTTATTGTTGTTTTCTCATCCATGCTAAAATTCTGTTGCGCAAATTTTTCTGCCTTCATTTTTGGATCATATCTTGCATTGTACTTGGCCACTGCATCCTAAAGCTGTATTCTTTGAGTTGTTTCCCGGTTCTAGTAGGGAGCCAACCTTGTAATCATAGTACATGTAAATACTGGCTATTTAAAAAGGAAACCAAGCATTTCACAACTGAAAGTTTGTAACTGGGGTCTAGTCCTGGGTCTACTAGTAATTATACAATTTTTGGCAAGACATTTAACTGTTCTGTGTATACACAAGCATAATCTCGAAGTAGATGATCTTTAAATCCTTAAAATTGTGATTCAACATGAGACATCAAAGTATGAGCATGAAAGAAATTTTTAAATTGTTCAATTTAATTTTATATCTGTGTTTCATTTTAAGTTGACTAAAATCCTTTTTGGAAATATGTGGAATATAATTATTAAAAGCAGAATAAATATAAATAATCATTGATTTAGTAATACCTGCATGCATTTTAATGTACGGCAAATTATTTCTTACATATACCTGATATTTTATTTATTCCTACTCAGTTTTTTATTACCCTCTTTGCTGTTTTTTACATCCTGGGTTGAATGTCAGATTAAATTAGTTAACACCTGCAGGGTATAAAAGCTTTAATGAATAAGATGTCCTGGAGATTACTTATTTATTGAAGCATTCTCAATTTTTAAAATATCTGCATAATGACTGCATATGGAGACTCCTTTATTCTTTATTTCCCCATAGTGTGGTGTGTGTATACATACATATAATTTTTTTAAACCCCAGCTGTATCTACTAAAATCCTGTTATCATGAAACAGCAAGAAACAAAATATGCTAGGAGCAAATTCTATGAAAAGCAATTCAATAACAGCAATGTCACTCCTGAGAATCTTATAAATTTTAATAGTTGTCATGTCCATTTTTTGCTAATGTAATCAACTAACAAAGAGAAACACATTATTCAGCCTTATTCAATTTCTGATAGGGGAGAAAAACAAAATCCTTGATGCTGAAATATTTCATACCAAAATCTTATTAAGTGCAGCCAGTCTTTTTGAAGATGGCATTGTGGTGATATAATAATAATAATAATAATAATAATAATAATAATAATAATAAATCTATTTCTCCATTTGTATTTATGCACAATAAAATATTTTACAAGCTATATGCAAATAAAATATGTTTTGGTGGATTGAGAAGGGCAGATAGCTCCTATTCACAGCCATGTCTTGGTTTATTTTATCTATGTAAATAGAAAATAACCTAGTGAAATATTCATTCCATGTTAACTTTCCCTGTTGAAAACTGTCAACAATCTTTTAAAAAAAATGTTTGTGATACTATTCCTCTGGAAAGGTTTCAGCTCAGTGATTTTGTTTTCAGTTGGAAACATAGCAATCCACAGGTCTTAAGCTAGGATGCATCACAATGCATTTGGTAAGCATTGTTGTCAAATTATTTGCCCTACTGTAAGAGGCCTTTTTATTGGTCTCTCAGAACTGAGCCAGTGTTCAGTGAACTCTATGATCGGCTCCCAAATATTTTCAGGCTATTCCCTCAAAGGAATTAGCAGCAAAGGCAGATACAGGGACCAGTATAACTACCTAGAACCTAACTGGGAAGTGAAGGAAGTCTTGGCTTCACTTTTTGCCACTTTGAAATTATTTTTTGTAACATTAACTAATTATCATAAAATCATTAGCTTATTTTATTAACAAGTCATATAGATAACTGGGCCCTCGAACCCACAAGGGATTTTTACTTTTTTATTTGTAAGAAATATTAGAGATTCAATAAGTGGTAGGGAAATGAACACACTAATTGATTATTAAAATAATAATATATTTATTGTTATATTTAATATGTAGTCATTCATAAATTTTAAATGCATAATTTAATCAGGTTTTAGCAAATGCATACACTTAAGTAACTATCATCCAATGATCAAGATATAGGTCATTTCTCTTACCTTTCGCTTCCTTTGGATTTCATTCTAGTAAACCCCCAGGACCTAAGCAATACTGTCAGAACAATGGATTTTCTTACCTGCATCATACTATATATTTTTTTAGTGTATCTGACTTATTTTTCTCAGCATAATGTTTTGAGATTTATCCATACTGTTGCTGCATCTGTAGTTTTTTTCTTTATATGTGTGAAGTATCATCCTATTGTGTGATGATAAAGCCCTTGTTTAATAATTCTCCTCTTATAGACATTAGGCTTGGTCCCAGTCTCTCTGTATTACAAATAAAGCTGATATGAACGTTTATGCTGCACAAATCTTTTTCTGGAAATGCTTTTATTTCTAATTTATAGACCATAGTGTGGTCGACGCAATAATCTGGAATTTGATAAGGCTTTCTTAAAGGGTCGCATATAAGGAAACATTAAAACTTCTAAACCAAAACTTCCAGCTTTGGCATATATTATTGTCTGTATTGGAATCCAAGGGCACCATGTACCTGATGGTGACACTGAGGTAGTTTCAGGGGAGGTCTCTGTGGAGCAGTTGTAACATAGGCAAATTAGAGGAAAGGCCAATGATCAGACAGTTGACTTTGATAGAAGCCAAATATTTATTTGCAATAACATGCAACTTGTTTATATATAATGTTAGATTAGGATTCTGATGTACTATTTAGGAGCTACTTGACATTGGTCAACCCATTTAACTCTCTGAGTTTGTTTCATTTATATATATTTTTTTAATTTTTAAAATTTATTTTAAATTCTCACCCAAATTTCTGTTTTTATTGATTTTTAGAGAGAGAGTGAGAGAGAGTGAGAGAGAGAAACATCTATTAGTTGCCTCTCATGCATGCCCTGACTAGGGATGAACCCACAACTTACATATGTGCCCTGACTGGGAATTGAACCTGCAATTTTTTTAGTGTATGGAATGACAATCCAATCAATTGAGCCACCTGGCCAGGGTTCATTTTTATTTTTTCAAAGGAATATAAGGATACCTACAGTGCAGAGTCGTCATGCTTTGAAATGAAATATTCAGAGAGTGTAACAAGTTCTAATGAATAGTATTTATTATAATGCAAGTCATGAGTGCACTACTTTCTTGTTCTCAAAGTTCTCAAAGTTGTAAGCATTATTTTAGTGGAAAGGGATGACAGGGACATCTCTTTTAACAAACCTCAGGAATGTTCACCCAGAGAGTTGGAAAAAGAGGGGTGTGAAGTCGGTTTCCATCTCATAGGAGGGCTTGTAAGCTTCTTCTGAATGTGTATAAAGTCTGAGCAGCAGATCAAATAATGTTATTTGTTCATATAAGGAAAATACCCAACCCCATGTTCATTTAAGCTTGATCTTCTATCCTAAAAATAGGGACATAGTACATGGATATGAACTTTGCACTATAACAAATTTAAGGATACACACTCAGAATTGTAGATGCGTAGGAAGACATGTAAACTTTGAAATTAAATGTAAATATTTATAAGACAAATGCTGTAGAGTATAAATGAATATTTAAAAAATAAAAAACAAACAAACACTATGTTGGCTCTACTCAAGGTCTAGAAACATTGTCATTGTTTAGGATCAGAGGTTGACCTTGCTCCTAGATAAAGATTATATTTGATGACCATGTATGTCTTTTTTTCTATAGTTTTGTGAATTTTAATATAAATTTTGATTATATAAGTTATATAGCTGGACTTATATTACAGCTTTGCTTCAGTACTTTCAAAAATAAAAATTGCTCCCTCTATGCCTTTCTTTTATTTCTTATCTCCAGAAACTCTTTATGGTGTCAACAATGTCACACTTTGTTTTAAAACAAGCAAAGAAACACATAACAATAGTAAAACACTTCAGAATTGTTCGAATAGTGTACTGAGAAAAAAATTGACCATTTTATTTATTATTACTATTAATCTAAAGCTTATTTTATGTTTTGAAGTTATAAATTTAAATTTCCTCAATAATTTCTGATTGAAAAAGATGTTTTTTTCTGGGAAGATTACCTTAGACATTCAGTTCTACAGCTGAGGTCTTGGAGATCAGAAATGCCTGTTAGCATACATATGCTTCAAATCTTTCTGTGTTCTCTTTCTAAACGAGGAATTTAAAACATTGTGCCTCTGGAGTGTTGAGATAATGTTTTCCAAAGCATTTGGAGTCTTAAATTTGAAAATTTCACGGACAGAAAAAAATGGTTTTGTATAACTATAGCTTTAATGCTTTTCTTTTTTCTAGGAGATATTACCAAATTATTGCTCTTTCATCAAGAACTAAATATATTCTTTTATATATTCAAAGCATAGTCCCTGCAGACAAGGACAATTGAACATAGTTAAAAAGAAGCAGTTTTTAATTTATTTTCAGTTGGCAACCACAAGAATGGGTTCTTTCTCTTATTTATTTTTATTTAATCTTTGAGGCTGATGGCTCCCTAGTGAGAGGATAATATGAATTCAGCAATCGGGGCATTATTTTAACATCCCTTACATGCCATATTAGGTTTCTGCAGAGCATTCCCTTGTGCCAGGAAGAAGACAGAATGAAGAAAAGGCTTTTGCAGCATGATTTTTGATTGTTCCTTTATTCTTCAGATCCATCAGAGGCTCTAAGACGACCAGAAAACACAAACAGATAATCTGTGTTCCAGAGAAGTTACGTGGCACTATTTGGCACTGTGTTGCACACAGGTTTACACAGATATATTTACTGCATTTATTAATATCAGAGAATATCAAAAGGACTTTCAGATGTATTTTCAATATAAGCAACTCACAAGTGAATATTGAATTTAATAAAAAGTCAGAGGTTTCTGATCCTCATCTTGCTTTGTCTGCGCTGATTCTATCTTTATTTCATTTATGATGTATTACTATAGGTACATTTTAGTGAATTAATGGAATTATGGAACCAGCCTTTAATATATCATTTTCATATGCCTTTTCCCACGATACTTTCTGCAGAATTACAGCTTACCAGATTAGTTAGCAAAATAGGCCATTTAGTATTCATGCATTATGAGATTGGTTTGGATAATAAAAATGGTTAATTAGGGGAGAATCTGATACAATGTGCTTCTTTGTCATTGTTTTTGTGATCCTGTCCTTTATTGATGACAATATAAACTATTATCTTGTTACTAATCCAAATTTAGTCATATATGATTCAAAATACACTGGTCCATTTTGCATTGTTTGTTTATTTTGGAGGCTGAGAGGAGGGCAATGTTTTGACACTTTTTTTTGTATTCTATCACTACATAAGTTTTTTAAATTGAGGTATAATTGACATATAAACATTACATTAGTTTCAGGTATACAACATAATGATATTTATATACATTGTGAAATGACTTTAAAAAATTACCAGTAGGTGTGATTCTGTTTCTCTGATTGTATTCTCACTGATAAAAGTAGAAACAATTCTTTCCTACCCTTTCTGTTTTTGTTTAAGAATGAGTAAAACTTTCCAAGAGCCACAGCAGCACACTTTCCCTAGTAATGCCTCAGGATATTATTTATAATTTATCAAATCCATTATGGCATAGTTTGGTCTGAAGTACAGGTCTTCATGGAATAAAGGTGGATACCTATTCCTCAGGCTAATGATTCAGAGATCCAGGAACCTTCTCTTAAAGATTCTTTCTGTCTGTTTGCTGTTCTTATTTTTATTTTAGCCTAAGTTTAGCTTAACTTTGTACTTAAAAGACAGCTGCCAGTGGCAGTTATGGTTGCATGCTTTTGTTTTCATGTTCTATTCGTGAAAAAGAGAGGGGAAAGGGAGAAAGAGAGATGGAGAGAGAAATAGAGTTCATATCTTTTCAATAAACAGCTTTATTGCTTAAACTATTTTAAATGGGTTATTATTTGCAAATGTGACTCTTGGAGGACACTTTCTTTGTAAAAATAATTGGCCAGAAGCAGAGGATGTTCTTGATTTTATGATTTCCTAGTCAAGTATGAGGTAAAGGTGTGGAGCATTAAGGCTGCATGAATGGAATAAGGGACTTTAAAAATTTTAAACAGTATGGAGTTTCCTCAAAAATAAAAATGGATCTCCCATTTGACCCAGTAATTCCACTTCTAGGAATATATCCCAAGAAATCAGAAATACCAATCAGAAAGGACATATGCACCCCTATGTTCATAGCAGCACAATTTACAATCCATCAGCAGATGAGTGGATTAAAAAACTGTATTACATCTACACAGTGGAATACTACACTGCTATACGAAAGAAGGAACTCTGGCCATTTGCAACAACATGGATGGACCTGGAGAGCATTTTGCTAAGGAAATAAGCCAGTCAGTGAAAGATAAATACCATAGGATCTCACTCATTTGTGGAATATAATGAACAACATAAACTGATGAACTGAAAAATGTCCATAAGTAGCATGGAAATGGATGCCCTTCTCCCACAGGGGCTGGGGAGCATGCTCCGGGGAAGATGATATTTCTCAGACTACTGTCCTGTGGTTGGTGGCAGCTGAATAAGAATCTTGTTGATGATCAAGTTTCTTAAGGAAATATAAAAGCACTTGTAATTTTGTCTAGTGTGGTTAAATCAAAGATAAAATAAACTTATCTTTTATTTTACAAATTAAAAAAAAAAGAATAGATCCAGAGACATAGAAGCATGGAACAGATCATCCAACTGCAGAGGTAATGGGGGTAGAGGGGGAAGGAGGGGAGAGATCAACCAAAGGACCTGTATGCATGCATATAAGCAAGGACACGGTCAGAAGGCGGGTGAAGGCATGTGCGGGGGGGATGGGAAGGAGCGGGGAGAGGTCAGTGAAGAAAAAGGATTCATATGTAATGCTTTAAACAATAAAAAATTTAAAAAAGGAAAAAAATTCTTCTTGGAAATAGGAGACAGAAATGAGCAAAGCTGTGGCTTGAAGAATGCTATTTTGATAAATAAATAAAGGAATGAACCAGCTAAATTGTTACCAAGTTTTTTAAAAAAAATGTTCTAATGTTCTGATAGAAGTCTTCAAACTAATTTTCACAATTTCATTGATTTTTAAGAAGTAATTTGACCAAAAATCTTATCCATTTCAGTTTTAGGATCAATACTACAGACTGCTTGTTGAAAACAGTTGCTATGAGTAATGTGGTGTTGAACATGATAAGGTTTCTGAAATTGTTAGATTCTATCAAGTTTTATGCCCTTCGGCTAAGGACCAACACCTTAAATTATTTTCAGAATTTGATTGGTATCAGTACAGAGCAGGAAGTACTGGTGCAATGTGACCTCGGTGCTCTTGTCTTCCAAGAGAACAGTAATTGCCACACTATTGTCTGCCTGTCGTAGAATTGAAAGTTCGTGCAATACTCTAAACTGGAAGAACAGCTGAATGCATCAGTGAAAACCCTAAATTATAATAGGAGTTAACAATGGGCACTTTAAATCAGATATTAAAAATGACATCTATTTTTTAATAGAGCACTATTTCTATGCAAGAATTGAGAACAAATTAATCTTTGAAAGGCCCAAGAATATCCTTCTCCTTGACCATCTGTGCACTGCTCCCCTCAATCAAGGGTGCAGAAATATTTTTTGTCAGAATTTCAAATTCTGTTCTCTAGTCACTTAGCAACACTTTGGATTTTTACCATAATCAAGTCTGAGCCAGCTGGATTTCAGTTAGATTGTTGAAATGAAACAGTTTGAAGACTGGTGGTGGAGAAGGTGGCAGTCAGCTAGGGATCATTTCAATTTCAGACACTTTGCCAAAAGAAACCTGTGTGGAATCCTAACATTCATAGGGAAAATAACTTATAATCTTTTTAAAGACCTCACATTTGTGAATTATCACTTAAGCACAATATGGTTGTGAAATAATGTTAAAATAAATCGTGCCATGAGGCAAATGTTTTAAATAGACAGTCTGAAGGGAAAAATGCAATTTTTTCCTTTTCTTTTCTTTTTTTGTGAATAGAGATTAACATGATTGTAAAGTAGGCATAGTTCACAATTTCACATTGTCACAATAAGAATAAGTATATGATTTACTACATTTAACTATGATGCTCCACTTTCATAGATACTTTGCTATAAAACAAGGTGAATTTCATCTCTGTTGAACTCTTGTTCCTGCTTATTACCCTTTCTGAGTCACCCCTCCACCTTTGCCCCTTGCAAAGAAACACTAACGGTCTTCCTTTTTCTTGTACTTTTACAGATGCAAAGAATTCCCAGGGTTTCGGGGACTATATAACTTTAAAGGACAAATTACCTGCTTCTTCAAATTTCACTGAAGTTCTATCTCCGTATTAGCCACTTTTGCAGTGGTGGTAAAACTCCATAAACTGTTTTTATTGAGTGACTATATCCTATCTATCCTTCCTATCTAATAAAAGAGAAACATGGTAATTAGCCATACATCCGCTACCCTTCCCATTGGCTAATAAGCAAGATATGCAAATTAACTGCCAGCCAAGATGGTGGCCGGCAGCCAGGCAGCTTGAAGCTAACATGAGGCTTGCTTGCTTCAGTGACGGAAGCCTCCAACGTTCCCCGCCTGCCTTGCCAGCCTCTGAGCTTGCAGTTTGAAACATTGTTACAAATATTGAAGCTAAACAAAACCCCAGAAACCTGCTTTCAGCCCGCTGGGATCTCCGAGCTGGAGTTGATACAGTGTTTCGATTATAGAACCCAAACAAACCAGATACCTGCTTTCAGCAGCAGAGGCCTCAGAGCTGGAGCCAGAGCTAAAGCTGGCCCAGAATAAAAAAGAAAAAGAAAAAAAGGAGCAGTTGGGAGCTTCAGTCACCCGCCAGCCTGAAAACAGCCCTCAGCCCTCACCCAGAGTGGCCAGACACCCCAGTGGGGACCCCCAACATGAAGGGTGTGTGACCAGCTGCAAACAGCCATCATCCCCTCACCCAGGCTGGCCAGGCACCCCAGTGGGGACCCCCACCCTGATCCAGGACACCCTTCAGGGCAAACCAGCCAGCCCCCACCTGTGCACCAGGCCTCTATCCTATATAGTAAAAGGGTAATATGCCTCCCAGCACCTGGATCAGCGGAGCTGAGAGGCCCCCTGGCACCGGGATCAGTGTGACAGGGGGCAGCGCCCAAACCCCCTGATCGCCCTGTGGCTCTGTGTGTGACAGGGGGCGGGGCCACAACCTCCCTATCCGCCCTGCTCTGTTTGTGACAGGGGAAGGCACTCCAACTCCCTGATCAGCCCTGCTCTGTGCCTGATAGGGGGGAGCTCCCCAACCCCCTGATCGCCCTGCGGCTCTGTGTGTGACAGGGTGCGGCGCCCCAACCCCCCCGACCCCACGGGTCCAGCTCTGTGTGTGAAGGGGTAGAGCCATAACCTCCCCATCGGCCCTGGCCTGAGTGTGAGAGTGGCAGCACCTCAACTCCCTGATTGGCCCTGCTCTGTGGGTGATAGAGGGTGGCACCCCAACCCCCCCTCCACGGGCCCTGCTCTGTGTGTGATGGGGTAGAGCCATATCCTCCCCATCGGCCCTGCCCTGAGCGTGACAGTGGCAGTGCCCCAACCCCCTGATCGGCCCTGCTCTGTGCATGACAGGGGGCAGCGCCCTAACCCCCTGATTGGCCCTACTCTGTGCGTGACAGGGGGTGGAGCCACAACCTCCCCATCCACCCTGCCTTGAGTGTGACAGTGGGCAGTATCCCAACCCCCCAATCAGCCCTACCCTGAGAGTGACTGAGGGTGGCATCACAACCTCCCAATCCTCCCTGCTCTGTGCATGACAGGGGGCAGTGCCCCAACTCCCCAATAGGCCCTGCTCTGAGCCCGACCAGGGGCTGCACCTAGGGATTGGGCTTACCCTCTGCCACCCGGGAGCAGGCCTAAGCCAGCAGGTCGTTATCTCCTGAGGGGTCCCAGACTGCGAGAGGGCACAGGCAGTGCTGAGGGACTCCCCCCTCCCCCCCGAGTGCACAAATTTTTCTGCACCAGGCCTCTAGTAAAGTAATAATTTTGAAAGTTAGAGACCTTTGAGAATTTGTCATTCTTTTTTTTTTTTTTCTGCATAAGGACTAGTTTAGATCTCTTAAACTTGGCCCGGTGCATGAAAATTCATGCACTGGAGGGGGGGGTCCCTCAGCCCATCCTGCATCCTCTCACAATCCAGGAGCCCTCAGGGGCAGGAGGCAACCCAGCAATCAGGGGAAGACGATGCCCTATCACACCACTGCTGCTGCCACTGCTGGCAGCGCAAGGCTCAGGTGGCCCTGGGGGGCTGGGGGGTTGATGGGACTGGGGGACTCTTGAGGCAGGCATGCGGAGTGTTCTGCTGCCCCGGCGGGGCTGAGGGGACTGGGCACTGCCATCTTGTTTTAGACTCACTTGTTGATAGATGTGTGTTTGTTGTTCATAATATGTATCTTTAACTTTGTCTTCTTCTCCTCCCTCTTCTTAAAGAATACCTTTCAGCATTTCATAAAATACTGGTTTGGTGGTGATGAACTCCTTTAGCTTTTTCTTATCTGTGAAGCTATTTATCTGACCTTCAATTCTGAATGATAGCTTTGCTGGGTAAAGTAATCTTGGTTGTAGGTTCTTGGAATTCATCACTTTGAATATTTTTTGCCACTCCCTTCTGGCCTGCATAGTTTCTGTTGAGAAATCAGCTGACAGTCGTATGGGTACTCCCTTGTAGGCAACTTACGGTCTTTCTCTTGCTGCTTTTAAGATTCTCTCTTTGTCTTTTGCTCTTGGCATTTTAATTATGATGTGTCTTAGTGTGGTCCTCTTTGGATTTCTTTTGTTTGGGGTTCTCTGAGCTTCCTGGACTTGTAAGTCTATTTCTTTCACCAGGTAGGGGAAGTTTTCTGTCATTATTTCTTCAAATAGGTTTTCAATATCTTGCTCTCTCTCTTCTTCTGGCACCCCTATAATTAGGATGTTGGTATGTTTGAAGTTGTCCCAGAGGATCCTTACACTATCTTCATATTTTTGTATTATTTTTTCTCTTTGTTTTTCCAGTTGGGTGTTTTTTGCTTCATCGTATTTCAAATCTTTGACTTGATTCTTGCGATCTTCTAGTCTGCTGTTGGAACTCTGTATAATATTCTTTATTTCTGTCAGTGTATGCTTAATTTCTAGTTGGTCCTTTTTCATAACCTCGAGGGTCTCACTAGATTTCTTGAGGGTCTCACTAAGTTTATTGGTGGTTTTTAGAGAATTCTTGAAAAACCTTATAAGTGTGGTTTTGAACTCTATATCCAGTAGTTTGCTTTCTTTCATTTCTATCATTTGTGACCTGTTTCTTTGTCTCTGTATTTTGGCTGCTTCCCTGTGTTGACAGAGTGGCTTTGTGTGCTAGGTGTCCTATAAGGCCCAATGGCTCAGCCTCCCTAATTACCGGAGGTGGACACTCTTGGTGCACCCCTTTGTGGGCTTTGTGCACAGCCTTGTTGTAGTTAAGCCTTGATTGTTGTAGGTATCACTGGGAGGAATTGACTTCCAGGCCAATTGGCTGTGAGGATCAGCTGTGTCTGCAATGGGAGAACTTCTGTGCTGGAGACACCCTTATGGGGCAAGACTTGCTTCAGTGGGGCTTTGGTGTTCACTGAATCTGCCCCCTTAGTGTGTCCCTTATGGATCTGAGGAGTTTCTAATCTGGATGGTCCTACTCTGACCACTGGGTACACTGGCTCTTGGATCTAAGGAGGTGCTAATTTAGCCTCTGCCTGAGGCTACCCAGCAGGAGCCCAGCTGTGAAGCAATGCAAGCTGCTGTGGGACCTTGGGCCTTCTTTTGGAAGTTCTGGGTTTCTCTGACCCAGATGCAGTTAGGTAATTTTCAGATTTCAAAGGGCCAGGCCTTTCATATGCAAAAGCCCCTGCGCACAGCTTGAGTAGGGCAGGGTCTCTGGGGATCAACAAGATGGAGCAAGCCGCTATGGATGATCCTCAGTTCTACCCTAAGAGGTCTTGCTTCTCACTGTCCCAGTAATCACTTCAAGTACCTCTGAGAGAAAGCCGCCCTCAAGTTCTGACTGATGCCAGACAGTTCAGTTTCTCCTGTATGAGTCTGGGTCCCCAGAGACCCACCCAGAACTGGAGTTCAGAGCAGTCAGGAGCTTGAGACTCCCTCCCGATTGAAAAAGACAACCATGTCCTCAGCTGCCAGCCCTTCCAACGTGTGCCGCATCCTTAGCTGCCAGCCCTTTCCACGTGCTCCTCCGTACCTCTGACCTTTACTTCCGCACCTCCTCTGAGTCTCAGTGTGCTTTTCTCTTTCCTTCTAGTTGTAGAATTTCCACTCAGCCAGCCTTCCTGAGGTTCTGGATGATGTCCGTTTTGTCTTTTAGTTGTATTTTTGAAGTGGTTGTGCTAGTCAGCAATTTCCTGTTTTTACCTATGCCGCCATCTTGGTTTCTCCCAAGTTAAATCAATGTTGATAGGGCTCTGAATCAAAAGAAAAATGTCTTTGTCTGAGTATAGAAGCAGGCTTAGAGAGATAAAGGAAGTTGATAGAAATTGAACTGAAATGATGTTTTTCCCTGATTGCCAAGGAGTTTATACTACTAAATTTCTGAAGACAGAGAGGTAAATACTTTAAAACTTAGTTTACTTTGCAGGAACATCCTATTTTAATCTATTAATGTCTACTTAAAATTAAGAATAAAAATATACATCTACACCTATAATTTTTAAATTATCTATGTAAAGAGTGAAATGATTTTTACATAAAAAATTAACACAGTATTTATTTCATTCTTTTCTATTAAAATAAAATCTCAATTTTTAGATCCAGAAGAATTTTATAATTTTTACTGCAGTTTTCTAAAAAAATGTGTTTTGATATTTACATTAAACTTAATAATGATTATTTTAGAATTGATTCTGTTTTATGATTTTCAAAAATATACTTTTAAAAACTACCACTAATTCTGTATCCTGATTTCTCCATTCTTAATTGCATATCTGATTAATAGAAGTATACTTTTAAGCATTCTTTTCCTTTGAAAATCTTCATGGAAAGTTTCTTTTCTAAAATATAGATATATGTAAATATCTTCTTTTGTGCTTGAATAGAAAGAACAATTTATTGAAGATAGTATTTCTGTCCAGCCAGTGTTGCTCAGTGGTTCAGCACTGACCTATGAACCAGGAGGCTATGGTTCAATTCCCCGATAGGGCACATGCCTTGGTTGCGAGCTCAATCCCCAGTGAGGGACATGCAGGAGGCAACCAAATGATGATTCTCTCTTATCATTGATGTTTCTATCTCCCTCTCCCTCTCTGAGATAAATAAAAACATATTTTTAAAAAAGGAGGTAGGATGTCTGACATAAAACTCTGTAGAGGCACTAGTTAATAATACAGACTGTCAAAATAGAAAAGGGCCTATTCCTAGCTCTGTTATTCACAAACTGTAACTTTGGAAAACATGCCCCACCTTTGAGTAATAGCAGTTCCCAGAGATAACAGTGTCAGAGAAGGTTACTTTTATTATTAATACACTCTTCTTTATCATGCCTTTTGTAATGAGGGCAAATGCTTTCTTTTTTTGTAATTGCTGCTCTGGATCTTCATGGAATTTCTTTTAATCCTTGAAATTAAAAATTTACTGCAGGATACATTGAGGCCTCACTTGTATTATTTTTATGTTCACTAATGAATGTCACCAACATGCAAAATAACCTTTTTTGTTTAACAATTATTTCTGAATCCCGATCCAGTTCAAATCTCATACCACAGATGGCATATCCTTATATATTAAGTAGGTAACTGGTAGTATATTGCATACAGCTGGTGCAAAGGAGAATTGAAAGAGCAGAAATATATACTGGGAATAAAAAAATTCTGAAACAAATTTACAAATATATTCAAAATTGATAATCTGAAATTCCATAAGCAAGAATAATTTGGATCACTATTAGTTTGCAACAATTGTAGGGTTATAAAATAGCTCAAGACAATGAAGTGCAGGAATAATGAAAGGGTGGTCTGGAGTGTATACCTACTTACTAGTCTTAACACACACAGTTCAAAGTCTCACAATTCACTATCTCCAGCTTATTATTATAAAATTCTAAAGAAATATAACTCTTGATTACAAAATAAGGCTGGTCACATTACATGTTGCCCGGTTAGTTATATAAGTATAGAAAGTGTCAGTTAACCATATAGGCCTCCTTAAGTTCACTTGGTAACATCTAGAGCAGGGGTGGGAAAACTTTTTGACTCGAGGGCCACAATGGGTTCTTAAACTGGACCGGAGGGCCGGAACAAAAGCATGGATGGAGTGTTTGTGTGAACTGATATAAATTCAAAGTAAACAACATCACATAAAAGGGTACGGTCTTTTTTTTTTTTTTTTTTTTTTAGTTTTATTCATTTCAAGCAGGCCGTAGTTTGCCCACGGCTGATCTAGAGTCATCTAGAGTCATACAGTATTAAACATACTAAGATGACAAAACCTCTGTCTGGAAGTTTTATAAATAACCCCAAATTGGAAAGTTAAAAGCCTCTATGATTTGATATTATGAAGTTTGGAGACTAAGCCCAAGAGATTCCCTTCAGCACATTTCACCAGATATGGGTAAATTTCTTTTCTTTAGCATCTGTAAGTAAAGCCAACTACGTTACTACTTAAAAGCGACTTATACTTGATTAAAACAGCATTATTTTCTGATGAAAGAAAAACAGATTCTTACTGAACCTATGTGCATAACTATCCTATCTAATAATAGAGAAACATGGTAATTAACCATAGCTCCGACACCCTTCCCATTGGCTAATCAGGGGGATATGCAAATTAACTGCCAACCAAGATGGCGGCCGGCAGCCAGGCAGCTAAAGTGAACAGGAGGCTTGCTTGCTCCAGTGATGGAGGAAGCCAAGGTTCCCCACCTGCCTCTGCTTGGCTCTGAGCTGCCGTCTAAGAAACATTGTTGCAATTATAGAAGCTAAACAAAACTCAGAAACCTGCTTTCAGCTGTCAGAGCTGGAGCGAGCAGGACCGAAACAATGTTGCAATTATAGAAGCCAAACAAACCCTAGATTCCTGCTTTCAGCAGTGGAAGCCTCAAGCTGGAGCCAAGCCTCAGAGCTAAAGCCAGCTCTCAGCTCCAGTGACAGCCATAGAAGGTAAATAAATCCCAGAATAAAAAAAAAAAAAAAAGAAAGAAAAAAAGAGAGGTTGGGAGCTTCAGTCTCCCGCCAGCCTGAAAACGGCCCTCAGCCCCTCACCCAGACTGGCCAGGCACCCCAATGGAGACCCCCACCCTGAAGCAACAAGATGGCGGCTAATTTGCATACTGAAGGCTCGTGGCAGCAGGCAAGGCTGTCGGGGGTCTGGGACCCGGATCCATGTCCTGGTAGGTGGAGGGCAGTGCTTGAGGCTGTCTGCAGTCCCGGGACCCAGATCTGTGATCCTTCCCGGTGGGGCGGCAGCTTGCACAGGGGCGGATCGGCCGGGGTTGGGCAGGGCAGGATGCCTGGCTTCCGCCCAGCCCCAGTCACTCTGGTCAGGTGAGCAGCACAGAGAGCCTCGGGACAGGGGAGGCAGGCCGGCAGAGGGCGGCCTGTACTCCACACATGGCGGTGGTGACAGCTGGGAGCGCACCAAGAGGAGCCTGCGGGCTGAGCTGAAGTAGCGCCTGCAGGCTATCAGTGCCCAGGTGTGGCTATGCAAGTCCCGCCTCTTGGCCCAGAAGGTGCAGGATCGCAGGGACAGCCACCGTGGCGGGCCAGACTGACGTCCTCCTAGCCGCACCATGGGGGTTTGCGGATCTGCAAAGCCAGAGGCCTCTGGTGTGCACATCCCCCTCTGGCATGCAAACATCCCCCAGCACACTGTCACCCTCCCATGCCTGCAACAGTTGCAAACCAAGGTGTGCAAAAGTTCCCCCGGCCTCTCCACCGCACTTCCATCAACCCAGCATGCCTAACACCCCCACAGGATGTGCACACATCCCCTCTGATGCGCTCATGTCCTTTGGAGAGTGTCTTGGTGTTCTGGGTGCTGAGGGTGGGTGCCTGTGAGATGACAGTGAGAGGGCAGAGTGGTGATGCCCTGTTCCCACGGAGGCCAGTACAGCTACGAGATCACCTCTGGGGGGTTAATGCAGGTGCTGAGGCAGGAGCAGGTGCAGATAGACACACCTGGTGGGCACCGGCGGCCCTCGCTGAGGTGCCTTCGGTCAGCATTCAAGATCAAGAACCCAGAGGCGGAGAGGAATTCTGTCCTCTCAGTGAAACAGTGGGAGAGTCGGGCGACTGTAGAGAAGGAATGTGCACTTTGGGTGCCAGCACCCATGAGCGAAGGCTGCCCTGACTGAGCCTCGCTTGCTTGGGGCCTAGCGCACTCCTGCCCGGCAGCAGGTGACAGGACATGCTTTTCTGAATTAATGAGAAAAAATGTTGATTCTCCTGCTTCCCACAAAAGTTTAAAGTGAAGTGGGGAGACATGTGGGGAGTGAGCGAGGTTCCCTGTCTGGGGGTTCCAAATCTGCTGTTGGGTTCTTTCACCGCTGACTAGAGATATACTGGGTGTCCCCCAAAATGTATACACACTTTGAATACCTACTAATTCCAATGGTTTTAAGCATAAGAAAGAAACAACCATGGAGCTGTTATCTGTTAAAAGTGTGGGCACAAACAGGTAGTTGGACATTCCCTGAGGGGTCTCAGATTGGAGAGGGTGAAGGCCAGACTGGGGGGCCCCTTTCCCCCCTACCCCAGTGCACGAATTTCATGCACCGGGCTACTAGTATTGTATAAGACTTAAAATTTTAAAGTTTGGAGAATCAGATATAATTTTAAATGTTTCATTATAGTTTATAAAAGCAGAATCTAAGTTGTCATAAACATCTAATCTAAGAATCTACAGTGGGGCCTTGACTTACGAGTGTCCCAACTAACGAGTTTTTCGAGATATGAGCCGTCTCTTGGCTGATTTTTTGCTTTGAGTTGCGAACTAAAATTTGGGTTACGAGCCAGCTTCAGATAACCCACTGCTAGTTGGCGCAGCGAATGTCACAGTGAATGCCACAACATCAGCCCAGCATCACGTGTCTCACTCGTTCACTTTAAGATTTGACATACGAGTAATTTGAGTTACGAGCTCCATCACGGAATGAATTAAACTCGTAAGTCAAGGCCCCACTGAATAGTAAAGAATAGAATCAGAAAAAAAAAAAAAAAAAAAAAACCCAGAAAGGGCTTTCTTACAAATCTGGAAAATTAAAACCATATTAAAATATTTAAAAAAATTACATTAAAATTTCTCCCATAAGTTCATTCAGACCTATATAATTAATTATGTTTCACTTGATCTTTGGCCAGCAATTTCATTAAACTATTTATTGAATTAAAAAAAAAAAAAAAAAAAAAGTCTTGAAATCCTGACTCAGCATATTGGTATGGTCTGAATGCCATCTATGCAATACATCTGAGCAATGTCAACACAATGCTTATACCCTTGAGTTTATTCTTTGAAATGTCAACAGTTTAAAGTACTTGGTCCAGTTTTCCATGAATAAATACTTTATAATTTGAAAATTTGAAAGAAACTACTCCACATATAAAAAAGAAATGAAATGCTCTCATGTGATTATTTATTTATAACCCATCACGGCACAGTTTAGTTAACAAGAAATATATAACATGCAAATTAAGAGCCCAAGATGTTGCCAGTGAGATTTGCGTTTGAATCACAGCACTGCAAGGTGTGTGATAGCAGACATTGAGTGCAGTGATAAGGCAGGTAAAAAGCTAGCACACTGACTAGCATAAAGTGATATTTTAGTCTACATAACTTAAATAGTAAACATATAATTTGCTCCGGTGAAGCCGATGTGCTGGGACACTGAGGCTTCTAGAATAGGAGTTTGACAACAAGTGAAAATTGAATGTCGTCTGATTTCATAAACAATTATTGATATAGCAGAAAATATCTTTAAGCATATACCTTTACTAAAAAGGTAAGTCTAGCTCCTTTAATATTTTTCAATATACAAAAGGACATAAAACCAACATTTAATTTTTTAGAGGTGTTTTTCTAAAGCACTTGTTAAAAGAAATCTGGAGTTACAGAGGATCATTCCTTGCCCAGAAAATATACCATATGGAGTCAAGTCTAAATCAAATATATTTTAGAGCAGGTAAATCAAATGTCTACATAGTAATAAAAATCCCATCAATAATATTCCAGTTAAACTTCTAATATATCCTTAGTAAATTTACCTCTCCCCCCAAAAAATTACCATATTAACTCACTAGAGACTCATATGAGTTGACTAACTCTGTAAAGTTGCTGATGATAAGTCAATTAAATTTTGGAAAACATAGATCAAAAACGATGATCTTAGTTTGGCTCAAAGCTCTTAAATGATTCCTCCTGGTATAGTTTAGTAACAAGGTCAATTCTCTGTCATGGTCACTCTAAGTAAGACAACAAAATCATTGAAAATATTGATTTTGATATTGTCCACAGAGGGAGGAGGAGTCATCTCCATAATCAAAAGCAGTTTAGAAGTATTAAAGAGTCTACATTATTTTAACTTAAGATGTGATGATATCCAAGGGGATATCTTCTGCTCAGACACTATAGTAAACTAAACATTTAAAGGAATAAAATAGTACACTTGACTTATTTTCGCACTATGATAACCTTCTGATTAGTACAGTTTTAAATAATATATGTATTTCATTAATTTTTCCAACAGACATTCTAAAAAGAAGCGTTCCCATACTTACACATAACAGCCTGTTAGCATTACTCAATTAACATTATCATCATTTTTATTACTAGAGGCCTGGGTCACCAATGCATACGTGGGTGGGGTCCAGCTGGCCTGCCCTATTGGGGGCTGATTGGGCCGGGCCAACTAGGGGGAGGGACCGCAGGCTATAGGTTGGCCAGCCCTGTTTCCAACCAAGGGGGGGCTGGCAATCAGGGACTGGGAAGGCCGGGGGGGAGGGGCTGTGGGAGGTTGGGGGAGATCGATTGGGGTCCCCATGGTTGGCTGGGGCAGTGCGCATCATAGCGACCGGTCCTTCCAGTAGTTCTGGTCATTCCGGTTGTTCCGTCGTTCTGATCACGTGGCTTTTATATGTATAGATTATTTGGTTCTCTTCTTTTTGTTTTTTATATGAATTTGGTAACACTAAATCACTTGCATACTTTTCTAGTTATTTTCTAACAAAAATGCTCAATATGTGCAAATACGATTATGTCATATAAAGAAATCCTTCTATAGGGTAAGAGTCATTTTTGGAAGATCATTGTCAAAATTAAATGTAAAATGGATAGTCAGAAAAAATAGAATATTTATTAACAATTATACTAATTCCTAGAAAACTGATTTATTGAATATAGTGTTTTAACCTTTCATCTTAATTTTATTTTCAGAATGTTATATTTCTAGATGAACACAATAAATTGATTGCTTTTACTGACTTGATTATTGCAATTATTTAAGCCCATGTCAAATTAATTTGGCTAAACTCACATCATTTTGTTCAACTGGCACAGTCAAGAAAATATTTCAGGTATTTTATTTTAATGTTTTATTTTAAATACAGAAGAATCATCTCATCAATGTAAGAAAACAAGAAAAAGCGCTGCTGAGAAAGGTCATCTTAAAATATGCCCAGAGGTTAGTCAGTGTCTACCTGGATTGGCTGCTGCTACCATGGAGTTCAGGTTCCTAGTTCGCAGATGCACTGGAGCAGGGATATAGGAACATGTCCACATTCTCCACAAAATCATTTCCTTGTTTGTATAATTTCACTTAATAATTTTTAAAATAGAGTGCTTTCCCCAAACTTTCTATCTTATTGAATACTGAACGTGGAATGATACAGAATCTTGTGATATTTGTAACCTAAAATTACAATTGGTTAATCATTTACAAAAAGGGGATGCTAGTCTTGAGAATTCGTTAGAATAAAGTCACATTCTCTCCTTTTTTCCTCACTGCATTTTGTGCAAGTATGAAGACAAACCAGAAACTAGCTCCGGAGTATCCTATGACACATATGTAATTTTAATATTATTAATTGTAGAAAATGAGATTTGAAGTTATAACAATAATACTGCTTTTTATCTAAGAACAATAACAACAAAATGCCCATTTCTTACTGGCTAGTATTTAGCTGGGCACTTGGCCTAGTCTTTATGATAGGCTGAATAAGGCTTCCAAATGCTCAGGTCTTTATCTCTCAACACTATGAAGGTTATTTTACGTGACTATTCATATATGATTAAATTAAAGGTCTTGAGATGGGGAGTTTATCCTGGATTACCTCAGCGGGCCAAATCTGATCCCAAGGGTCCTTATGAGGAAAAGAGGCAGGAGAATGAGAGACAGCGATATGCTGATGGAAACAGAGATTAGAGCAGTGGTTCCCAACCTTTCTGATGCTGCGACCCTTTAATACAGTTCCTCATGTTGTGGTGACCCCCCAACCATAAAATTATTTTCATTGCTACTTCATAAATGTAATTTTGCTACTGTTATGAATCATAATGTAAATATCTGATATGCAGGATGTATTTTCATTGTTACAAATTGAACATAATTAAAGCATAGTGATTAATCACAAAAACAGTATGTAATTATATATGTGTTTTCCGATGGTCTTAGGCCACCCCTGTGAAAGGGTTGTTCGACCCCCAAAGGGGTTGCGACCCACAGATTGAGAACCCCTGGGTTGGAGTGATGCAATTTGGGCTGATAGGATAGGGGTCCTTGAACCAAGTAAAGTTGGCAGTATCTTGAAGCTGGAAAAGAGGAGGAAACCAATTTTCCTGTAGGGCCTCCACAAGGAACACAGCTCTGCTGAGTTTACTTTTAGCCTAGGGAGCCCAATGTTGCACTTCTGACCTCCAGAACACACGGCAATATGTTTGCGTTAAGTCACCAATTTGTGGTAATGTGTTACTGCAGCAATAGGAAACTAATGCAATCTTCATGGCAGAACTAAAAGGTTTTTCATTCAGTGAGATACTGAATTGTGTCTGTCCTTGGGTTTAACATATAACATAGACTTTGTTTTACTAAGAATTATAAATTTCTTGTTAATCATAATTTTTACTGTTTATTTTTCACCCTTTTCTACTTTATACTTTATAATTCAAGGTATTTTTTTAAGAAACTGAACCCCCAATTTAGCATGTAGCCCTAATAAGGTTTAATTAGAGTCATCACTTGCTAAGTTGATGAGAACCAGAATGATTTAAATGCTCTTTCTGTTCCACATTTTTACTAAAGTGTAGCCAGTGCTATGCCAGGAGACTGGAGTTAGTGTCGCAGAAGGCGGCACTCATTCTTTAGGCTCTGCTTTGATGAATGCGCTTGTACAGTGTCTGTACTTCACGGTGCGTGAGGAATGCAGCGTGGAGGGACGCATGGCGAGGTCGGGTAATCACCACTTTGTTCTCTGCCGGTGCTCTTCCCTGCTCCAGTTTTCTCCTGTGTTAAAAGGGGCAGGAAGGAGTAGGCATCAAACACTGCCATCATACAAATTAGAGGGTATTTACTTTTATTACATTAGGCAGACACTTGGAGAAGGTAACAAAGGCAAGGAGGTAACCAACCGGAAAGGCAAACTGGCTGTGGCCTCAGGAGTCTCATGGGTGTCATTATCTTACTGAACTTCACAAAGGCGGGATTTGAGCCATAAGCAGAACTAGCTGAATAAATCTGGCTATGCTGTAATTACTCTAATGGAGGGATTTTCAAGGAGGAATCTCTGGCAGACTGGTTGAATCTATAGAACTTATCTTTAAGCTGAGATTTGCAGGGCAAAACCACCAAATGTACTTAGATTTTATGTTTATTTGTAATGACAAGGATGAACAATTTTGAAGACTAAACAAAAAATAGGACCAATCCTCTCTAAACTACCCCTGGGTATAACCACAGATTAAATATCTCAAACTGTTAAATTGAGAATGGATTGACTATTTAGATGTAAATTTGTATTTAGCAGCCTCACACAACTGTTTTTAAAATCAAAACACAATTCTTTGTTACAAGAGGTACACAGAACAAAATAGTCTGGTTTCAGTCAAATTATGGTGGCTTGTGATACTTCTGTCTTACCAAGATGAATCCATCTTACTACTTTTATGATAATTCTATATTTTAACTCTCAGAGCAATTTTACTTCCTTTATTTTTTTTTTGTATTTTTAAGGGAATACATGATAACTTAAAAATAGCAGCTGCAACTTTCTTTTAGGTCACCAACATAGTAAAGTAACAAACTCAATAATTTATTATCACCTAGTGCAGTGATGGCGAACATTTTGAGCTTGGCATGTCAGCATTTTGAAAAACCCTAACTTAACTCTGGTGCCGTGTCACAGATAGAAATTTTTGATATTTGCAACCATAATAAAACAAAAACTTATATTTTTTATATTTATTTTACATATTTAAATGCCATTTAACAAAGAAAAATCAACCAAACAAATGAGTTCACGTGTCACCTCTGACACGCGTGTTGTAGGTTCGCCATCACTGACCTAGTGTTTAAAACCAGCAGTTGTCTTGATCATTAAATGATATTATATCTCATATATGTTTTTCATTCAGGAATGACTCAGGAAAGATTGTGATGGCAGATAAATAAGCTAACAAGTAAAAGGTAAGCTGGTGTTCAAATTTAATATATCCAATTACAGGTAAAACCTCAACATCTTTCCAAACTGTGCTTCTCTCCCCAAACCACTGCTATGCCATAGCTCTGCCCTCATTATTTCTTATCCAGATTGATGCACCAACCTCCTAATTGCCATTCCCTGTCATCAATCTTCTCCCTCCTCCTCTAATCTCCCTTTGTTATGGTCACCAGTGATCTTTCTTATACAGAAAAGGCAACGACCTCACTTCTCTGCTTAAAATTCTCCTATGTCTCCTGCAGTCTTTGAGATAAAAACACTGTATCTGAGTCATGTTATGCAATCTCTGGCTCACATAATAACCCTAATGTATCACTCTCTGACCACAGTGCATACTATTCTTTTTTTAAAAAAAAAATATATTTTATTGATTCTTTTCAGAGAGGAAGGGAGAGAGATAGAGAGTTAGAAACATTGATGAGAGAGAAACATCAATCAGCTGCCTCCTGCACATCTCCTACTGGGGATGTGCCCGTAACCCAGGTACATGCCCTTGACCCGAATCGAACCTGGGACCCTTCAGTCCGCAGGCCGACGCTTTATCCACTGAGCCAAACCAGTTTCAGCCATACTATTCTTCATGTTCTTTAATTACTTTCAGTTTTTGGAAAATACATATATATTTTTTTTACATTCACAGGTGCACCACCCATTGTCTGGATTGACCTTTCCACTGAAGACCTTCAGATTCATCTTTGATATTACCTTTCCCTTATATCCAACTTATCTCTTCCCTGTGGTGTACTTTTTCTATTATAACTCTTATCTCAATATATTGTATTAACATGATTCATTACCTTTCTACCTATTGAATTTGATTGCATGACCATTGTCTGTGGAAGTTTTATCTTCACCCTCAAGAAAGTATGAGGCTCATTTTATTTATTTTCTAGAGGCCCAGTGCACAAATTCATGTATGGGTGGAGTCCCTTGGCCTGGCCAGTGATCGGGGCCTATCGGGACCAATTGGGCCAGCTGGTTGTGGGGAGGGACCACAGGAGGTTGGCCAGCCACGGGAGGTTGCCTGTGGGAGTGCACTGACCACCAGGAGGCAACTCCTGCATTGAGCGTCTGCCCCCTGGTGGTCAGTGTGCATCATAGCTACCAGCTGGCTGTCTGGTCGTCCAGTCATAACAGTTGCTTAGGCTTTTATATACATAGATTTTTGGGTTAATAAATATACAGATTAATAAAGATGAATACATGGGACTTCTGGAAATGTGTCAAAAGGGCAAAACCAGAGTAACCTGCTATATAACAGATACCTGTACTCTTGTAAGTATTTTCCTTCTTCAACTTCCCAATGAAGTGGCAGATGGTAGGTAGGAGAGATTAGACTCAGAATATAATATATCTCAACATTTTAGTAGCTTCATCTAATAGGAACTTATTTCTTGCCCACAGACTCAGTTGAATAGTCAAGAGAGAGGCACAGCTTTCATTCCTCTGGTGATTTGGGAACTAAAACTCCTCATTTTTGGGGGCTCTGTACTCCCCTAAGAACACAATTATTTGCATGCACTTGGTGAAAGGGTAAAGAGATAGAGGAGCTATGTATTCATTTAATGTACTAGAAATTGGCTTGCATCACTACGAATCACCTTCCATTGGAGAGAAATCCATGTAGCCATATCTAACTACAAAGGAGGCTTGGAAAACTTTAACTATATGCCCAGGGATTGAGTGAATGACATAACTGTCTCTCACAAGAGGACTAACAAAGTACCCATATGCCCTCTCCTCTGGAGTTGGCCCTTTATCTATACTAATAAAAGGGTAATATGTTAATTAGACCGGATATCTTCCAGACGTCCTTCCAGACAAAGCCACAGTGGTGGGGGTTAACCCAGAGGCGGTTAGGGGCAATAAGGCTGGCAGCGGGGAGCAGTTAGGGGGCCATCAGGCTGGCAGGGAAGGGCAGTTAGGGGGCGATTGGGCCAGTAGGCAGAGGTGGGTAGAGGTGATCAGGCCAGCAGGCAGAGGTGGTTAGGGGATGATCAGGCCAGCAGGCAGAGGCAGTTAGGGGCAATCAGGCAGGCAGGCAGGTGAGCAGTTAGGAGCTATCAGTCCCGGATTGTGAGAAGGATGTCTGACTGTCGGTTTAGGGATTGGGCCTAAACCCGCCGTCAGACATCCTCCGAGGGGTCCCGGATTGGAGAGGGTGCAGGCCAGGCTGAGGGAGCCCCCCACCCCCCATGCATGAATTTTGTGTACTGGGCCTCTAGTTTTAATATAAGCATGTAAAACACAAGGGTTTCCATCCCATGTGCTTGCTTAAAGCCCAGGCTTTCCCTAATGGTTCCTAAAATTCACACATACTTGGTTGGAAAAGGCTTATTTTCATAAGTATCACACAAGCTCACTCATATGTGGAATCTAATGAACAACATAAACTGATGAATAAAATAGACCCAGAGACATAGAAACATAAGACAGACAGACTGTTAAACCTCAGTGGGAAGGCAGGGGAAGGTGATGGTGGTGGTGGAAGAGATCAACCAATGAGTTCATTTGCGTGTATGACTAACCTATAGACACAGGTAAAGGCCTGGGGCAGGGGGGGAGGTCCATGAGGGGAAAGGGGACATATGTAATACTTTCAACAATAAAGATTTTTAATTTTTTTTTTAAAGAGGCTTAAATTGGTTTAATTTGGTGCTAGTCTGCATTTTTTTTTTTTTTTTAGTTTTCCTCACCTATTTTAGTATCTAGGAATCTCTCCAGTGCTCTCTTTTTATAGATTTACTTTTCAGCTAACAGAACACTCCCTAATACAGACCTCTTAAGGCTGAACTTTATTTTTTCAATAACTCTTTTTTTACTTTATTTATTTATTTCCGTCGCCATTTATCCCCTCTTCCAACCCCCCTCACCCCTCACCCTCCCACACACAGTTACCACGCTGTTGATCATGTCCATGAGTTCTCTTTACTTTTTTCTTTTTTGCTCAATCCCTCTACCTATCCCCCCAAACCCCCCTCCCATAACCAGAACTGTCTGCCTGCTCTCTATCTATAAGTCTGTCTTTATTTCGCCTGGCAGTTCAGTTTGTTCATTAAATTCCACATATGAGTGAAATCATATGATACTTGTCTTTCTCTGACTGGAATATTTCACTTAGCATAATATTCTCCAGGCCCATCCCTGTAGCAAAGGGTAAATGTTTCTTCCTTTTTATGGCAGAGTAACATTTCATTGTGTAAATATACCACAGCTTTTTTATACACTCACCTACTGATGGACACTTAGGCTGCTTCCAAATCTTGGTTATTGTGAATAATGCTGTAATGAACATAGGAGTACATATATTCTTTCAAATTAGTGTTTCAGGTTTCTTCAGATAAATTCCCAGAAGTGGAGTCGCTGGGTCATAAGGCAGTTCCATTTTTAATTTTTTGAGGTAACTCCATACTGCTTTCCACAGTGGCTGCTCCAATCTGCATTCTCACCAACAGTGCACAAGGGTTCCCTTTTCTCCACATCTTGCCAACACTTGTTGTTTGTTGATTTATTGATGATATCCCTTCTGACAGGTGTAAGGTGATATCTCATTGTGGCTTTAATTTGCATCTCTCTGATGATTAGTGACATTGAGTATATTTTCACATGTTTATTGGCCATCTCTATGTCCTCTTTGGAGAAGTGTCTATTCAGATTTTTTTCCATATTTAATTGGATTGTTTGTTATTTTTTCAATAACTCTTAATACTAAAGTGTGTGATGGTAAACATAATTTATGAGGTTAAGAATTAATTCAATGATTACATTACTTTATTGTAATACTTTTAACAATATTACAAATGATTAATTGGTGTTTTAAGAAGAAATAAAAACTATTGAAAAAGAGTTAAATTTTTCATTGGTGGGGGTGGCTGGGGAGAGGTCATTTGGGGAGACGAGACATATGAAATACTATATGTAATACTTTAAACAATAAAGAATTTAAAAAAGAGTTAAATTTTTCTTTACAAAATCTTATGAATAAATATTGTAGTCTTGTGATACATCAAAGAATTTACTGAAAAATAATTTTTAAAACACAGATCTACATAACAACATGTAACATAAATCAAATTGTTTTTATAGGTGTTATTAGGAACCAACAAAATTTTCTTTTTAACACACAAATGTGCAACAAAGAAAAAATGTTAAAGAACCATGATACTTTATACATGCTTGTGCTGGTCATGTAAAGTTTGTGGGTTTTAGGATTCTGAGTGTCAGTGGTGTGTGTGAGAATGGGATACATGGTATGTACGTGTGGTGGTTTGTGTTGTGTGTATGTGTGTGATTTGGGTAGATATGTGGTATGTTGTGGTTGTGAGTTTTGTATGTGTATGTATTTGTATGTGGTGGGGTGTGTTTGATGAAAGTGTATATGGATGGTCTTTATGTGTCTGTTATGTATGTCTGAGCATGTTGTGCTGGTATGAATACACACATATTCTATATATGCAGAAAATAATTACAGTCAGAAGAATACTGGAATATTGAAGATACGGATGAAATGTAATAGCATATTATTGCCTCCCTTCTTACCTGGTGGAATGATGCTTATTTATTTCTTTTTTTTAATATATATTTTATTGATTTTTTACAGAGAGGAAGGGAGAGAGATAGAGAGTTAGAAACATCAATGAGAGAGAAACATTGATCAGCTGCCTCCTGCACATCTCCTACTGGGGATGTGCCCGCAACCCAGGTACATGCCCTTGACCGGAATCGAACCTGGGACCCTTCAGTCTGCAGGCCGATGCTCTATCCACTGAGCAAAACTGGTTTTGGCAGCTTATTTATGTCTTAATGTCCAATGATGTCCCAAGCCATTCTTTTGACTGGATGCACTGTACTCATTCTATTCATCTTGCCTTGCCATTTCCCTCCCATGTCAAGTTTTCCCTACCATTAAGAGGTGAGGTCTGGGAAGACATTTAATATTTATAAGCACAAAACTAAAAAGTACTGAACCACTTAAGTACTGAACAAGTGTGTTGTATCATTAGGACAGAAATTAGAGAGAGGCAAAAGGTAGGCAAATAAAAATCATTAAAGATAAAAATGAATTGTGCTGATACCGGGCAAATTATATTTTCACATGGTATTAAGTTAGATGATACATTGGCAGCTGAGTGAAAGAGCTAGGCTGCAAGTAACAACAGATTGAATTTTACACTGAGCTGACTATTAGCAAGAGGAAATAACAGCTGTGCAGTAACAACTTCCATAAAAGTTTCTCCTTCAAAAAAGAAAGACATACTGATGATTAATCGAAAATAATTAGGATGAGAAATATTTAAGTTAATAAATATATCTTCTTTTTATTATTGATTTCAGAGAGGGAGAGAGAGACAGAAACATCAATAATGAGAGAGATTGATCAGCTGCCTCCTACACACCCCACACTGAGGATTGAGCCTGCAACCCTGACATGTGCCCAGACCTGGAGTTGAACCGTGACCTCCTGGTAAATAGGTTGATGCTCAATAACTGAGCCACACTAGCTGGGCTCAATATACCTTCTTTAAAAGTCTTGACAAAGGTGTCATTAAGCTGATCATACATCATTGATTGTTGCTTTTTCAGTTCAGATTTCCTTCCTTTTATTAATCAAAATCAATAAAAAATCTGAATAATGGTTGAAATTTTGATCATTATAAAATTATCATTGGCTTGCTGCATGTTAAAGTAATAGTTATTAAGACTTAAACAAATTCTAAACTTCACAAAAAATATTATATTGTTTGAGGAAGGGAGTTACCATCCATCATCTAATTCTGATATTTGTCAAAGGTGCCACTGAGCTTAGTTAGCTGTAGACATAAATATACGTTTATTTCTGCTTTCCTGATGACTCCTGGGGTAGTGGATATCATAGTGGAATCATTAGTGGTATAATTTTAAACAATAATAAATATTAATGTGTGAACAGAAGAAAAAATAACTATTTGGTGGAGAATGAAGATGAATGTATTGAATTATCCCTACCTCTGCCACCCTCCAATCTTTCTAATGTGAAGGACACACCTACTGTTATGTCCAAGCTCTACCACCCTGAATACAAATGAGGTTGCATTTGCAGTACCACACAGCTTGACCCTGCATTAGAGACTTCCACAGCTCACTCGTGGCTTCTCATTGTAGTTGCATGGTGTCATGTGACTAGAATTGCCAAAGGGTCTGTGAATGAAAATAATGTGTCATTTCTGGGTCAATACCTTTAATTACTGGAATGAGACATTTTACCCCTGTCTCTCTCTTCCATATAGACTGCAGAACGGATGTGTTCCAGATAGAGAACCCAGAGAGTAGTGGGGACGTCACTAGCCTGGATTGCTGAGTTGCTGCAAAGAAAACAGTTGCCCTGAAAGTTGCATAGTGCCTCAACCAACTTAGCATAAACTAAAAATAAACATTAATTGTATTAATTCACTAAGATTTGGGGACCGTCTACTTACTATCTCAGAATAGCCTATAAATTACACTAACTTATAAATGTTCCAAGTCCCCCATCTTAACCAGCAGAAATTCCAGCATTTCTACAATTTTATACATCTTTGACATCTGTTCTGGTGTTATCTAACCACATATGATTATATAGGAAGCCTTGAGGCAAGAATCTGCAACTTCTGCCGATCTATACATCTTAACAGTAAGATTTTTCAACCTATTCACCCCCATTTTTTGATCTGGGTTTATCAAGCTCCCTGGGACCTGTGGTTCCAGTAGAGTGTTTGAGATCAGGTGCCACTACTTCTGCCACACCAGAATTGTCCCACTTCTATGGGAACATATGCACAGGTGACCCAGTTTGCCTCATTTGAATATACCAATACAGACATCAAAGGGTACTTTATTATTTAGGCCGAGCTTAAACCAAACTAAGAAAAGAGGAGACACAGGAGACAAACAGAGTGCAAGAATCACACAGGTTTATTACCAGAGAGCTGATGGGTTTCAGTCCTTGGCAGGCCATCCGGAGACACTCGCTGACAGAGACACACGGAGGTCATCAGATACGCAGCTGCAGGTGCTCGGCCTCTTGACACGAAGAGAGGCCTCTAACAGTCTGGGCTCAGGGCAGAGCAGGAGCGGCAGAAGTTCCGGGGGTAAGGAGAACGCCTCATCTGTGGAGGGCAGACAGGACAGGCGTTGGACTGCTGGTGTGAGCGTCCTTCTTTCATACCCGATGGATGGGCTTCTTCAGTGTCTCTTATCAGTGTGCTCCGGCGGTGCCTTCTGGGCTTATCGGGGTACACACGCAGGGGTTTGCAAAGTACTTATCTGGGTACACGCACATAGGTTAAGTTTTACTTCTAATACAAAAAGGAGTTACTTATGCTAACCAAACTTATTACTTCTAATACAGAATGGAACTACTTACGCTAACCAAACTTATTACTATAACAAGAATCAGAACGATACATTTGTCAAAGTTGATGCCACATGGTCCAAGATTTTATCATTAAACTGAAAAGAATCTAAAAGGAAGCAATTTTGGTGACTTTCCCATACCGACCAGCTTTAATACAACTGCATATTTACAGCCTAGGCAGTATGAAGTGAGAAGGGTACTATCCATATCCCCCAATTATTAGTTGAGGAATGTACCAAACTAAGTGGTTTGTGGTATTGAGTGTTGTTGCTATCAGTGAAAATAGCTTCTTCAATTCATACAGAGAGCTATTTCCCCAAACCATGTTTCTTAGTCCTATGTGGGAAACCGCCTATTGTCTTCACTAGCAGAGAGGTATGGACAAGGAACCCTGAAGGCTGGTGACCCCTGAAGTCCTAGCAAAGGTCAGAGCTGTGCACCCACTGTTAGTCCAGACAATGGTAGCTGAAGCAACTTCCCATTTACTATTATGTAAATCCTTGCCGATGGGCTAGTCTGCCTGTTACTGGAAATTGCCTGCCTAAGGGCTATGGGTGTATCCCAAACCAATAAAAGGTTGGCGAGGCCTGAGCACCAGTGGAAGTCCTTCCCCTTGAGTTGGACTTACCCGCCTGGCCCCCATTTCCCAGATTAATTCTTTTCTAGTCTCTCTTCATTTTGTGTGTGGCCTTCTCCAGAACCCGAACCCTGAACAGGTACCCTGAATAACGCGGGACGTGAAAGGGGCTACCACAGTCCTACAGTATTTAAAGCAGCCATATGTTGTTATGGAGTCACCATAAACTATACAAACTTTTTTCAAATTTATTTTAAAGTGTTCCCAGTATCTCACCTATGTGCAGAATATTTTCACTCAAGTTTTCAGCTGATGTTTGGGGGCTTTCTATGATCTGGAGTGCCAGCACCACCTTTCTTGGGCCCTTTATTAGAATAAACTTCCCTCATGCACTGCTGGTGGGAATGCAGACTGGTGCAGCCACTGTGGAAAACAGTATGGAGTTTTCTCAAAAAAATTAAAAATGGAACTCCCATTTGACCCAGCGATTCCACTTCTAGGAATATATCCCAAGAAACTAGAAACACCAATCAGAAAGGACGTATGCACCCCTGTGTTCATAGCCGCACAATCTACAATAGCTAAGATTTGGAAACAGCCTAAGTGCCCATCAGCAGATAGATGAATGGATTAAAAAACCCTGGTACATCTACACAATGGAATACTACACTGCCGTAAAAAAGAAAGAACTCTTACCATTCACAACAGCATGGATGGACCTGGAAAGCATTATGCTAAGCGAAATAAGTCAGTCAGAGAAAGATAAATATTACATGATCTCACTCATTTGTGGAATATAATGAACAACATAAACTGATAAATAAAAATAGATACAGAGACAAAGAAGCATCAAACAAACTGTCAAACTTCAGGGGGAATACAGGGGAGGGTGGGGGTGGAGGTAACACATCAACCAAAGGACTTGTATGCATGCATATAAGCATAACCAATGGACACAGACACTAGGGGGCTGAGGGCATGTGCCGGAGGGTGGGGGTGGCCGGGGGGAGGCCAATGCGGGAAAGAAGAGACATATGTAATACTATATGTAATACTTTAAATAATAAAATAAAACTTAAGAAAGAATAAAGTTCCTCTGCATGCTAGTTTAATGAACATCTTCAATTTATAGTTTGCCAGATTGTAGGAGGTGAAAAAGTGACGCTTTCATATCTATGACTGACTTGTCCCCTGGAACCTGAAGCGTCATTATGCTCCTACGGCATCCCATCCCATTTGGTGACCAGAACATTCATGTGTCTGGCTCCAGGCCAAAATCCTATGTCTGATCTTTCCGACCTGACCTCAGGTAATTACCAAAGCTTTGCCTGGCAGTCCCCATGAGGGAGAGCTGCCCTCCGCACAGGAGACCGGGTGCATGGCAAGTGCACTGCAGTCTCTGGAGGGAGCTGCTGTCCAGAGAGCAAGCCATCGGCCCTGCCTGGGGCCAGACATGCTATTACATAGAATGCATTTCCACCTCAATCTTTTCATTTCAAAAACCCTCTTTACTTAGAAGCCTTCACAGAGGCACTTCTCAGCAGCCCTGCCTAGACCTCCTTACTCGGTGGCCTGAAGACATTTACTCCACTTGACTTAGTGCTCTTCCACTCCTAGGCCTCTCCCTGGCGATCTCCCCGGCCTCTCTAGGGCCACAAGACAGCGGCAGCCTTTTGTTCAAGGCTCTTCTGCAGCGAGACCTTTTCCATGCCTGTACTGTGTCATCCAACTGACCCACACCTGCTGCTATTCTATGGGGAAAATGGGATTTTTCTTTTTCTTGCCTCTTACCTGCACCACACCACAAGCTCATAACGACTTGGGATTATTACGTTTAATTTAGGGATTGTCCAAATTGTCTTAATTAACTACCTTGATACCTGGCAGCTCAACAAAAATTTTCAGATGTTTTCTTCCAACCTTTCTACGTTAGTGATACAAACCTAATAAGCTGGTTGTATTAGAGAGGAGGAGGATTGCAATGTCCATCTATTCCATGTTACTTTATCCACAGTCTTACTGGTGTGTTTGTTGTTGTTTTTTGTCCTAAAACAAAAAGTATCACAAACAGAAGAGTCAATAGTTACATCCCTTATTAGCAAAACCACAAAATCTCTGAAAAACAAGAGGCTATAAATAGCTATAATTATTATATACAAAAAGACTCCTACTTGCTAATCATACCTTATTATTTTTTCAGTTTTAATGTCTCTATTTGTTATGAATTCACTGATGTTTGCTATTTCTTTGTGAACCTCATCAGTTAACGATTTAAATGGCATTGTCCATCAAGAGTCTGTTTCTGTAATTCCCAGGGAAGATTTATTTATCATCGTTAGCTGAAATCAGCTCTACATCTTTAGGAT
Organism: Myotis daubentonii; assembly: GCF_963259705.1. Taxonomy (NCBI): domain Eukaryota; kingdom Metazoa; phylum Chordata; class Mammalia; order Chiroptera; family Vespertilionidae; genus Myotis; species Myotis daubentonii. Next base: position 123,593,321 of record NC_081840.1, read on the forward strand.
TATCTAAAAATATATGTATATATTTTAAAAATTCACTTGAGAATAGATAATAGCTTAAAGAGTTATAAAACCTGTGAGCACATTCTATTGCAAACAAATTTGTACTGGGATGAGCTTTATATTTAAAGCCTAAAAGATACTCTTGAAAGTGGCAAGTGAGGTTAGATTGCATATCTCTGGAAATGTTATTACACAGTCGCCATGTTATTAATATTAGTTATATAATTACATTCAATTAATATTTTAAAAATTAATGAATGCATAGAGTAAAAGCTACATACTAAAACCATGAGAGCCCAAGGTGAATGCTCCTATCAGCATTCAGAATTTTTTTTCTGATATAATATTCTTTTTTAAGTTTCTATTAAAAAGAACATTAAAGAATATTAAAAATAAAACACATTCCATATCAGGCAATGTGGTTGTACTATGAAATCATAAAAATCACATGCACTATCATTTGTTATAAAATAGTCCTTGCAAAAATTGGTTCAAAACAGGGCAATACAATGAGATTTTAAAGTCTGTGGAAATGTATATTGATGGTCTCAATAACATTTATCTAAATATTTTTATTTATTTATTTAATATTTTTCATTAATTTTTTAGAAAGAGAGGAAGGGAGAGAGAGAAACATCGATACAAGAGAGATACATCTACTGCCACCTCCCACACACACTCCACCAGGGATTAAGGAGGTAACCAGGGCAGATGCCCCAACCCCCCAACCGGGAATTGAACCAGCAACTTTTTAGCACATGGAATGATGCCCAACCAACCAAGCTACCCTGGCCAGGGTTATTTAAATATTTTTAAAGGAACAAGTTAAGATTAGTAATGACAGAAGAAAAATATATATTAAATGTTTTATCATGTAGACGCATATACAAATAGACTACTTACAAGTGTCAATTGTGACAGGAAACACATGCTTAGATAAACAAAATCCATACCTATTGAGTATTAATTACCGTCTCTAAAGATATGTAAAAACTAATATGTCTCCTGAAGATTTACTCTAAAACAACATGCTTACCTTTAATTTAGATATTTTAGAGCATCATGTGCATAAATATTATAGATTGTATTATCAAACATATATATCATAGTTTATTACTCTAAAAAAGAAATAAAAATATAGCTAAAATAAGAATTACTTGCACATCATAGGATTTTATCTAAAACCTGAAGAAAAAGAAACCAGAGATGAATAAAATCAAATGGAGAATAGAAGCAAAAAAAATTATATTTTTGCCGGAAATGTAACATACCATGAGACCACTAAATATACAAATTTTGTAATTTAAATGCAATCTTGAAAAACAAGATCAGGATGACAAACAACACGTGCACACCATCACACACACAAATACAAAGGGAATAAAATCAACATATGAAAGCAAACATGATTAAATGAAAATACAGTCATCCCTCAGTATCCCCAGGGAATCAGTTCCAGGTCCCTATGGATAACAAAATCTAAGGGTGCTCTATTTCCTTATATAAATGGCATAGTTTTGCAAATAATTCATGCGCATCATTCTGTATACTTTAAATCATCTATAGATTACTTTTATATTATATAGTACAATGTAATGGCTAGGTAAATAGTTGTTTTATTGTATTGTTTAGGGAATAATGGCAAGAAAAAATTCTGTACAGTTCAGTACAGACACAACCATTCCATGTCAGTAACATAACATTTTTGTAAAATATTTTTTTCATCAAGGTTGGTTGACTACTGGATGCAGAACCACAGATATGGAGGGCCAGTGGTATTTAAAGTTTGTGGAATAACTTCGGTGTTGTGGCAAGTCTCTTTGGGAAGTTCACTGTATTAAAAATAGTCAATTAACCCTTTCTTTAAATTTTTCTCACAGTTACCCAGTTTGTGTGTCTCAGTTGGTTGAGCGTTGTCCCATGCACCAGGAGGTTGCCGGTTGGGTTCCGGTCAGCGCACATGACCAGGTATTGAGCTCTGATCCCCAGTAAAGAGTGTACAGGAGGCAGCTGATTGATGTTTTATCTCTCATTGATATTTCTATTTCTTTCTCACTCTCCCTTCCTCTCTCTGAAATTAATAAAACATATTTAAAAGAAATTTACTCAGTTTATATGCAAAAATGAAGATTATGTGAAATGATGTTGTGATAAGTAATATATCTTTAGCTTACATTTATAAATTTAATGATTCAATCATTTTATTGGCTTTGGAGTTTAAATACTTTGCCAGATAGACCATATTGTTTTCTTTATCAAAATATCTCATACTTTATTATGACAAATTTGTTTATTTAATATTTTGTATAATAAATTAACAAATAGATAATAATTTAGTGAAAAGAAATCAAGGCTAAAAGCTGAGAGCTAGCTTCGACACAACCTCTCAGGTATTATGCAACTCATAATTATGCTCCATTTCAGGTACTTTTGCTTTCACCTCTCTCCAGGATACTAGGTCAACATATTTTATCCCGGAGAAAACTGCAGTAACAAAATCTGCATGTGCTCCAAATAAGTATGTGAAGGCACCGTGAAATAATAGTTCTCCTCATACCTATGACACACATCTTGCCGCCTGCTCCAGGCCTCCTGCTGATAGTGAGTGCTAGGATGCAGAACCTACTGGTTTCATAGCATCAGAAAGGGTTTGCTCTATGCAGTGAACCACTGATCAATGGGAAACGAGAACTACTAAATAATAGTCTTTCACCCCTCCCTCCAACAAACAGACTGGGATCAAAGATGACATTATGAGTTACATGGGAGACTAAATGCATGTTTCCAAGATCTGAGATAGAAACAATTGACTTCTTTTAAAATTTTTTGTTTGTTTAATCTTTATTGTTGAAAGTATTGCATATGTCCAAACATCTAATACATGGGCATGTGTCCCTGAAACCAATGGGAAGGAAGAAGAAAAAAGTGAGTTTAAGATAGGAAGTGTCAATAGGAAAATCTGGAACCTGACTTTTCCCACCCCAGTCAATATAGTAATTACAAACAGCCTCGCAAGAAAAAAGGAACACAGACATTAGTGTCACCATAAAATATTTAAAGGTGTAGGACTGGTGGTTCCTATTACTCCTTTTCAATCACCTATTTTGGCCAAGAGTAAGTAGATGAATCTTGAAAAAGGGAGGACTACCAGAAACATGGCTAGACGACAGCCCCAGGCAGCTGCTGGGCTGAATCGGATAGCTTTATCAGAGCAGATAAAGCACAAAACTTCTAGTTCTTGATATATTGCCATTGATTTGGCAAATAATTTCTTCTCAACCCTACCAGTAGGGAGGATCAAACACAATTTGCATTTACATGTCAATGAAAACAATGTACAATCAATATCATTCATTGATAATTTGTTTATAAATTACCTAGCAAAGGAAAGGAATTATAGCGAATGCTAAAATACTGTGACTTTTCTTATTTTTCTTTTAAAATATAACATTTTCTAATTATTTCATGATGTCACAAAAGGTCTTGGTTTGTTGCTTCTTTGATGGAAAACATTATACTGCATTAACAGTTTTGGAGATCCATAGACCTCCCACAGTTGTAGCCACATATAGAACCCTTAGTAAAATTGAATTTGAATTAACTTTAACAACTTACATGCTTTTCCTTTAAGAATTTCTTCAAAGATTTTATTCTCATTCAGAAACACAGTTGTTGTTTTTTTTTTTTTGTCAGACTTAGAGGCCTTTATGCATATGTATAACTCTACCACTATAGTAAACACTATACTTTAAAAAACACACAATCCTATTGATGAAGGTATACATGTTTTGGTATACTAGTAGTTAATTTTTTTTACTAGTTACACTTAGCTCACTAAAGAAGTATCCCATTGATTAATTAATCAATAATATAATTAATTATTTTAGACTTATTTTTGGCAACAACCAATATACTCAAGATTCTCCAGGTTTATTTACCCAAAATTTCAAACCTAATGTCAATTAAACAATGAGCTACACTCTGCCAGTGGTTCTCAACCTTCCTAATGCTGCGACCCTTTAATACAGTTCCTCATGTTGTGGTGAGCCCCAACCATAAAATTATTTTTTTGGCTACTTCATAACTGCAATTTTGCTACTGTTATGAATTGTAATGTAAATATCTGACATGCTATATGTGTTTTCTGATGGTTGTGACCCCAGGTTGAGAACCGCTGCAAGCTATATAACTTTTTTTTTTAAAGTTTCAGTTTGGTTTAAATGAATATTTACATACACCTGAGGGAGAAACTAAAGGCAAAATAGTTCATCCTAAAGAAATTAATGATTTGGCCCTGGCCAGTGTGGCCTGGTTGGTTGGGCATCCTTCCATGCACTGAAAGATTGCTGGTTCCATTCTAGGTCAGAGCCTATGTCAGGGATCCTGGTAGGAGGCAGCAGATTGATGTTTGGCTCTCACATATATGTTTTTTCTCTCTCTCCTTCTCCTTTGCTCTCTCTCTCTAAAAATTAATAAAGAATCTTAAAAAAAGAAATGAATGATTTGAAAACTACTGATGAAAATGCAAAAAGAAAGTGCCAAAGCAGCATTTTATTTGAACATGAAGACAAAAATCATGACTATAGAAGAAAAACACAATTTTAACACAGACAATGAAGGCACTGAAGTTGTTAAAGATTTTGCTTACCTTAGTTCAGTCATCAGTTCAAATGGAGACTGCAGCAAAGAAATGAAGAGAAGGCTGAGTCTTGAGAGAGAAGCAATGAAAGAATTAGGAAAGATCACCAAAAACATGTGTGTCATCAGTAACTAAGGCTAAGACCATCCACACCTTCGTATTCCTAATTAGTATGGATGGATGTGAAAGGTGGAGAGTGAATATGGCTGTTAGGAAAAAAAAAATGATTCATTTGAAATATGGTATTGGAGGGGAGCACTACAGATACCCTGGACCACCAGAAAGAGGAGCAAATTGGGTTCTAGAGCCAATTAATCCTGAAACATTCCTGGAGGCAAAAAAAAAAAAAAAACACTTAAGTGGTCCTACTTCAGATACTTCATAAAAAACAGGGTTCTTTGGAAAAGACAATAATGCTGGGAAAAATAGAAGACAGGAGGAAAAGAGGAAGATGAATGTGAGGTGGATTGATTCTGTAAGAGAATCCATAGGCATCAGTCTACAGGAGCTGAGCAGGAGTGTTGAGAACAGGGATTGTGATTGTCCCTCATTCATAAGGCCATCAGGAATTAGAGCCATCGGAATGGCACATAATACACAAAGACATGAATGGAAAGGAAAGCACAATGAACAACAAAAGATGTGAAATTCAAAGATCTGGTTTAAATTCTTGACCCTGATATTTTCTAACTGCGGGACTCGTGAAAATTACTTCAACTCAATGAAAGTTGACTTTCTAATCTATAAAGATAGATATGCTTACGTAGTAAATTAGTTACATGGAATTTTTAAAAGGCGTATGGAATGCATAGCAAATTGAAAACTTCTTTAGACACCAGCTTTAAATTGGTCATGGTTTCCTGGCTCAGTTGGTTGACCATTGTCCCATGCATGGAAAGGTCCCTGGTTCAATTCCTAGTCAGGGCACATACCTAGGTTGCATATTTGATCCCTGGTGGGGGTGGATACAGGAGACAACCATTCAATGTTTCTCTCCCCCCAACCCTTCTCTCTCTAAAACCAATAAAAAACATTTTTAAAAAACAATACTTTAAAAAATAACAAATAAATTGATCATGGCAACTCGCAATTTATTTTTAGGCATTAGCTGACTGTATAGAGCATGATTTTTGATTACTGTTTTCATCTGTAACACCTGAAGTGTTTAATGCCTGTGCAGGATATAAATTATAGAAGGTATATTTCTATATTACTACACTCTCACTATAATTAGTCACTTATCCAATTGTCATTCTCTCTTCCCTGCTAATAAGAATTCTAAATTTCCTTGGGTGGAAATATGATAATCAAATTGTTTTCTCATTTTACATTAATTTCAGGCCGTACCAATGTGGACTGTCTAACCACGGTCTTCATGTTGTATAAGACAAACCGAGAATTTTCTAAGCTGCTGTTTGTAGTGTTTTTTTTTTTTTTTATTTGTGGCTGAACATACTTTAATTAATAATATTTATGTAGCATAGTTTCTGACTAGGTATTGCATCAGTGACCTTATCAGAATAAGCATGTACAGGGACTAATTCTATAAGGCATTTTATGAAAAGTATTATCAAAATTTTCCTTTAGGAACAAATGAATTAAATTTTATTTAAATGTTTCATATATAGTTGTATTGAAAAAGTAATTTAGACCTATTACATATATAAATATAAAGAGCAGTGGTTCCCAAACTTATTTGGCCTACCGCCCCCTTTCCAGAAAAAGTATTACTCAGCGCCCCTTGGAAATTAATTTTTTTAAAATTTTAATAGCAATTAAACAGAAAGATATATGTACTAATGTTTCTACCTTTTTCGTAAAGTATAGTAAAGAAAGGTGTAAATTAGAAACATTGAAGTTTGAAGCTATGAAACTATTTATTGAACTCAGAATAGAAAGGTAATACAAAAAAAGTTAAAACAAACGCACCTGTGGCCATCACCGCCCCCCTGGATCGCTGAAGCGCCCACCAGGGGGCGGTAGCGCCCACTTTGGGAATCACTGGCATAGAGAAGAAAATAAGTTTAGTCCTAGCTGGTTTGGCTCAGTGGATAGAGTATCAGCCCTTGGACTGAAGGGTAATGGGTTCATTTCCAGTCACGGGCATGTACCTTGCTTGCAGGCTGGATCCCAGGCCCCAGTCGGGGCGCGTACAGCGGCAACCAATGGAAGTGTCTCTCTCACATACATGTTTCTCTCTCTGTGTTTCTCCCGCTACCTTTCACTCTAAAAAAAATCAATGGGAAAATATCCTCAGGTGAAGATTAACAACAAAACAAAATAGAAAAAGAAAATAAGTCTACTTTAAATTTAAAAGTCAGTATATCAATCTTGTTGTTGTTTTTTGTCTTCATTCACCTTTTTCTCTCTTTTTAAAATAAAGATTTTAAATGTATTTTTAGAGAGAGAGGAAGAGAGAAACAAAATTGATGTGAAAGAGAACCATTGATTGGCTGCCTCCTGCTCACCCTCTACTGGGGATCAAGCCTGTAACACCGGCAGGTGCCCTGACCAGAATGGAACCAGCACCCCTTCAGTGCACCAGACCACACCCAACCAACTGGAGCCACACTATACAGGCCCCACCTTTTTCTCTTTATCACTCCCACTGTCTTTCCTTTATATCATCATTTTTATGTTATATTGTTTTTCACTACATATGGTTTGATGAGAAGATGAATATATCCATTGCTGAACAGTAGTATAAAAAGGGATTTCCATTCTAGTATATACATTTATATTAATACTAGAGGCCCGGTGCATGAATTCATGCAAGGGTGGGGTTCCTTGGCTTGGCTGGCGATTGGGGCCCAATCAGGGCCGGCTGGCCGGGGGTGGGGGGGGGTGGAGTGGGGTGGGGGAGGACACCACAGGAGGTTGGCCAGTGGTGGGAGGTTAACTGTGGATGGGAGTGCATTGACCACCATAGGGCAGCTCCTGTATTGAGCGTCTGCCCCCTGGTGGTCAGTGAGCATCATAGCAACTGGTCAACCAGTCATTCGGTCCACCGGTCATAACAGTCACTTAGGCTTTTATATATATAGATATGTTAATGTATACATAACATCTATTTTATGCTTTCATTACAGTATATATATTCTCCCCTGCTTATTGGTGGTAGTACTTTACACCCTGAGGAACTGAGACACTTTCAGACTAACATTTCCTTCCATTGGAAGGGGAAAATATAGATTCCTAATTACTCACAGTGATAGTAAATGATTGAAACCTGGGACACTTCCAGTATTTTAAATCCCTGGTTTTAATAATTGCATCATGGCTGTAAAATGAAAGTAACTTAAGACAGTTGCAAACTGAGATGACAGTTTCTCCTGTGTAATATTGCTAAAAATATATTTGATCCCAGGGTCGTTTGTAAGCATGATTCTAGTTCTATAGAGAAAACAAAACTAAAATATGAAGTGTTCATGTCTCTTTTTAGTGATAGCTGCCTCTAGGTTATTTTGAAATAGTGAATTATAAAGTTACTTGTTGGAGTTTAGTTAAGACAAAACCAACTCCTGTTTCTTTAATTCAAATTGTTTCTTTTTAGTTGTCTTTGGTCTCTTTCTTTGCTTTATGAGGCTGAAATAACTCTCACTTTTATATGGGAAACACAACCTCTACATTAGGGGTGGGGAATGTCCATCCAGAGGGCCCTATAAGTCCCACAAAATTATTTGGTCTGGCCCTGCCCAGGCATTAGGAGTAATTAAATGTTTGACCAAATATAGCAGGCTAATTTTTAGTTGATAATTTTGTATGGCCCTTGAATGATGTTATAAATATTCAAATGGCCCTTGGGAGAAAAAAGCTTCCCACCCCTGTGCTACATAAACAGAAAATGAAAAATTCCTGTCTTCATGCCAGGAAGAGACATTGTTATCTAACTTTGAAGGAATAGTTTCCATTTAGAAAATCAGCCAGTTAGAAAACTCTCCCCCAGGATAACCTCAGAGTGTGTCCCCAGACAGTTATTTATGCTTTGATATACCTTTAAGATCAAAGAGAGTTCTCTGAGTGAGACTAGAATTGCTAAACTAGCCTCAATCATAATATTATTTAAACTATCTTCATGCCAAATTTATCATAATACTAGAGGCCCGGTGCATGAATTCATGCACAGGTGGGCCCCTCGGCCTGGCTGGCAATTGAGGCCTATCGGGGGGCCAACCGGGGGGAGGGACACAGGAGTTTAGCTGGCCTATTGGGGGTCTGGCCAGCAGCGGGGAGGGGGTGTGAGAGGTTGGCAGGCGGGGGTAGAGGGACCATGGGAGGTTAGCTGTGGGAGTGTACTGACCACCAGGGGGCAGCTCCTGCATTGAGCATCTGCCCCCCAGTTGTCAGTGTGTGTCATAGGGGCCTGTCAGTTGACCAGTCATTTTGGTTGTTCCGTTATCCATTCGCTTAGGCTTTTATATATATAGATATTTAAAATCAGCAGGAGTGATTTTACATACTTTGTAAAAATAGCTCTAATACAACCTCTAAACTTTCATCATTTAAAGAATGATGAAACTAAAAGACAAGCAACATAAATGTTAGTTATATTGTCACATAGCTAGTAAGAGCAACAGAGCACAAAATTGAGCACAGGCCAGTTCAGTGTTGAGACTGAAGATGTTTAAGTCACTTAAAAAATGAGGTGGAGAACGAACAACCCTATTTTCCATATCTCTGTGGCAGAATATTCACTTGGCAAGTTGACTATGTTCATAGACTAGTCTTTCCGTTTCCTTAGCATGTAATCTCTTAACAGTTTCACCATATGGCATTTATCCATCTAGTTTATTTGCAGTTCATAACCTTGTTTGTTTTTCTCTATCAATTCCCCCATTAAATTACTCAGAACATCAGCTTCCTCTGAAGACATAAAATCCCACTGGCTTTATGAAACTATAAAGCTACACTTACTAATAGTTTCAGGTTTGAAGTTGACCACCTTTGTTTTATCCTCACTGTGTATTGTCCCTTTGGATAATTCAGCAAATTTGCTTTTCAATGTGGCATTCTTTAGGAAAATAATTACTTGACGTATATATATACTGATAATTACAATTTTGAGCAGAGATGTTTAAGCCTCGTATATTCTGATCATATAATAATCTTGTTGAGGCGACAGTAAGAAAGACACTCTTTCGGCAGTATTGTGATAGATGCTGACAGGAAGACAGTCATGAGCAATGTAATGCAAGGTTCATCACGGTGCCCTTTTGAGCTTGACAAGAAGAGGATATGCTTTATAGTGGAGGAGGCAATAAAAATTGGGTATTGGCAATCTGACATTGAAAGCTAAAATATGAATCCAGCAAAAATGAAAACATATTAACTCCTTTCAGAGAGAAAACTTAGCCTCAGTCTACTTTAGCACTTTATTGAGGCAAATCATGTAGGTGGAATTTGTCTCATGCAGTTTAAGTTTTAGGACATAGTATGATAAGTATTGTGAAGTATGCAGATCTTGATTTACATATGTGGATCTTGATCTACTTCCCTTTTCATTTTGATAGCATTATTGAAGCAATTTTAAAGTTTATCAATATTTTTGACTATGGCAAAGCCTACATGATCCCACAATTTTCTACTTCAGTCAATTCATTCAAATAGATATTTTAATAAATTGAACAATCAAATGTTCATTAATTATTTAGTCCTACAAATATATCTCTTTCAAACAGATTAAATTTTGCCTCAATGTCTCAGTTTTGTTTTGTTTTGTTTGTTTTTTACATTCTATTTAAAAAAAATGCTTCTAGGGAAAATAAAGTTACTTTAATGATTTTGATAAAAATGGATTTTCATTTTTAACATGCTTTTTTGTTGTTAAGATAATGCACAGGAATGCTCTCACAGTCTATCTGTGGCTTATAGTACAGATAAATCAGGTTCTAATTTAAATAATGTCACTAAAATTTTACTGCTTTGCTTTACCACTTAACTTAATTTTAATAACTAGTATTGAATTTTCTAGAGATTTTTCCCACTCACAGATATAGATGTGCTAAATCAGAAATCGGTAAGCTATGGGGACTGAATGGAGTGAGATATTACCATGTTCCTTCGGAAGGACATGTAGAAGTGGCAAGGTCAAATAAGCTTTGCTGTACTTTTTTATTAAAACTGATCATTATTCATAGGGTAATCTATAATATCATGATTCACTCTAGGCAGTCATTATTATAGATTTGTGAAGGTCATGTGCAGTGTATTATCTACTTACACTATATCTTCTGATGTGAAGCGAGACATTAAAGGGAAAAGATTGATCAATAGTTTTCCAAGATATTTTTATTCTAATATTAGGCCACCTTTTACAGAAAGTGCCTTTTCAGTATTATCTCTGAGATGTTGAATTTGGCTTTTAATCAGTGAAATCTTATAATATATAAATTATCACATAACTACTTATTGCAATGAGAAGCATTATAGAAGAGTATATATTATATTTACACTATGTAGTTAATATATATATATACACTATAAAGTCAACAGAGTTATTTTTATATCCATTGTTCTCTTCATAGGCTAAAATGTCATCTTACTTAGACAGTCATTCAATTGAACTGTGCTGAAATAGTTCCTTCTTCATGAGAGACTTTATTATTGTTTCTAATATTAAGTAGCATCTATAAAATACTAATAAATTGACTAAGTGGTCAGAAGGTAAGTGTCGCCTGCTCTTACAGACAATGTAGATTCAAAGGGAGGGTTTGTGTATAGTTGCGTTTTTACTATTTGAAAGAACTGAAATTGTTTGTACCTGGAATTAAAAGAGCAAGTTGAATTGTACAAGTTGATATTGCTTATGTATAGTCCAAATAACTAAATCTAGGGAGCATCTTGTCTCTGTGTCATCTGTCCAGACAGGTGATTTGAGAGATGCCTCAGGACGCTGTCCATGGGCCCTTTTAGGTCTAGCAGTATCCTGCACACGTCCTGTCTCTTCCTGCATGCTCAGAAGGCATTCCGCCGCTCTGCTGGCTGGCAGGAACCCAGATAACCTCAGTAGGGCTGTCTGAGGCCCTTTCTTATAAACACACCAAGCAGCATTGTCTGTTTCTGCACTATGGCTGCTTCTGAGTTGTCTGCCTAGGAAGTAAAGTTACCTTCCTTTACTTGGGCAATTTGTACAGAATTTTCTTTTTGCTGTACAATTGTAAAGAATATTCCATCAGTTAATTTCTGCTCAAATGAAGAGAAGACTATTGGGAGAAAGAAATGCTAGGGAAATTGTTAATATTTTAAAATATGCTCAGGAAAATGGTTCCTCTTCCTATGATGCTACAATAGTCCACAAGGCAGTGTACGATTTCATGATCTCAATTCTACCTCCCTACTCAGCCTTATCTCTCCCCCTGTCTGAGCAGTTCCTAAGCTTCATTCTATTTATTATTTATTTACTTATGTTATTTTTACTCTACTCATTTTTTAGATGCAGGCCTAATATTAATGCCTAAAGGATCTCTTTCTTACTGAAAACAGGTTTATTTTTTCACAGTACCTACATACCCTTGTCAGAGTTATATCCACTGAAGTGTATACTTTTGTGCACTGACTCAATTGCATATCTATTTCTACCTAAAATAAGAATAGCTCTTTTTCTCCATTAGGATACCAGTGGGAGCAGTAAACTTATTTTATATCCCATGCCTAAAGTCTTTTGAATAGATGCCACAGTGGAGTGCCCTTTGCATGCCACAGTGCTAACTTTCGATGAGGAAGAATGGGGTTGCACTCTCATGGAACTGTAACAGAGGTGTTTTGAATACATTTTTTAAAAATTCATATTCTATGGTACTCAGTGCTGCCCAAATAAGTCTTATATCCAAAGTCCTTTATTCAAACCTCCTATGCATTAATTTTTCTACAATCTGTACCTCTGTTGATCGCGCATTCCTTCCTGGAGCTCTCGCTTCCCTTAGCCTGCCTAATGTCTTTTCTTTTTGTGGGATACTGCTGAGTTTTTGCCTTGATCTACCAATGAGTCCTTTTTTTTTTTCTATTCACAACTGCAGTTGCTCTCCAAGTTTCACTCCCATCAATTCACTCGCTCTGGGCATTTTACATTCGTGGAACATTTACTATTAATTTTAGTAACTTCCTAAGTTTTGTTTCTGGCATGACTTCTTCCCTGAATATCAGAATTATTTTTCTAATTTTTCACAGAGAAGTCTAACTGATTACCTAAATATGAAATAAAATGAACTAATCCCTTTTCCTATTGGTGTGTTATTTTCTAATTCAGCCAGAAAGAATATTTAAGCATTTTACTTGGTCCTTCCTTTTATTCTCACACTCCAATATTCATGAGTCATCATATGGAGTATTTTATAAACTATAGAATCCTTCCCTCTCTTTACATTTAAAATCTTACCACCCCACTTTAAGCCATTGATGTCTCATGCTAATTCTGTATCCTAATTTCTCCATCTCTATTCTCTTTTCTCTCTCTTTAATTTGTTTACCATAAAGTACCACATTACTTTATCTATAGCATGTTATCCACCAAGTAAATACCTTTTTTAAAAAACTTTTAATGATTTTTATTACCAATTAACTAGAGTTCAAATTGCCTTGCTGGCACAATCTTCCATAATCTGACCCTAAACTTCATTTCTTTATTTTTCTTTCAAATTTCTCCCCATCCCACATATAAAGCAGTGCAGCAATTGACAAATATCAATTCTTTGTCAAATAAACAACATATTTCCCCAGAAACTTGGAAGAGAGAAGTCATTCAGACCTATGGATATAGAACTCATTAAATATAGATGAATTAACAATGAAATTATGTAAATGAAAAAGTATATATGAAATAAGAACTCTAAGACAGAACATTGTGGGGTAACACTTGATTGTGGGGTGGTAATGGTGGTAGTGCTGCTGAAAGAGAGGAAAGAAATAGGAAACTAAGAAAATAATGTTGTTCTAGAAACTCAGTGAAGTCAGAATACCAAGGTATCAATATTTTAGACATCTTTCATGATGAGAATTGAACAATGCATTGGATTTGAAAGTAGAGAAATATAAGGAAACTAGAGGCCCAGTGCACGAAATTTGTTCATGGGTAGGATCCCTAGGCCTGGCCAGCGATCAGGGCCGATCTTGAGACTGGGGGGTGGGGGGGGATGATCAGGGGGTCGACACTGGCACCACCTTGGAGGTGACCAGTGGGGCAATTAGGGTGCGGCACTGGCCTGCTCGCTGGCTGGCCCCACCCCCTGATCGCCCTGCTGCCACTACCATTCAAGGGGGGTGGCCAGTCACCTCCTTCTGCAGGGTGACCAGCGGGGAAATCAGGGGACCCCCCACTGGCACCCACCTTGGCTGGCCTGGGGCCTGCAGGCTGGGGGCAGCTCCTGTGTTGAGCATCTGCCCCCTGTTGGTCAGTGCATATCATAGTGACCAGTCATTCCACCAGTCATTCCTCCCTTTGGTTGATTTGCATATTAGGTTTTTATTATATAGGGTTGGGCTTGGCAATTTATGATTTTGTTTTAAAAGTTTGAAAGTAAATGAATTCAGCATTTATCTCAAAAACTAGATGTATTTTAACAGAATAAAGCTAAAGAATGTAGGAGGGAAAAATTAACTCTCAGTGAGATGGAAACCAGGAAAATTGGAGAGGAAAATCAGAAGCTGGTTCTTAACAAAAAATTATTGTACTTGATAAAATAAGAATGACAAGGAAAAAGAGAAAGAGAATCATGAAAAAATGTAATTAAAAAGATAAAATTACCTTTCATCTTATGAAAGATACATCATAAGAAAATATAATTTCTGAGTAAACTAATAATCATAGAAGAAATTGAATTAGTAAATAAATCTACCTGCACCAATGATTCATGTTCCAATTGGTATTACAAACCGGTTTACAAAGTTGGTAAGAACAAAAAAACAAAACAAAACTCTATGTGATACAAAATCTTTCTAAGACTGGTATTAAGGAGCAAAGCTCTCCAACACAATACTTAAAGCAGAATAAACTTGATCAAAATTATCAAACTATCAAAACTAGGAGAGGACATACCAAATAGGAACCTTTTAGTTTAATCTCTGCATTAGTAGTACATGCTGCTATAACAAATTATCACAAACTTTGTAATTTAATATGATTTAGCATCTTAACCGTTCTGTAGCTCCCAAATCCAACATGGGCTCACTGGCTAAAATCAAAGTGTCTCAGGACAACCTTGCTTCTGGAGGCTCTAGAAGAGAATCTGTTTTCTTGTCTTTTCCTGCTTCTAGAGGTCACCCATGTACTTTGGCTCCTATCCCCCTCCTTTATTTACAGAACGAGAACTTTGCTTCTTTCTGACCCTTCTCTATAATCCCATTTCTCTCTGCTAGGAGTTGGGAATGTTTCTCCATTTTCCAGGGCCTATTTGACCAGATTAAGTCCACCTGGATAATCCAGGCTAATCTGTCCATTACAAACTCCTTATCGAACCTGCCAAGGCTCTTTGGTCTCTTTTTTTAAATATATTTTTACTACAGGCCCAGTGCATGACATTCGTGCACTGTGCGGGGAGAGTCCCTCAGCCTGGCCTGCGTGCTCTGGCAGTCTGGTACCCCTCGGGGGATGTCCGCCTGCTGGCTCACATCCCCCAGGGGTCTCGCAGTCTGGGACCCTCGGGGGATGTACCCCAGGGATCAGGCCTAAGCTGGCAGTCAGACATCCCTCTCGCAGTCTGGGGGTCTCACAGTCCTGGACCCCTTGCTCCTTACTGCCCACCTGCAGCAGAGGCAAGAGAGGCTCTCCCCACCACTGTTACGCTCACCAGCCTTGAGCCCGGCTTCTGCCTGAGTGGCACACCCCCTGTGGGAGTGCACTAACCACCAGGGGACAGCTCCTTCATTGAGCATCTGCCCCCTGGTGGTCAGTGCATGTCAAGCCACCGGTCGTTCCGCCATTCAGTCGATTTGCATATTAGGGTTTTACTATATAGGGTTGATTTCAGAGAGGCATGGAGAGGGAGAGAGATACAAACATCAGTAATGAGAGAAAATCATTGATCGGCTACCTCCTACATTCTCCCCACTGGGGCTCAAGCCCACAATCCAGGCAGGAGCCCTTGATCGGAATTGAACTCGGGACACTTCAGTCCACAGGTCAATACTCTATCCACTGAGCCAAACAAGCCAGGATGGCTCTTTGATCTTTGATATGAAGTAATATATTCATGAGTTCTAAGGATTAGGATGTGGGTGAGAGAGAAAGAGAGAGAGAGAGAGAGAGAGAGAGAGAGAGAGAGAGAGAGAGAGAGAGAGAATGTGTGTACGAAGTGGAATTTTTGGACTGGAACACCAGGTGTTCCCCTGGGCAGGATGGTTCCTGGGCTCTTTCTCTGATGGAATCAAAGAATGAATCCATGGACTGAGATGGTATAGCAAAGGTGGAAATTTTATTGAAGAACAAGTACAGACTCCCACATGGGGAGGGGGAAAGATTCTTGCCAACTTCCTGTTTCCATGGTTTATAAAGGCCACAAGTCCCTGTGTCCTGATATCCCTTCTGATTGGTCAATATTCCTTTTTGAATTGGTTACTATAGTAACTCCTGAGCTAAAGTCAAACCCCACATGGGACATGTGATGCCCTCCTCCCTCATTGTTCTCCTATTCCCTCTGGGCTTTCTTCCTCCTTTATTTTTTAAATATAGACCTTTTGGCTACTTCCAGTTCCCTTATCTTATGTAAATGTAACTGTTGTCTCTCCCTTGTCTTATAGAAATGTAATTTCTCCCAGTCTGTAGCCCTGTATTTTTTTTATGGAGCCCCAATTCTAAAATTCCCTAAACCTGCCCATATTCCCCTAAAATTCTTATTTCGTGTGTGTGTGTGTGTGTGTGTGTGTGTGTGTGTGTGTGTGTGTGTGATGGGGGGCATTATTCTACCTACCACAATCTAATTTTTGAATATTGGTGTAAAAAAGTCTTTTAAAATTTCATCAATCCTTACCCAACTTTGTGTGTATGTGTGTGTATCATAAACATATTGGCTCAACCTAGGAAAGAAGCATAGTGTAACATGAGAAAATCTATCATTGTGAAGCACCACACCAATAGACAGAATTTCAAAAACTTTTCCGAAAAATAAACAATCATTTTTTTTAAATAAAGAAAATCCCTTCTGGCTAACAGAATAGAAAGAAATTCTACTTCATATAACCTGTTTGCTAAAAATATTGTTATAAATGTATCAGACACCTCTGGTGCTCTGCCCTACACCTGGTCATTACAACCCTTATTCCACCTGAGATGGGGTAGACAGATTTGTGTTGGCTTTGACTCATTGTGTTTTCATGTCATGTTTCAAGCACACACCTGATTGTTAATTTTCTCCCCAGGCTTTCTCTGAAATTATAGATGGTAGTGAGAACATGCACAGCCCTTGCATTGTTTTTTACCAATGGCACAAATATATATTTTGTGGGGAAAGATATAAAATAAATCCAACCCATAAAGGTGCCCCCCAATATTGTTAGTATTTTTGGGGCCTGGAAAATATGAATCAAAAGGATTCACAGTGAGGGTGGATAGTTTGGTAAGGAAAGGAGCATTGATTAAGAGTATAAGATAAAGGAATCATTTAATTATGGGATATAATTTTGAACATTGTTATGGAACTAAGATAATTGGCCAGTAGACAGATATTTTTATTAAATTTTATTTAACATATAAGACTAAACAAATGTTAGTCATTTGCTGACTTCTGAAAATAAAATTTTTATCTATTATATATCATGCTTTTAATACAAACATTTAAAAATCTATAACAATATAAACTGTACAGACTTGATCAATCTTTTTAGTTTTGTTTTTAAACAAAATCTCTAAACACACCAATGTCCCATTTCATTTAAATTTTTATCTTAATCATTGGTATTAAAATAGGAATTTTAAGGGAATATAGGCAGGTTTAGAAATTTTTTAGGATTAAGGCCCATGGAAAAAACACAAGGCTATATAGACTGGGGGAAGTTTCATTTCTATAAGACAAGGAAGCAGCAACAGTTACACTTACATAAGATAAGGGAACTGGAAGTAGCCAAAAGGTCTATATTTAAAAAATAAAGAAGGAGGAAGAAAGCCCAGAGGGAATGGGAGAACAATGAGGGAGGAGGGCATCACATGTCCCATGTGAGGTTTGACCTTTGAGCTCAGGAGTTACTATAGTAACCAATTCAAAAGGGAATATTGACCAATCAGAGGGGACATCAAGTTGGTGGGACTCTTTCCCCCTCCCCACATGGGAGTCTATACTTGTTCTTCAATAAATTCCCACCTTTGCTGTACCATCTCCCATCCATGGATTCATTCTTTGACTCTGGCAGACAAAGAATCTGGGGACCCATCCTGCCCAGGGAACACCACGTGTTCCAGTCCAAAAATCACATATCAGTATGAAATGAAAAAATTGTTTTCATGTCCAAACATGGAATTTTTTTTGTGTGTACTACACAATTGCTACTCATAAAAGCAAAAGAAAGAAAGAAAAATAGAAAAATGAGAAATGAACTTTTAGGGAAAGGTTTCTGACCCTTGTAAAGGGTAATCGTGTGCAAAGCCAGGAATTCTCCCACAACATGCTCTGCACAGTAGTTAATCTGTCGTCTCTATAACCCTTCTCTACTGATTTCTCTCTTCCAATGAGGGCTCGGTGCTTCAGCTATGGACAATGGATGTTTGAGGGGCTTTGCTGATCCATTCTCCAATGAATAAAGAGACTGCCATATTCCTTCAGGTGAACACAATGTTTTTAAAATGTTTAGATATATTATTTGCTTTGCTTCTGTTACGAATAAAGCCAATTGATAACTAACTTAACAAAGATTACACAATCTGGATGTGAATAAAGTGCCAGAGAATGAAATCATTGTGGCTATTTAGGAAGCATGGAGCAATGAAGATCAGTGCAAAGGTGGAACAGAGTACAACAAGAGCAAGAGAAATCTTTGGAGAAAGTGTTATATTAGAGTAAGATTGATTAAAGGGAATGAGTTAGAGGTAATAAAAAGAAAAAAAAAGACTGACATCAAAAAACCATAATTTCTGTTTTGTATACATTGGACTTAATGACCCTCTTTTTAATCATTATTGTTGAAAATATTACATCGGTCTTCCTTTCCCCCCATTAACCTCTTCCAGCGCCCTCCCGTCCTTCACCCCACATCTCATCACCCCATTGTTTGTGTCCAGAGGTTATGCATATATGCATACAAGTTCATTGGTTGATCTCTTCCAACCCACTTTCCCTGCCTTCCCTCTGAGGTTTAACAGTCTATTAATGCTTTTATGATTCTGGGTCTATTTTTGATGGTCAGTTTATTTGTTTCATTAGATTCCACATATGAGTGAGATCATGTGATACTTATCTTTCTCTGACTGGTTATTTTGCTCAGCATAATACTCTCCAGGTACATCCATGCCATTGCAAATGGTAAGAGTTCCTTCTTCTTTACAGCCACTGGATATTCCATTGTGTAAATGTACCATAGCTGTTTTTTGTGTTTTGTTTTGTTTTTATCCACTCGTCTGCTGATGGGCACTTAGGCTGTTTCCAAGTGTTAGCTATTGTAAATTGTGCTGCTATGAACATAGAGGTGCATCTATTCTTTCTGATAAGTGTTTCAGGTTTCTTAAGACATTTTCTTAGAAGTTGGATGACTGGGTAAAAGGGGAGTTCCTTGTTTTTTGTGTTTTTTATTTTTTTTATTTTAGGAAACTCCATATTGTTTGCCACAGTGGCTGGACCAGTCTGCATTCCCACCAGCAGTGCACTAGGGTTCCCTTTTCTCCACATCCTCCCCAGCACTTGACATTGGTTGATTTGTAGATGATAGCTATTCTGACAGGTGTGAGGTGATATCTCATTGTCATTTTGATTTGCATCTCTCAGATGATTGATGACTGAAAATTTTTTCATATGTCTTTTGACTTTCTGTATGTCCACTTTGGAGAAATGTCTATTTAGGTCCTTTGCCCATTTTTTATTGTTTGTCTTCCTTTTGTTAAGTTGTATAACTTCTGTATATATTTTAGATATTAACCCCTTAACAGGTGTATTGCTGGCATGTAGTGGGGTCTCATTATGTTGTTGATAGTTTCTTTTGCCTTCCATAAGCTTTGTATTTTGATGTAGTGCCATTTGTGTATTTTCTTCTTAATTTCCATTGCCCTAGGAGATGTATAGTAAACATATTGCTACAAGAGATCTGAGATTTTGGTGCCTATGGTTTCTCCTAGGACTTTTATCATTTCACATCTTACATTTAAGTCTCTTATACATTTTGAGTTTATTTTTGTGTATGGGGTAAGCTGGTGGTTTAGTTTCACTTTCTTTTTTTTTTTTTGCATGTACCTGTCCAATTTTAACAACACCATTTATTGAAGAGACTCTCCTGACTCCATTGTATGCTCTTGCCTCCTCTGTCAAATAGTAATTTAGTATAATGGCTTGGGTCAGTTTCTGGGTTCTCTGTTCTGTTCCATTGATCTATATGCCTGTTCTTGTGCCAGTACCAAGCTGTTCTGAGTACAGTGGCTTTGAAGTATAACTTGATATCTGGTATTGTGATTCCTCCAACTTTGTTCTTCTTTCTTAAGATTGCTGCAGCTATTCGGGGTCTTTTTAGGTTCCATATACATTTTTAGTGTTTGTTCTAGGTCTGTGAAATATGCCATTTGTATTTTAATAGGGATTGCATTGAATTTATAGATTGCTTTGGGTAATATGGACATTTTGATGATGTTGATTCTACCAATCTATAGAACATGGTATATTCTTTCACTTATTTATATCTTTCTCTATCTCTTTTTTCAACACAGTTTGAAGAGTATAGGTCTTTTACTTCCTTGACTAAGTTTATTCCTAAGTATCTTGATTTTTTTGTTGTTGTTGCAATGGTAAATGGGATTGTTCTTTTAGTTTCTCTTTCTGAGAGTTCACTATCCTATATAATAAAAGCCTAATATGCTAAGTGTCCAGTCGTCCAGTTGTCCATTCAACCAATCAAAGTGTAATATGCTAATGATACGCTAAGGCCACTCAACTGCTCACTATGACATGCACTGACCACCAGGGGTCAGATGCTTAATGCAGGAGCTTCCCCCTGGTGGTCAGTGTGTTCTCACAGGGGGAGTGCTGCTCAGCCAGAAGCCAGGCTCATGCTGGCAAGCATAGCGGCAGGGGTGGAAGCCTCTCCTGTCTCAGCGGCAGTGCTAAAGATGTCCAACTGACAGCTTAGGATCTGAGAAGAGTGGGCCTAAGCCATCAGTCAGACATCCCCTGAGGGCTCCCAGACTGTGAGAAGGCACAGGCTAGGTTGAGGGATGCCCCCCAAGTGCATGAATTTTGTGCACCAGACCTCTAGTTGGTATATAGAAATACTATATATTTTTGGCTATTAATTTTGTATCCTGCTACATAGCCAAATTCATTTATTAAATCTAGTAGTATTTTTAATGGAGTCTTTAGGGTTTCCTATGTACAGTATCATGTCACTTGAAAAACTTAGAGTTTTACTTCCTTCTTTGCAATTTGAATGCCTTTTATTCCTTCTTCTTGTGTGATTGCTATGGCCAGGACTTCCAGAACTATGTTGAACAAGAGTGTTGAAAGAGGGCATTCCTGTCTTGTTCCTGTTCTTGCAGGAAATGGTTTTAGTTTTTGCACATTGAGTATAATTTTGGCTCTAGGTTTGTCATATATGGCCTTTATTATGTTGAGGTATGTTCCCTCTAGTCCCACTTTCCTGAGAATTTTTACCAAAAAAAGTGTGTTGGATTTTGTCAAATGCTATTTCTGCATTGATTGATATTATCATGTGATTTTTATCTTGCAATCTGTTTATGTGACTTTTCATATAACTGAAAATTTTAGACTCAATATAATGAATACTCTCATTTATTCTACAAATATTTATTGAGCACCACACCCTGTTCTAGGAAATGGTAAATCCAATGATGAAGTAAATAGATAAGATATAAGTTCTCATAAATTTCAATTTAGCAATGTGTTTTATTTCTAAATAATACAGAGAGGCAATGCATCAGTCAATCAGATAGACCAAGATTTGAATTCCAAATCTGTCAATTAGTAGTTGATTAAGTTACTCAACTTCTCTGAGCCTTATGTATTTATTTGTAAAATAGAGATAATAATAATTAGCTCATAAGGTTATTATTATTAAAATTAAGTGATGAATATGTAGCTGTTCACACAGTGCATGGAACTTAACATTTATTATCTATTATGTTAGATTATTATTATCAAAATTTTTATTATTACGATTTAGTGCATAATGTGATGACTGAATCTTATTGAACAAGTCAGAACCATTTAGGCATAATTCAAAGGTGACTAACAGTACTTGCATTTGTTGCGGTTGTGTAAAGTAAAGTAGGTAAGAGGATAAAGGATAAGTTTTTATAAGCCTAGAAAGGAAAACAAAAGAAATTTCTACAGGTTTTTTAATTGCAAAGAGTGCTAGGTCTTAGGATTTATTTTTAACTGTGGTCAAGAGTCACCTTTCATATAAAGTTAATTTAATAGGAATTATAAGCTAGTTATGTCAGTATTTTGCTCATTTTTAGTAACTGGTATTACTACAGTAATGAAAGATCAAAATCTTCTTGTAATTTGACTAATGAATTAACAAATAATTAATTTGAAGTAAAATTTTCAGTGTCTGGAATATAATAAACAGCTGTGTTCAACTGTAAATTTAGATTTATCCAGAATTCATTCATAGTTAGTAGTAACATAGACATATGCTATTATTGATGACATTTTTAAAAAATATATACGAACTATGGGACTTTGTGTAAAACCCATTCTTATTTGACTTAAAGATGTTGACAAATTTGAAAGTATTCAAACAGAAATGAATCTTTCAGTATAAAATTCCATTTATTATTTTCTATCCATGAAACAAAAATTATCTAAAAATTTTTAACTTTTCTCTTTCAGGATCTTATACTTTCAAAGGATTAACTTGAGATATTGGACACTATTTTCTCCCTCACAAACGACATGAGTGTCTCAGTATAGAAGCCTGGAACACTGAGTTTTTCCACAGATGAATTTCATTAATCATTTCCTTAAGAGTTCATTGATCCCTGTTCTCCAAATAGAACTGCCTGTTTTCAATTTTTTTTTTAGTTTATTATTAAGCTCTTAATATTTGTACTTCTTACTTAATGAGCAATTACAAATACTTTTTAATAAATTAACTAGTTAATGCACAATTCAGTTATCTATTTTTAGAAATTCCATCATATATGTGTATGTGTACATATAATTTAAATTAAATGTTTTAAGATTATTTTTCTTTAAAATAAAAATAGAAGTCATCAACACTAATAAAAGAGAAAAATGGTAATTGGCGTACGAGCTACCCTTTTCATTGGTTAATCAGGGCTATATGCAAATTAACTGCCAACTAAGATTGGCAGTTAACTGCCAACAAGATGGTTAATTTGCATATGTAGGCACAATGCAGGGAGGCGAAAGGGAAAGCAGGAAGAAGCCCCCTGCCACTGACAGTGATCAGAAACCCAGGGGGGAGCTAAGAGCTGGGGGGCAGGGCAAAGGCGGCCCTGGGGCTGCCTTTGCCCTGCCCCCCAGCCATGATCGGAGAATCAGGTGCCTTTGCCACCCTGGCCAGTGATAGCAGGAAGTAGGGGTGGAGCCAGCGATGGGAGCTGGGCACGGTCGAAGCTGGCAGTCCCGGGAGCTAGGGGTCCCTTGCTTGGGCCTAAAGCGGAGCCCACGATCGCGGGGCCGCTGCAGCTGAGGGTCCCCGCTGCCCGGGCTGGACACCTCAGCCAGAGGCGTCAGGCCTGGGCAAGGGGCCGATCCTGCAATTGGTGGGTGATGGGGGTCAATGCCTGAGGGCTCCCAGTATGTGAGAGGGGGCAGGCTGGGCTGAGGGACACTCCCCCCCACACACACCCAGTGCACGAATTTCGTGCACCAGGCCCCTAGTATTTTAAAATATTAGACAAAATATATTAATTGATCTACTCCCATTGCTGCTATATATCTCAAATTAAGCTGTGTGATTTTTTTTTGTGAACACTTGAGATAAGATGATAGAAGCAGCATTAATTTAAATATAATTATTACTAGAGGCCCAGTGCATGAAATTTGTGCATTCAGGGGGTTCCCCCAGCCCAGCCTATGCCCTCTCACAGTCCAGGAGCCCTCAAGGGATGTCCAACTGATGGCTTAGGCCCGCACCTAATCCATCAGTCAGACACCCTTAGCACTGCCACAGAGGTGCGAGAGGATCCTGCCACCACTGCTGTGCTCACCAGCTGTGAGCTCAGCTCAGGGCTTCTGGCTGAGCAGTGCTCCCCCTGTGGGAGCGCACTGACCACCAAGGGGCAGCTCCTGCATTGAGCGTCTGCTCCTTGGTGGTCAGTACGCATTATAGCGACCAGTCATTCCACTGTTCAGTCTATTTGCATATTAGCCTTTTATTATATAGGATAATATAGGATAATAAAAGGCTAATATGCAAATAGACCCTAGCACCCAAATGACCAGTCGCTAAGCAATTAGTCGGACATCCCCTGAGGGCTCCCAGACTGCCAGAGGGATGTCTGACTGCCAGCTTAAGCCTGATCCTCCAGGGAGCAGGCCTAAGCTGGCAGGTGGACATACCCTGAGGGCTCCCGGACTGTCAGAGGGTGCAGGCTGGGCTGAAGGCCCCCTGACTGCACAAATTTTTGTGCACCAGGCCTCTAGTATAGTATAATTATCAAATTCACATTAATTTAAATATAATTATTGTAAATTTTAGATTTAATTAATTTATTTAGTCAGACAATATTATGGTATTTTAGATATTCTTGGGGTTTCAGAAGGGAAAGCATATTGTTACATAAATGATTTTTCATCTCCCCTTAGAAACTTGCCTCAGGTGTCCCCACTACAATGTCAAGTATTAGGGGAGTAAGCTTTGGTGCTTCTAAAGCACAAACTTCCCTGGAGAGTATAGAGAAGCTTGCTCCTGGGGAGGGTACATATGAGGAAAGCAGAGTGGATAATTAATCATTTATCTTCCAAGGAAATACAGAGGTCATCCAGTTTTTTACTACATCAGCAATTTTATAAAAGAGATTAAAAAAACTTAGTTTTATGTTATAAATCTGATTTATTTGATAAATGCTAACTATAGACTTGCATGAAGTAATATAAAAAGAGGGAATCGATTTGAAGCTCAATGTGACTAAAATATTTCTAGTGATAAAGAACTATGTATCCAAAATTTCTGATATTCCCAACTCACCTAAAGTAAAATAAAATAGTCTGTGACTGACTATTTATGCTCATTCATTAGAGAGTTGATGCCAATTTGAACTAGGGTGGGCTCATTGGAAATCAAAAGAAGTGGAATTAATTAGAGCTCTATTTTAAACGGAAATATAACTCTCTATTAAAGCTGAATAGAAGGTAGACATAGCCTGGCTGGTGTGACTCAGTGGTATAACTCATCTATAATAATAAAAGCGTAATATGCAAATCAACCAATTGTCCAGACGTCCTTTCAGACAACCTTCCAGATGCAGCCGAGGCTGCGGCTGTGGAACTGGGGCAGCTGCCGCAGCTGCAAAGGCCTACTCTTGCATGAATTTCGTGCATCAGGCCTTTAGTTTTTGTATAATGTTCATTTTACCAAAGTTGTAATACATACACTTTTTGTTCTGTCCAACTTTTATATGAGACTTCTATTACTACTATTATCTTTGTACATATGAAGAAACTAAATGTTAAATAGTTATGTGATGTCTTCAGGAAAGATTTTTTTATAACATATAATTTTTAATATCTGATTGTTTATTTAACATCATGTTTACATTTTCATATATTTATTCCTTCATTTAAAAAAATCTTTGTTTTTAATCCTCATTGAGGATATGTTAATTGATTTTAGAGAGAGAGGAAGGGAGAGAAACATTTATCTGTTGCTGCCAGTATGCATCAGCCAGTGATCAAACCCACAACCTATGTATGTGCCCCAACCCAGAATCAAGCCTGCAGTCTTTTTGGTGCATGGGATGATGCTCCAACCAATGGTGCTACATGCCTGGGCCCAAAACATCTTTTTTTGTTGTTGTTAATCCTCACCCGAGGATATTTTTCCCATTATTATTATTTTTTTTTTAAGAGGGAAAGGGAGGGAGGGAGAAAGAGACAGGAGAGAGAGAGAGAGAGAGAGAGAGAGAGAGAGAGAGAGAGAGAGGGAGGGATATGAGAGAGATACATCGAATTTTTGCCCCTACCACCACCACCACCCACAGGTGCCCTGACCGGGCTGGGGATTGAACCTGCAACCCAGATATGTGCCCTTGATCAGGAATTGGACCTGAGACCCTTCTGTGGGCCAGCTGATGTCAACACTCTAGCCACTTGGCAACAGTGGCCAGGGCCAAAAACATATTTTTATGCACCACACTTCCTATTGCATGATAGACATACAAACCCAGACAGTCCACAAGATGAGATTACTATCTAGGAATGGGATACAGATATCTAACCAAATAAACATAATAACGTATTTGAGATACTTTGGTATAAGCAAGTATACATTACAGTAGGAACATTTTATGATAGAAGAGAGTTAAATAATCTGTCTGAGGAAAAATTAATTTGATACTGGCTTTTGAAAGTTATGATTTAAAGTTTAGTGTAAAATTAAAGGGGACCCCTGATGTACAGAATCAAACAGTTGGAGTAAAAAAAGAACTTTCATTTTGAATAGAAAATATTTAATCAGCACTTGTCTTCATCACATGGACCAAGGCCTTTTATTTGATATTAATTTGATCTCCCTTATGGAAAGGAGACAATAAGCAGTTAATTTAAAAGTGCATTTTAGCCCTGGACAGCTTGGCTCAGTGGATAGAGCGTCAGCCTGCGGACTGAGGTGTCCCAGGTTCGATTCCGACCAAAGGCACATGCCTGGGTTGCGGGCTCGATCCCCAGTGGGGGGCGTGCAGGAGGCAGCTGATCAATGATTCTCTCTCACCATTGATTTTTCTATCTCTCTCTCCTCCCTTCCTCTCTGAAATCAATAAAAAAATATTTTAAAAAATAAAAATGCATTTTAGTACTCACTGGGGAGTCTATTTTGGTGCTGGTTTGGCCACCAATTCAGGTATTAGCTATATCACTATTAAGAAAGGGAAATAATAGGGAGTTTGGCACATATGTGTATAGAAACCCAACAGCATAAATGTAGGTGTATATGTGTATGTGTGTGGGAGTGTGCTTGTGTGTGTGCATGTATGTGCACATAGTTTGTGCTATGTACCTTTGTGTTGAAACATCAGTGGGGTAGTGATAGAGGTTAATAGAGAAGTTTGTAGTTAAATGGACAAAGACACAGCAGTTCACATCAGAAATATGTATCAAGATGCATGTTTGTATGATCAAGAAGACTTCGTCCAAAGTATTTTGACTCTCTGGATCTAAATATTTTCTTTCATGATCTCTGTGGTGATTAAAGTGTACCAAGACCTACTAGTGTCAAGTCAAATAACAGTTAACATTAGACTTTTCTCTGTTATTCATGTGTCAATCTATTTTCAATATTAGTTAAAATTATCTTTTTTGTTTATAGAAACTCTTTGTGAATTACTCATTTAAAAACACATACACATTAGGGCATGTTTAAGAAACGAAAACCCAGCATCATATAATTAGTTTTAGCAAAATCCTATATAATAAAAGGCCAGTGACCATAATGGCATAAAGACCAGGACAACCGATCAACCAGTCGCTATGAGGTTCATTGGCCACCTCTCAGTCCCTCCCCCCAGCCCGCAGGCTCCGATTGCTGGATGACCAACAGGGAGCCATGGGGAATGGGGGTGGGAGGTGGCGGGGCGGGACTGGGGACTGTCAAACAGATGGAAGGCAGACCTCTTGGTCCCTCCCCCTGGCCCACAGGCTCCAATCGCTGGATGGGGAACAGGGAACTGTGATGGGTGGTGGCGGGGCAGGACCAGGGACTGGTAAGCGGGTAGAAGATGATCCTGATCACAGGATAGGCCTAGGGATCCTACCCACACATGATTTCCTGTGCTGGGCCTCTAGTAAGGTCATCCTAGCTGATAAAGAGGGAATATGCAAATTTACCATAACTCCCCATAGCCAATAAGAAGGGAATATGCAAATTGAGGGTCATTCCACAATAAAGATGGCTGGGCCGAGCCACTTGAGTCATCGCCAAAGTGACAACGCAGGCATTCCGCCCCGCCCTGCCAGTGGAGGGCCTGTGGCCAAGGCGTCTGGCCCCAACCCAGTTGCTCTGGGCAGGTGGGCAGTGTGTGCAGGCGCAAAGCAGCCGGTGAGCAGCGCACACAGGCTCAGTGCTGCTGGTGGGCCGTGTGCTCTGGGCCAATGGGCAGTGCGTGCAGGCATCCCGCCACACCCAGGCCTCTCCGTACCTGTGGGCAGCACCTGTGGAGAGACTCAGGGCAGGGGAGGCGGGCGGCAGAGAGCGACCTGTACTCCCCACATGGTGGTGGTGGTAGCCATGAGCACGCCAAGTGGAGCCTGCAGGCTCAGCTGAACTAGTGCCTGCAGGCCATCAGCACCTAGGAGTGGCTGCACAAGTCCCGCCTCCTGGCCCAGAAGGTGCGCAATTACAGCGACAGCCACCGTGGTGGGCCATGCCATGGGGGTTTGCAGATCTCTGCAGCCACAAGCCTCTGGTGCATGCATCCTCTCCTCCCCCTCCAGCGTGCAAATATTCCCCAGTGCGCTGTTACCCATGTGCGTCTGCAACAGTCCCAGACCATGGCATGGTCAAGTTCCCCCCGCCTCTCCACCGCACTTCCATCAACCCAGCATGCCTAAGACCCCACAGGATGTGCACACATCCCCTCCGGCTCATTCAAGTCCTTTGGAGAGTGTCTGGGTGTTCTGGGTGCTGAGGGTGGGTGTCTGTGAGATGATGGTGAGAGGGTGGAGTGGTGATGCCCTGTTCCCAAGGAGGCCAGTGCAGCTACAAGATCACCTCTTGGGGCTAATGCAGGTGCTGAGGTGGGAGCAGGTGCAGACAGACACACCTGGTGGCCTCGGGCGGCCCTCGCTGAGGTGCCTTTGGTCAGCATTCAAGATCAAGAACCCAGAGGAGGCAAGGAGGTCTGTCCTCTCAGTGAAACGATGGGAGAATCTGGGCGACTGCCGAGGAGGAATGTGCCCATGAGCAAAGGCTGCCCTGACTGAGCCTCGCTCGCGTGGGTCCTAGCGCACTCCTGCTGGGCAGCGGGTGACAGGACGGGCTTTTCTGAATTAATGAGAAAAAACATTGATTCTCTTGCTGCCCATCAAGGTGGAAAGTGAAGCGGGGAGACATGCGGGGAGTGAGCGAGGTTCCCTGTCTGGGGGTTCCAAATCTGCTGTTGGTCCCTTTCACTGCTGACTAGAGATATACAGGGTGTCCCCCCAAAATGTATACACACTCTGAATACCTACTAATTCCAATGGGTTTAAGCATGAAAAGAAAGAAACAACAGTGGAGCTATCATCTGTTAAAAGTGCTGGCACAAACCGGCAGTTGGACATTCCCCAAGGGGTCCCGGATTGGAGAGGGTGCAGGCCATACTGAGGGGCCAACCTCCCACCCCCCATGCACAAATTTCATGCACTGGGCTCCTAGTAAATTATAAACTTTATATGTTGCATTTAATTGTCTTATTCTGGTATGTACCTTGAATAAATGTTACCCTTTCCATTTCTTGGTTTTATCTTCAAAACTGTAGCTACATTTATTGGTCTCTGGCTATGTGCTAAGCATTACTTTAGAAAGTTTACCATTTATTAACCAATCTGCTCCTTTAAATTATCCTATAGTAGATGTCATTTCCTTTTTATGACAGAGAAACTGAGGACACAGAGGTTCAAGAACAGCCATGATTACAAACTATCATGTGGTGAAGCACTAGAAAAAATAAAGTTTAATTTAGGGAGAAATGTTTAAAAATTGTAAATCACTCAGTCTCTAACAAAATGTAAAAGTTAGTAATATAACACACATCATGAACACACTGTTTACATTATTTCTTTTATGAAATGAAAATGTCCACAATGGTGAGTTACCTCTACTATTCATCTCTTACCTCAGTTATGAGATGACTTTACTAGTATATATGCATCACAGCAAGAGCTTCCTATAAAAATAACAGTAGATAAAAACTACATTGCATCAACAGCTGTTTTGTTTATTGTAGAAAACGTCTTCAAGGCAGTTTTAAAATTTCATTAGTTGAGTTATGATTAAACATGATTGCTCATATTTAAGCAAAACAGAGTAGTAACTCCTGGATAGAAAATTAAAGTTTCAATATTCTTTCTTGAGAGTGGCACCCTAAATTATAATTAGAATGATTTAATTGAGCATCAAATATACTCACGAGGCTCATAAAGCATGAAACAGGTGTGTGGGAGCTTTTTCTTTGTAATGCGAACCCACCCAAATACTCTCCAATGGGCACCTATCTGATGACTAAATCCTGGTTTTTCACTGCTTTCCTTGTGCACTCCAATTTACACCTGTGACCAGTCTTTTTGATTATGAAGAGCACTGTAGTTGACACAATATAGTTCCTTATAAGAATATCCATTATATACCTTGAAATTTTCCTGGCAAATGGCATTACCACAGATGCCAGGTTACCTGGATAGTTAATGTTGTCTGTTCTTTGCTTTCAATTTTGGACATTTATATTAAGCAAAATAATTATTTTGAGAAATAGTAATTGAGCTTTGATATAAATAAAAATCTTCAGGTTATTAAAATGCTTTGTTCATTTTGTTCCAATTGCCATACAATAACATGCGTCTGTGTGGTGAATTTCTTTATTGTTATTAGCTGAAATAAGAAATAGTTGAACATAAGAGTTGATTTATGGGAGCATAGGTAAACACCTGAAGTTTCAGAACTGCCAAAAACATAATCTGCGACTAGTTTAGTGTTTTCTTCTTCAATTATAGGATTACTTGTGGATAGAGGCTCAATTAATGGGTCAATGTTGAATGGATTAGAACTGCCTGTTTTGTCTTCAGGGGTCTGATTCACTTCCTGCAGTAATTGTTAGAATTCTTCTCTATATGGCACTATGAACCAGTTCAATTCAAAAATGGATATAGAGAAATAAGAAATGAACTCGAGACAAATTTCACATTTTTCAATGTCAGCAATGACGTGTATAATATATTCATTATGCATTAAACATCAAAAATTATCATCATAAGTAAATACTAAACTCCAAATGAGTATGTATTCTATATTACTTTAAAAAGTATCATCTATATGAACATTATAAAGATGCAATACAAAAAAAATAATTAGATTATAAGTAGATGAACTACCATAATTTATGGGCCAAAGAGGGTTACTTTGATCATAAAATGAGGCCCATTATTTATCCTGAAGCAGCAGGCATAAACCAGACTGTCTGAAGTTGAGATGTATGGTCACCTGATTATGTGCAACTGTATTTGTGAGATTATTACAAATTTCACTTTTTCAATATTGAAATCAGGTGTTTCCTCAAATGAGGGGAGCTTGTTTTTTTTAATGCTAGTCTTCAGCAGAATACTTTTCTTTTTGTTGCTTCTCCTACAAACCCATCAATCTGGGAGAGCATTGGGAGTAGAAATCATACTGCCTGGGACTGTGGTTTTGTTGTATGTTATATAAAATGTATGTAAAGCTCTCCCTCTCCATTTGGGCTGGGGTTTGCATTCTCCCCTTGGCTGTTCACCCAGGGAAGAGGCCAGGTGGCAAGTGACCCTCACCCTACCTGGCACCTGCAGAGACCCCAGGTGCTTGGTGTGGGCAGGGTTCTGTGGAGACCAGACCTCTGTTGGGGTGGGGAGTGGGCGAACTCTTGGAAAGGAAGAAGTACCACTTCTTTCTCAAATAGAACGTTTACACTTTAATGTAACATTTGAACTTTCACAAGACGTAAAGATTTTGATAAAATTCTTAACCATAATAATAATATGTAATTAACAAAAACATGAATGCTATGAAATACTTATGCTGATGACAATGAAAACTTTGTATATTTAAATCTATATATATATAAAATCCTGGGTGCTAGAACAACTGAACGACCTAATGACCAAACAACCGGTCAACTGGTTGCTATGTTGTGCACTGACCACCAGAGGGCAGACGCTCAATGCAGGAGCTACTTCCCCCTGGTGGTCAGTGCACTCCTACAGTGGGAGGGCTGCTCAACTGTCCGATGGGTGCCAGACGCAGGGCTCATGGCTGGCGAGTGCCACTGCGGTAGCGCAAAGCTCTTCTGCTCGGGGACTGACTGGGCACGAGCCCATGGCAAGTTCAGTGGGGCCAGGATGAGCAGAAGTGGCAGGTGGTGTTGGACTGCCGGTTTCAACCCAATCCCCGCAGGCCACGTGAGGGATCCCACCGGTGCATGAATCCGTGCACTGGGCCTCTACTGTATAAATAATTATTTTAAAACTTTTGTATTAATATTCATGGAAAGTTTACATTCTTCTTCTATCTCCCTAACTACTCTCTCATTGGCATCTGTATACAACATACAGGGTACATACTTCCATGGCAGGAGGGAGAGTCATTTGCTCCTGTGGAGTCATTTGCTCTCTGGGAGTCAGGTGATCCACACTACTGTGGTTCCTCTACTCTTCTTGCCCTTACTTTCCTATGTTGGCATCTAGTGAAGTTTCTCTCATCTGATCTCATTTTGGAGGATGGTGTTCAGAAAAATGGGGACTTTTCCTATACTTCATATAAAATGAGCCTTAAATGTGACAGATAAGACCACTGTCTTCTTAGAACTTCTTTGTGACCACAACCCCAGAAAACATCTGTGTGCCCTCTTGCTCTAGGGTGATTTATTTCAGGTCCACCACCAAGAAAAGAAATTTCTGACAAAGGTATTCTATCTTCGCAGATATATTTGGTTTCTTCTTCAATCTATCTAGGGTTTCTACCTAGAAATTTATTGTCCCAACCCAATTTGGAATAAAAAATGGAAATAAGAAAAATTTTCAGAAACTAACTAGATTTAACATCTGTTGAAAGTATCAGTGACTTACCTGACTTGTAAGTCTGAGTTACACATTGTGATTGTTAAAAAAAATCAGCAATTCATCAATAGACATGTATGTGTGCAAATGGCAAATTAATCATGTTTATAAATTTTTCTGAACTAGAGCTATAAATATTTCAATTTATATGAGTACTAGAGGCCCGGTGCATGAAATTTGAGCACTGGGGGTGGGAAGGGTGTCCCTCAGCCCAGCCTGTATCCTCTCTAATCTGGGACATCCCTCTCACAATCTGGGACTGCTGGCTCCCAACCACTTGCCTGCCTGCCTGCCTGATCACCCCCTAACCACTCCCCTGCCAGTCTGATCGACACCTAACTGCTCCCCTGCTGGCCTAATCACCCTCAACTGCCCTACACTGCCGGCCCGGTTGCCACCAACTGCCCTCCCCTGCCATCGTGGTTGTCCCAACTGCCCTCCCCTGCTGGCCTGTTCGCTTGGTCACCCATAACTGCCCTCTCCTGCTGGCCTGGTCACCCTTAACTGCCCTCCCCTGCTGGCCTGATTGCCCACAACTGCCCTCCCCTGCTGCCCATCTTATGGCTGTGGGCGCCGGCATCTTTGAGGATGTGGCAGTAATTAGCATATTCCCTCCTTATTGGCTGTGGGCATCACCATTTTTGAGAAGGTGAGAGGGTCAATTAACATATTCCCTCTTTATTAGATAGGATATTCTGTAAAATCTGTCCAAATTTAAATTTCTGTCCAAATATAAAATTATATTTATATAGAAAAATGAAGAGAATAATTTATAGACATATATACATATGTAATTTTGACAAAATATGAACACTGTGAAGAAAGACTCAACACTGATGATAGAAGGTAATTATTTGTATTACCAATTTAATTTTGATTTTTTCAAAAAATTAATTGATACATTAATTTATCTATGAAACATTTTATATACTTTTTATTGATTTTAGAGAGGAAGGGAAAAGGGAGAGATAGAGAGAAGCATCAATGATGAAAGAGAATCATTGATTGGCTGCCTCCTGCAGGCCCACACTGGGGATCAAGTCTGCAACCCGGGTATGTGCCCTGACTGGGAATTGAACTGTGACCTTCTGGTTCATAGGTTAATTTTCAACCACTGAGCCATGCCAGTTGGGCTATCTATGAAACATTTAAATAGTATAGAAGGCATGTAGTTTAATAAATAAACTTAGAACAATAAGTTCTTTTATTAAGAACCTATGAGGTCCTGTGCACATTAGGGATACATATTCATGGCATCTCTAATCCTTGCAACACTAGGGTGTATTCAGCCTTAATTTGCAGCTAAGGGAGATAGAAAATGAGAAAAGCCATGCAATTTGATTAAATTAACATAGTAGTAAAAAGTAGTATATCATAAGTTCAAATTTAGATTTACCTAATTTCAAACCTCAGAATCTTTTTGTTTCTCCTTCACCTCTTCACTTCAAGATATAGAGAAATTCACTAAAATTTAATTATAATTTTATATTTATATCACATTAAATGTACAGTATGCCTCTACCAGTAAAGCAGTATCTGGAATATGAAAAATGAAAAGAAGAAATAAGATACCAATTGCTTCATTTCAAGAAAACTATTGTGCTATTTATGATATGAGGCAACCAACAAACCTGACAAATATTAGCTAGAATACTCATGATTTCCCCTTTAAAAAATTGAAAATAATTAGTAAATATTTTGGGTCATGTCATAGTAAATAATTTGTTCTTATTCTTTTGTTCTTATTTTTGACAGTGATTTTGGTATTGATGATAATTGGGCCTTTGCTAGAAACCCGTTAACAGATTATAGCAATTTAAAAGAGCATTTTAAGACACCATTTTGTAAGGTTCATATTTTTTTTCTCTAACATATTTTAGGGATCAAAATTTGCATATAAAGGGAAATAAATGAAAGAAAATATAAAATATGACAGTTAGTTTTACTTTCTCCCCATACCCTGAAAACATGTTGAGTTCTAAAATAACTGAATAAGTTCTGCAGAATATCAGTGCCATGTAATGTGTACATCTGAATTATATTATTAAATCACTAATAATATATGAGTTATACACCTGGGACACACCAGTCTTTTCTTATTTCATGATATGTTTAAACAGAAGATGATGTAAAAGGAAAATAGAATAATTTCTCAAAATAATCTAAATCTTGCATGTTTTAAAAATACCATGTACTTGAAATAGTGAAGTTTTGGTTGTATAAGTTTATATAACTAGATCTTAAAAGAATTAAAACTCTAAAACCCTGATATTTCTAATCCAGAGTTCAGTTCTAGTATGAGTCATTAATAAATGTTACTCAGATATTGGAAGAAATATTAATTTTTCATTTGGCACAGATATTTTCATGTGAAATCTCATTATCTGAGCATTTACTGAAACATCTGGATCTGGATACTTTGATACTTAATCAAGATGGGCTAAATGCCAGTAGGAAGAGTATAATTATATAATGCACTTTATTTTGTGAAATTATTGCATAAGAATTTATGCACACATATCCCAGATTCTATGCTAAAAAGGACTCATGAGCAGAACAAATTCACTTTGTGCAAACCTTTTAAATTATAATTTTCCCCAAATTCTTAATTAAGGTAAATTGCTATATTGGAATGAAAACACTTGAATGAAAAAGGCAGCTCCTTAACTGAAGTTACACTGAAGCCAATATAATTTTTAAATTCATGATTATTATCCCCCTAACCATAACCTGAACATTAATGGTGCCTCATTAAGTACTATAGGATGAGTCCTCAGTGAATAGTAGCCAGTTCATTGACTTAATTAATACAGTGTTTTCAGACTGAAGAAAAATATTTTTTAATTGATTCTCTTTATACACTAC
Organism: Myotis daubentonii; assembly: GCF_963259705.1. Taxonomy (NCBI): domain Eukaryota; kingdom Metazoa; phylum Chordata; class Mammalia; order Chiroptera; family Vespertilionidae; genus Myotis; species Myotis daubentonii. The sequence continues at coordinate 123,628,928 of NC_081840.1, forward strand.
ACTGTACTTCAATTGTTGTTCTTAGATATCAGAGAAAATGTCTCCTTTGTAGTATGTATAGTACTGTAATTCATTAATAAAGGGAACACAAAGAAACAGGTTTGCAAAGAGAGAAGCCGTGAGTATCACCAACTGAGAGGGGTATGACATTTTACTCCACTTTCAAGGTAACAATTAGGTCTGCCACAATGTGTAGATGGTGAGGGAAGACAGGAGACTCCTAAGCAGAGACAGAAGGCATCACCCAGAGCAAGAGCAGTAACCAGGGTTAGTCACTTTGTCTTGGCAATTGCCACTGGGTGGCGGGGAGGGACAGATGGCACCTACACAGGCCGTGAGCTGCTTTACAGGAGAGGAACCCAGGGGAAGAGCCCATTGAAATGTTCCGGTTTCATTGAGGAATAATCCTATCTAATAAAAGAGAAAAATGGTAATTGGCATACGACGATACCCTTTTCATTGGCTAATCAGGGCTATATGCAAATTAACTGCCAACTATGATTGGCAGTTAACTGCCAACAAGATGGCGGTTAATTTGCATATGTAGGCACAATGCAGGGAGGCGAAAGGGAAAGCAGGAAGAAGCCCCCTGCCACTGACAGTGATCGGAAACCCAGGGGGGAGCTAAGAGCTGGGGGGCAGGCGCCTTTTCCGCCCTGGCCAGTGATAGCAGGAAGTAGGGGTGGAGCCAGCGATGGGAACTGGGCACGGTCAAAGCTGGCAGTCCCGGGAGCTAGGGGTCCCTTGCCTGGGCCTAAAGTGTAGCCCACGATCGCGGGGCCGCTGCAGCTGCGGGTCCCCACTGCCCGGGCCGGACGCCTAGGCCAGAGGCATCCTGCAGGGGCAGGGGCAGGGGTGGAGCCTGCAACCACGGGGAGCTGGGGGTCCCCTGCCCAGGCCTGACACCTCTGCCAGAGGCCTCAGGCCTGGTCAAGGGGCCGATCCGGTGATTGGTGATCGGAGGGTGATGAGGGTCAACTCCTCTGGCCGAGGCATCAGGCCTGGGCAGGGGGCTGAGCCGGGGATTGGGGGGATATGATGGTCCCCTTGCCCAGGCCTGAAGCCTGGGTCAGAGGCATCAGGCTTGGGCGGGGGGTGGAGCAAGCGATCAGAGGGAGATGGGGGTCCCCTGCCCAGGCATGATTCCTGGGCCAGAGGCCTCAGGCCTGGGCGGGGGCCAGAGCCAGTGATCAGGGGGAGATGGAGGTCCCCTGTCCAAGCCTGACACCTCTGGCGGAGGCGTCAGTCCTGGGCAAGGGGCCGATCAGGCGATCGGAGGGTGATGGGGGTCAACGCCTGAGGGCTCCCAGTATGTGAGAGGGGGCAGGCTGGGCTGAGGGACACTCCCCTACACACACACTCAGTGCACGAATTTCATGCACCGGGCCCCTAGTTGACAAATAAATCTGTATATATTTATGCTGTGCAATGTGATATTTTGAAATACACATGTACTGAAAATTATTACTACAATCAAGTTAATTAACAAATCACCTCACATACTAGGTGTACCGGTTGATAATGCGGATATTTTTCAATAGATGGAGTTACATGTATATATATATATATATATATATGCGATTTGATATGTTTGCTATTTTGTTGTATTGACAACAAGCTTCAAAACTTCATATGTGAAATTTGCTGAAGGTGTTAACATCATAGATATTTTTACACTTAAAAATGTCGAATTTCGTGCCAAAAAAAAGCATTTGCAGGAAGTTATAATTCATTACTTTATTTTGAAGAAAAGTGCTGCTGAAAGTGATTGTATACTTCGGGAAGCTTATGGTGAACATGCTCCATCTCAAGATACTTGTGAACGCTGGTTTAAATGCTTTAAAGGTGATGATTTCGATGTGAAAGGCAAAGAACGTCCAGGTCAACCAAAAAAGTTTAAAAACCAACAATTTCAAGCATTATTGGATGAAGATGCATGTCAAACTCAAATACAACTTGCAGAAAGATTAAACGTTGCTCAGCAAACAATTTCTGATCATTTGCAAGCAATGGGAAAGATTTTAAAAGAAGGAAAATGGGTGCCACATCAACTGAACGACAGACAGATGGAAAACCGAAAAGTCGTCAGTAAACTGTTGCTTCAAAGGCACAAAAGAAAGTCTTTTTTGCATCGAATTGTGACTGGTGATGAAAAGTAGGTTTATTTTGAGAATCCCAAATGCACAAAATCATGGGTTGATCCAGGTCAACCATTACATCGATTGCAAGGCCAAATCACTTCAGAAAGAAGACAATGCTCTGCATTTGGTGGGATCAGGAAGGTGTGGTGGATTATGAGCTGCTAAAACCAGGTGAAACCATTAATACTGATCGCCACTGACAACAAATAATTTGGACCACGCTTTGATTGTGAAACGACCAGAATGTTCCAGAAGATATGGCAAAGTAATTTTGCTTCATAATGGCGCACCATCACACACTTCAAAACCAGTTAAAGACACATTAAAAGATCTTGCCTGGGAAGTATTAACCCACCTGTTGTATTCACCAGACCTTGCTCCTCTGAGCAGCACTTCAAAACATATGAAGGAGTGGCAAATTGGGTCTCTGAATGGTTTGCCTCAAAACAAGAAAAGTTCTATTGGGACGGTATCCACAAATTACCTGAAAGATGGGGCAAATGTGTAGCTAGCGATGGACACTACTTTGAATAAAGCACTTTTGATGTTTCTCTTGAAATTATCATGTTTTCTTTGATTACAAAATTGGCATTATTAACTGGTACACGTAGTAGTCTTTTGCGTGTGCGTGTGTGTGTGCATGCACTCATGTGTGTAATGAGACTGTTTAAAATATTTGCAAATTTCAAGTGTATAATACAGAATTATCAACTGCAATCATCCTGCTCTATACTAGTTTTTCAGAGCTTATTCATTCTATATAACTGAAGTTTTGAATTCCTTGACCAACATCTCCCCATTTTCTCCACCACCTGGCCCCTGGCAACCGCCAGTTTACTCTCTCCACTTCTATGTATTTGAGTTTTTTGATTCCACATATAAGTGAGATCACGCAGTATTTGTCTTTTTGTGCCTGATTTATTTCACTTAGCATAATGTATTCCAGGTTCATCCAAGGTTTTAAGCTAGCTTGCAAGCAGCAAACAAGCCAGTCCTCCTCTCTGTAGGGAGGGAACAATAATTCTCTCTTGGTCCTTACCTACTTAGTTGCCTTTGAGACTAACTAGGAAAACTACTCAGTATCAGCAGCAGAATAAGTCTTACAGAAGGCACCTTCAGCAAAAATGAGCAGGGCCTTGGGCCCAGAGTGGACCACTACTCCAAACGGTGAGTCATCAGTTTAAGTTTTTGCTTAGTCTCTTAAACTGAAATACAAATCAGATTCTTTGTATTGCAAAGCACCCTGGAGAAACACTTTCACATGCATTTAATAAATAAGGAAGCAGGGCAATGAAAATAGTTTGACCTCTGAAGTTTACTCCCTCAAATTGCTTCTGCAAAAGAGTATTTAGTTCTTTCTTGGCAGGTTAACTGTTGTTGGCACAGGTCCCCATGTAGCCAGGTCTTCAGAAAATCAAAAAATTGAGACAGGATTCAATGTGCAAGGATTTTATTAGGGAAAACATTCATGAGAGAAAATGGGACAATCATCTGATCACTGTGAGAACCTGACCCCAAGTAAAGGAGAAAGGCAAGGAAACATAGGTGGACAAGTCCTAAACTACTGCACAGACCGCGGCATGGCTGCCAAGGCCATCAGGCTTCCTTACGCTGCCGGAGCTGGTATTCAGAGGAGCCCTTGTCTCCCAGGAAAGAACTTGCTGCGCTTAGTGATTGGCTAGGACAGCCCCTTGGAGGTTGGCCTCTGATTACGCTCAGAGATGCATTCCAGAGCAAGGTAAGGGGCATGAGGAAAAGCAGTGAAAGACTAGTAATTGAGAAAAAAAAAATAAGTCAATGTGATACAGATTAAGTTTAAACTTGCTGTGAGTGTATTACGATGAATGGGCAAGTTCATGCTTTTTAGAAAATAAGATATTGTTATTGAACTGAGTTCAGTTCCAAACAATACGATTACATATGTGCGCATCCTAATCGTGATTACACCATTTAAATCTGCTTTGTAGGTTTCATTTATCATTTATTTATATTTACTGTTTAAATTTGGCACCTGGAAAGTATGACCGTGTCCTTAATAGCCAGTCTTTTTAAATCTTCCTAATGTGGTGTGTAATGACCAGAATATATTTAATACTAGTAAGGATGTAACTGTTTGAGTAAGTTAGAGGAAAAGTCTGTCATTTTAACCTTCCTTTGCATCTGCCTTGAATATATAACATGAGCTAGGAGTTTTAGGAGAACTACTTGTTATTGACCATTTTCTGCGAGATTTCGTGTGTGTAGTGCTGGTCTGTGTGTGTATCTGAATTGGGCTGTGTGTGGGGGTCATATAAAGTTTGGAAATATTTTGTGAATGCCATAGTGGGACACACTATCTTAATTTTTTAGCCTTCTTTCTGTGAGTGCATTTTTGCACTAAAATCTATTTACTAGTTCTAGAATTGTCCTCTGATAATGGCAATGACTTTGGTAGATGGCAGTGAATGTGGACTCACAGGGATTAATGTGTGGTGTAAGATACAGTGAAACCACAAATAGGGTGAAATTGAAGCGGTTCTTTAAGCTGTTCACAATTTTCGGGATGATACTAAGTGCTTATTAAAACCTTTAAAAAATATGAATGGAACCAGACAAGAGTTTTCTGCAAATGGTAATAACTAATTTTCTATCAGGAAAAGCAGGTGTGTGCAAAATAATTTTAAATTTACCTCAGATCTTCAATTGTAAAAGATTGAGTTACTGGAAAAGTATCAAACAAGGTCAGATAGAATCTTTGATTATATGTTTGTTATATGTGTTGACAATTGCTGATGTTTTAAAATGTTTGGCTGAGAAAAAAAATCATTTAAGAACAGAGGAAAAATTTGCAACATTGTGCTTGAAGCCTCATAATTGAAAAATTTATAAAGCTTTCATATTTTGCTGTAAATCTATCAGATTCAGACCTGGCCAAATAAAGGAAAGACAGGCTGCTGGAGTGAAGATCTGAGTAGATGAAGAGAATGGTGAGTTTGAACTCACATGTCAAAACTCAGGTTATCAGTTCAATATCTGAAATTTAAAAAGTGCACATTGGTGTAGGTTTCCATTTATTGATTACTAGGAAATGCAAGTCCTTCAAATGTAATTCATTTTCCTGCCAAGTATTTCCACACATGTATGATTTATTCTGGAAGTCCTAATAGTCACAATATTAAACTTCGTGGAAATATCCTTTTTCTTTTTTTCCCTACCTAATCTTTCTTTTTGGGTTTTTTGTTGTTGTTGTTATTCTGTTTTCTTGGAGATTTTATCAATTTACCTTTCAATTCTTTTGTTGCATTTTTTTTCAATTATTCTTTTCTAAGATACACTTTCCCTCTGATTTTAGCAGTTAAACTTTCTTATGTTGCATAAAGCTAGAAAAGCCCACTTATGGCTTGGCAGCAGGAACAAGGCTAGTTCTCTGCTCCTAGTTCATGAATCCTTAGTGTGTAGCTGTTATCCTCAAACTTACCATCTCACCGTTTCAACATAATTGATTCTCCTGCTTTATTCCAGGCAGGATAATATAGACAAAGAATAGGAAAAAAGACGTGTGGTGTGTCATAGTGTCTTCTCTTCTTTAAAATGTTTACTTGAAATTCTACTTACATCATTGGCACAAAGTGTTACATTTGTTTATCATTCTTAAGGGAGATGAGATGTTTAGATATTTTTCTGTGTATATTAGAGATAAATAAAATTAATTTTATCTTAATATAGAGGGAAAGGAAATGGATACAAGGTAAAAAAAAATCAATGTTGGAAACTATAGTGAAATTTATTTTGTACCCACAGAAGCTGTAATCATCATCATAAATTCAAAGGAACAGGGCCAGTATACAGATTGCAATAATGCAAAGATAAACTGTAATTAAGTATCTTGACTTAATTATACTTGCTTCCTCTTATTACTAATTCATTCAATGTCAGTCACTCTTCTACTCAACAGGTTAGATAAATATTTTCATTTTCTTTAAATGTCAATTATAGTGGGGGAAAAAACAGAAATTAAACCAATCAATAAATAAATTATGTGTAAGATTAAAAATAGGGCATTGAGGGATTGGGCAAAAAAGAAGAGAGAGGGAGAACTCATGGACAACATGTGGTGATGATGGGGTGGTGGTGAGTGGAGGTAAAAGAGGACATAGAGGGAATAAATGGTGCTGGGGAAAAATAAAAAAATAAAATAATAGTAGTATCAGATGGGACAAATACCTGTGGAAATTGAAAGTCAGGGTAAAAAATTTTGAGTTTATTCTAAATGTAAACTTTTCTAGCCTGTGTTTGGCTTTATTTGTATTCGTCACTCACCTAGTTTTTTTCAGATGCATTTTATATATTCACTTTTACTGCTGTTTAATAATCCTTTGTTTAAGTAAACGATGATTTAATAGTTAATTTATCTGTAGGCACTAGGGTAGTAGCCAGTTTTTTGTTGTTGTTGTTTATTGTTTTTTTTTTTTTATTTTAAAGAACTATGCTGCTAACATTATTCTTTTTTTAAATATATTTTTATTGGTTTCAGAGGGGATGGGAGAGGGAGAGAGAGATAGAAACGTCAATGATGAGAGAGAATCATTGATCGGCTGCCTCCTACATGCCCCCCACTGGGGATCGAGCCTGCAACCCAGGCATGTGCCCTTGACCGAAATCGAACGCAGAACCCTTCACTCTGAGCTCCATCCAGTGAGTTCCATTCACTGTGCATATGCTTTGAAGTTCTACAAGATAATGGTATATAGTTTCCAGAACCGTAGTTCCCTTTGATACTTCAGATAAGAATCAGAGTCCCATTCTATTCAAATCATCACCGGCATTAGGTATTGTCAGTATTCTAAATGTTTGCTGAACATATGTGTGGGTTCACTCACATTGGGGGTTTTAACTTGCTCTCACCTATTACTAATGAGACTAAACATCCTTTTTCATGTATTTGGCATTTGAAAAAAAATTTTGTTTTCTTCCATGAAATATCTCTTTTTCTCCTTTCCATTGTATTAGATTATTGTATGTAGTTTTTGAAATTCTGTTTCTAAAAATTCCAATATTAAATATCTGGGAATAGTATTAGATCTGTTGCTTCTTCTTTATGCACACTGTTACTAAATAAATCTTTTCTTGTGTATTTGCTAATTTTTTTTATTTTGGGGATGCAACCTCTGTCCTAAATCCCTATTTCCTAAATTTATGGATGGTTTTGTTAAGAGAGACTAATTTTTACTTCTGTTGAAACCACGGGGTTACTCCAGACCTTGAAACAATTATTCATCATGGAGGACTCCTAGTTTAATGTGAAGAATACCAGGTCAACCTCTCCCAAGAACTTGGGTGGAGGACTGTATTCTTCTGATTTTAGTGAGTCATTAATCTGTACCCAGTTTAACCCCATTATTTTATTATTGATCTCTGAACTTTGTATTGATTTATTTATCATATATCCCTTGCCATGCTTATTCATGATCTTAATAATATGTGAAAAGTGTTCTTTTTGGTAAAATAGAATATGATTTATATGACAGTCTTTTTGCTCTATCTTCACACAGTCCATAATTATTAAATACTGAGTAATATATCTCAAGGATTAAAAGTATCTTAATAAATGGTCTTTCTATGTCATAACGAAATAATATTGCATCAATTATTTTTAGTTAATTATTCTGTTCAAGAAATAAATCTCATTTTCAGAAATATGGTATGTGGTATTACAGAAGTGTTTATATATTATTCCTTCTTTTAAAATATGACCCCAAAAATTGAACAGAAAAATGAAGGAAGAAAACCAAAAATGAATACTACTTTTGTCATGCTAACTGATATGATATATTCAGTTACTTTTTGTTTACTTGAATTATAGGTAGAAATCTTAAAGGCATACTCTCTTGGTTCCAAATCTGAAATAAACAAAAGAGTGTTACAAAATCCCTGTCTTTGGCCAAAGAACATACATAACCCATGGACATAGGCAATAGTGCAGTGAAGGCCTAGGGGAAGGTGGGTGTGGGGTTGGGAGGGGGGGAGGTCAATGAGGAAAAAAAGGAGATATCTGTAATACTTTCAACAATAAAGATCAATTTAAAAAAAGAAAACCATATCTATGGCATTTACTCAATACCTGCTAAATTTGAGATGAAAGTAAGCAGCATTTTGGAGTTTGCAGGTTATTATGATAGTTTTACTAATATATTGAGTGAGCTTGAATGAGTTAGTCACTGGAACATTACTCTTCATGATATAAAATTTTCATACTAAAATTACTTTAAATGCTCTTTTGAATATTAAGAACAGAAAACTTTTCATGTAGTTAGATAACCTAATTTAACCGTGGTTGTGATTGTTTAGAGATCATGCAATTGGATGATTTTTAATTTTATTAACTGAGCACACACAATTATTTCTTTCCAGTCAGGAATTCTTCTTTTGTTATATTTTATGGGTATTTCATATGTTCTGTTAAGATTTTCAACAACCCCAATACTCTTAGAGACTGAATATTTATTACCCCCCTCAAGGTGATATATTGAACTTCTAATCCCCAATGTGATGGCATTAGGAGGCAGAGTCATCATAATACAATTATGTTTTTAGGAGAGTGACCCCCAAAGCCCTCCCTCCCCCAAGCCCTTTCCTGCCATGTAGGATTGCAGTGAGAAGATGTCTGTCATTGAGGAAGCCAGCTCCCACCAGACAAGAGTCTGAGGGTGCCTGGATCTCAGACGTTCCAGCCCCAGAACTATGAGAAGAAAATTTCTATTGTTTATAAACCACCCAAACTATGATAATTAGTTATAGCAGCTTGAGTGGCTTAAGATACCCAGTCTTGTCAGCCTCTTACAACTATGTTAGAAATTAACTTTACAAAGAGAGTTATGTTGATTAGGAGGACAAAATGAAGAAAAAGCAGATGGAAAGCAGGCTTTAAAACAAAGTTTCGAGCAGTGAAGGTAAAGATGCAAACATGGAATTGTTCTAGGGATCCCTCCAGGGATGGATCTAGCATGAGGACCACAAAAAGACGCCTACGAACTGAGCAGTAGCCACTGCATGAACAGCTACAGGAACAGGATAAACAGGTGCCGAGGGACTCCAGTGGAGGTGGAAATTGCCTTTTCTTGCTGATTCAAAAGAGATTACAATTTAGAAATGGCTTTAAAGATGAATAAATTTTTTTCCTGCTGGAAGGATAAGCATTTCAGCATTTCCCACAGAAGGAAATACAACATCAAGGCATAGGCTTAAGCCTCAAAAGCAAAAAACAAAAAAACAACAACAATAACAACAAAAAAAAGTATATGTATGGAGTGGGAAGGGCAGCAACAAATGAAAAATAAATGGTTAATTTAGGTTAATTAGAAGACATTAAAAAAATTCAAAATTTTTGTAAATACTTAAATTTTAGATTATAATCAATTTGACGGTTACTACTAAACTTTCCCTTCTTGTATTAAAAACAGCAATGGTATATGGTATGTCTATGACCCAACCCACTAAAAGCTGGATCTAGGGCAACGTAGCACTTAACAGGATAGAAATCTGTAGACTGCACTGAGCTAAATAAGTCTGAGAAGTACAGAATCAGGACATGGAAACACTGAACTGGTTGTGATAACATAGAAAGGAGCAGATTGCAGAAAGCCACTGAAGAATAGTACCCGGCATGCATAAGGAGTGTCTTTGATCAACTTCTGCTGTTGCAGTCCCAGGAGACAACCTGATTTCAGCACTTCCCAAGACAACGATGTTCAGCTGTTTTTTTTCTGGAAAGTTGTAAGACCTCTATCCCCATATGCTTTTTATTTGAATAGAAACTTTTTTTCCCCTTCACAACAAAAGAATCCCTGACTAGAAATAACATGATTACCTCTGAGCTTTGGAGGGTAATTCTGGATCCACATGTTTATTTATCAAATTAAGGTTCAAACACTGTACAGAAAGAATATCTTCAACTCTTGAATATTTAAAGTTTGTCGCAATAGCACTCATCCCCTTTTCCTGCTTTCAACTCTTCCAGAGGCTCATCTTCAATGAAATTCAAAGGTTGTTTTTACATGCATGTATTGAAAAACTACTTTTCAAAACTTTTTTGTTTATGCTGGCACTGTTCTTGGTGTTGAATAACAAAAGCAATTTCAAAAAAGTAGGCACTGAAAAAAGTAAGCAGAAATCTCTGCCCTCAGAGAGCTCTCAATAGAGAGAACATGTTTGAAAAGACTCGTTTTAGCTAATGAAATATTTTGCCAAACAAAAGAAAATATTTTCATGCTGTGACATTTAGATATGAGTTTTATTATTCTTCACTAGAATTGGCATAAAATAATTTTGCTGGTCATTAAGACCAGATTTATAGTATATCATTAGGCAAAGACACCAGGATTTTCTCTATTTTACTTACTTCATATGAAGATAAAGGATTAGATAAAATGGTTTCAAAGAAATCCTAAATCTTGTGATGATTTAAGAAAAATGTTGTTATAACTTCACATCATTATGAAAGTAAAATAATGAAATAATTATTTGAAATTTCAATTCAGTCAAATAGCATCAGAAGCTTAAGTCAGTCAGGGAATACAACTTCTAGCCCTTGCATAAAACAGTCAAGCGAACATTTAAAATCAATGTTATATAAAATGTGGTTATAATGAAATTCTGGGTATTTGAAATATTCTTACCCATCATGAGAAGTGAGTAATTGCCAGTGTATTAAATGCTTTTGGAAGCATTACTTCTAAGACTAAGTATTTTAAAATTTGGTTTAGATGTCAGAAAATGTGTAGGGTTTGTGATACTGGAAAGACTTGATGGGTGATGGGGGAGACATTTATTAGTCCCTTTCCAAAACACTAAAAATACTTTTATATTCATTGATATGTTATATTCAATGATATGTTATATTCATTGATTTTCAATGAATCACATGAAAATTCATTTTAGATATCAGTTCATTTTGCTTTAGTATAGTTTAAAACAATTTTTTCAAATACTAAAATTCAGCATAAAAATCAACTGTCACTTTTTGTCATGTAGGTTTAATTTCAGCCTTGAAAATGCCTTCAAGATATTCATGGGCATACTTATTGTAATCATTAATTGAGTTCATTTCTCTTATATACCCTTCAGATTTCTTTAAAACAGTATGTTTTAGTTCATTGGGCTTTTTTGTGAATTCAATCTCAAGTATATGCTATTGACTTTTGGTGACATAATGTTATTCAAAAGCTACATGAACTTCTATTTTGTTTTCTTCTCCAATAATTCTTATATTACTCAGGGATTTTCCTTTAAGTTGGGTATTCAACTCTTGAGTGGCAGGCATCTAGCTCATTTCATTTTCATTCATTCTTGCTTGACATTAATTAGAGGTTTCACACAAGTATTCTTTAATTGGTTTCAATGCCTATTCTTCATTTCTTTGAATGATCTGTTGCTTTCTATAAGCTTTTATTACATTTTGCAATGACATCTATTGATCTTTTACAAAGTGAGAATAAAATACAAGGTTTTCTGCTGAAATGATGTCTTTTCCTGCACTATGAGGTGATTAATTAGAGCTGTTTTTGTTTGTAAGATGAATATTATGCTTTCATGAAAATACTAGAATATTACAAGCATATGCTTATATTAATATTACAAATGGTTCAGTTAAGTGACAAAATACTTTTATGTTTGCTATTTTAACTAGTAATTTTTGAGAAAGTAAGAAATGTACAGGATGTGAAATTAAGCCATCTCTATAATTAGGTGCAAGAATATATTGCCCTCCTTGGCCAGTGCTACACACTGGTTAGAATGTAGGCCTGCAAACCAGGGTTGAGGGTTTGATTGCCAGTTAAGGGCATGTACCTGGGTTACAGGTTCAGCACAGGCCCGGGCATGTGCAGAGACAACAGATCCATGTCTGTCTCTCACACTGATGTTTCTCTCTCTCTCTTTGTCTTTCTCTCTCTCTCTCTCTCTCTCTCTCTCTCTCTCTCACACACACACACACACACACACACACACACACGTGCTTCCTCCCTCCATTCTACTCACTCTAAAAAAAAATCAATGGAAAAAATATCCTTGAGTGAGGATTTACCAAAAAAAAAAAAAAAAAAGTGCTGTGCCCTAAGCTATCAGGCACCGATATTGTGATATGTTAAGCTACAAATTCCCTTCACCAAATCTATTTTATTTCAATTTATGATAATACATTTTATAGATTAATTCAAGTGCTTACCCTATTCTATTTTAACATTATTTCTAAATCAGAACATGATTACTGGTATATTACAAGCAAAGATAACTTTGTTAGCAACACTGATTTATGTTTCTAAAGAAAACATTTCTCTTTGGCTAGACCTTTCTTGCGGTGGGATACTGAGTTAATGTAATCAAGAATGAACTGGTTCTGGGAATGTTGGTGCTGTGGTTAAGTTATCCTTGTATACATAGGATTCAAATTCTAAATGCGTAACCTTGTGTATTTAGTGAGGGCTGCTGTGCCAGAAGATTTCTCCAAATGTGTGTTCTATCCTCAGTTTGGGGTCTCCCTTTTGTATGTGTGTCTCAGAGAACATTTCATTTTATTCTCCTTGTTCTTGGTTGGCTGTAGACTGCAGTTGGGCTGTGGGACATTCTTTGTTGCTCGGGTTCAGCCTCAGACTTGCGCAGGTGCAGTGCCTCTCTATTGTCAGGGGAAAGGAACTCCCAGGAACGCCCCACCTTCCTCGGGTGTATAGGACTAAACCTCAACGCCAGATCCAGGTGTTGAGGTGTAGTTCTTACTCCTGCTCTGTTTTCTTAGCTGCAAGGACTCTCCGCCTGTGGCCTGAGCACAGCATGGTCATGGTTTGTTGCTTCTCCCCCAGGGGATTGAGACTTTTTCCATGGGAGAGAAGGGAAGGATGAGAGTGGTGTTTGTGCTTTCCCTGCAGGACTGTGGCTCCTCTCCCTGCCTGTCCACAAGTGTCCTCAGGACTCCTTCCTGCTTCCACTCTCTCTCTCCTGAGCACACGATGGAGGAAACTTCTCTCTGTGTCTGTGGCTCTCAGGATTTCTCAGCCTCATGGGCCGGCCTCCGTGTTCAGCAACTTAAAATAAACTGATGAACAAATAGAACCAGACGTATGGAGACATGGAACAGACAGAGGGGAGAGAGTGAGAGGGGACTAGATAAAGAAGGGGAAGACATTAACCAATGAACTTATATGCATACCAGCAGCCATGGACACAGACAACAGTGTGGAGAAGGCCAGGGGATCGGGGTCTGGGTCTGGGTGGGGGTGGGTAAAGCAGAGGGTGGGGGATAGAAGACATCTGTAATAGTGTAAAAAAATAGAATAAAAATAGAATAAAAATAAAATAATAAATGATATTTTACCAGTTTGAATTGCATTTGGTGTGTGCCCTATTGTGGTAATGTAAATAATGCCCTCCCACCCAGAAAATATCCACAACCTAATTCCTGAAATCCATGAATATTACTTTATTTGACAAAAAAAGGAAAACTTAGGGAGATGATTAAAAATCTGGGGATGCAGAGGTTATACTCAATGATATAGGCAGACACTAAATGTAATCAAATGTTTCCTTATAAGAGGAAAGTACAGGAAGATTTGCCACAGACAAAAGAGGGAAAGGCAATGTGACCACAGAAACAGAGATTGAAGTGGGATGTGGCCAAAAGCCAAGGCCTTCCAGCAGCTGGAAGAGGAAAGTAAGAATTCACCCTCAGAGCCTCCAGAGGAAGTGCTCTCCTGCCTGCATCTTGATTTTGCCAGTTGAAACTGATTTCAGATGCCTGGCCTCCAAAACTGTGATAGAATGCATTCCTGTTGTTTGAAAGCATCAAGTTTGGGGTAATTTGTTGTAGGACCTATAGGAAAATAATACCCGTGGAAGCAAGTGATGATGCTCTATCTTCATCTGAAGGACCTATTTTGTCCTTCATTTCAGGGCACCTGGGTGACCTGTGACCCTAACTCTTTCATCAGTTTAAAAACATTCTGATTTTGAGGATTATTTATCATTCTTCTTCTTCTTTTTTTCTTGTTGTGAAGATAGAAACAATACTGCAGCTTTTTACTTTCTCAGTTAGGGTTTGCCAAAAGCAATACTATTGTTATTATGGGCTGGAAAGTCCTATCTTTGAGTGTGTGTGTGTGTGTGTGTGTGTGTGTGTGTGTGTGTGTAGGGTGCTGTTCTGTGTATTATATTTAGCAGAATCCCTGGCCTCTGTCCACTGTATCCCAGTAGTACTGACTCAGTTATGACAACCAAAAGTGTCTCTAAACATTTCCAAATGTCCTTTAGAGGCCTAAATTGCCCCCCCCCCCACAGACACACACTTGAGAACCACTGTTCTACACAGAAGCTGGAAGTTGTGTACTGTTTTATGCCTGAATTCTTTCACTCAATGTATTGTTTGTGAGATTCAACCCTCAGAACACAACTAATTTATCAATTTTACTACTGAAGGGCACTTGGATGTTTTGTTATTTTTGTTATTACAGATAGTGCTATGAAATTCTACTGTGTGTCTTTTACTAAACATTGAGCATACAGCTAATGATGGAACTCCCAGGCCAGATGGCACATAATCTCACAACCGCAGTGGACACTACTTATGATTTCCAAAGCAATTATATGCTTACCCTCTCTCCCACCAGTTATTAGAGTTCTGGTTACTCCGTGTCCTCCTCAACATTTGGTTTTTATTTTACCCATAAATGGGTAAAATAGTATTGAGATATAGTTTGCATTTCCCTAGTGAACAATGCATTTGAGTACCTAAGGGGAAGAAGCCAGACTCCAAATGCTACATAATATATGAGTTCATTTATATAACATTCTGGAAAATGAAAAGCAAAGGGACAAAAAATACCAAATCTGTGTTTGCCAGGGGCTGGGAGTAGCGAGTGAATTTAATTACAAAAAAAGCATAAGGGAGTATTTGAGGAGTGATAAAACAGTTATATCGCTTGATTATGATGTTGACTATATGCATCTTTCAAAACTCAGAGCTGTATATTTTATTTCTAATGAAATTTTCTGTATATAAACAAAAATCTTCTCCCCAAATTATACCTAAAACTGCTTTTCAGAACAAAGTCTTCTTTGAACCTCATGATAAAAGTATTATTTTAGATTAAAAATAATGTTAATAGGTTAATAAAGCAGGATTTCAAAATTATAAAATAACTCAATAATAAATTACACATAAGTAGGCTTAATATATAAGATCATTGAGCAACTGAAGTTTCTCTGTGGTTTCAATCTTACTCTCTTGTTCCAAAGAAAAAGAATGTAATGTCATAAAAAACATGTACAGAGTTTGGATCCATCAAAGTTCTGTCTTATAATCTGACACCAAGATCATAATACAATTAGATATGGGAAAATATTAATAAAAATTCTAGAAGTTATTTTTAATTATGTTTTAAAAATATTGCAAATAAGAGATAAACATCATATTCTGTTTATATGTACACTTCCATGGGTCCTCTCTCTCTCTCTGTTTCTACACACACACACACACACACACACACACACACACACACATATATAGATTGTTTTATATATATAAATTGTTATATATATATACTAGAGGCTCGGTGCACAAAAATTTGTGCACTGGCGGGGGGGAGTGTCCCTCAGCCTGACCTGTGCCCTCTCACAGTCTGGGACCCCTCGGGAGATAACTACCGGCTGGCTTAGGCCCGCCCCCCGGGTGGCAGATGGCAGGCCCGGATCCCATGCTGGGTCACAGATGGCAGGCCCGGATGGCGGCTGGGCAGATAGTGCTGCCCCCCGCCCCGCCACCCCAGGTCACACACGGCAGGCCCGGATGGTGGCTGGTGGCAGGGTGGGGCGGCGGATTGCGCTGTCTCGCCCCGCCTGCAGTATGCAAATTTAATGGGCCATCTTTGTTGGGTTAATTTGCATACTCTTCTGATTGGTTGATGAGTATAGCGAAGGTACAGTCCATTAGCATCTTTGTCTTTTATTAGTGTAGATGTATGTATATATGTATATGTGTGTGTGTGTGTGTGTATATATATATATATATATATATATATATATATATATATATATATTTAGTTACAACCAATTACTGAAGAGAAAGTTTAATAATTGAGTAAATGAAATATTGTATTAGTAAATAATACATGCCATATATTTTATGAGCTAAAAAGAAAGACTTGTGGACACAGGCAACAGGATCATGATTGCCAGAGGAAAGGGTGTTGGAAGGAGATAGAAGAGATTAAAGGGGAATAAATGGTGATGGGAGGACACTTGACTTGGGGTAGTCAACATGCAATACAATATACTGATGATATATTGTAGAATTGTATACCTGAAACCCATATAATTTTATTAGCCAATGTCACCCCAGTAGATTCAATAAAAATAAAACTTTAAAAATCTAATAAAAGATTAGACCATTTTCTGGGTCTTTAAAACACAATTACAATGATTTTATTCATTTTTTGTAAAAAATCATATTTTCATTAGACTTTAGTAAGCATTCAGCAAATACTTTTGGGCTGATTGATTACAATACTCCAAACTCAACATATATAAAATAACATTCACTCTATTTCTTCTAAAAGTTTTTTTTCATGCTTGCTTATTTTTGTCAGTGATAGCCTTATTCTACCTAGGTGCCAGCCCAACTTTCTATAATCCTTGACTCATTTTACTTTTACCTTAAACTCTAATCAGCCTTCAAAATCTCTTGAGTTTTTCTCCATGTGTATTTTATACACTCATCTTGTATGTAATTATTCAGACTTTTATCAATTTACAGATGTTAACATTTTACCAATCTATTTCCTATTTATTATTAATTTTCTTAACAGGGATACAAAGAACATGCTTTAGGAGATACATTTTATCCCTAGTTATGGAGGCAAATAAGTTAACTTATTTCTGTTTCTGTGTCCCTGACACTACTCCCTAATCAATTTCAGAAGACTAGATGTACTCATTGTTAAATGCAGTATATATCAGCACTTTTTCTTCACATCACTTCATAAGCTACAGGAAGGCAGGGCAATATACTCTGTTTACATTATGTACTTACCATTAGCACTCTGTGTAGAAAAGAAGATGCTTAATACATACTTATTTTGGATAAGGATGAACAGATAGATGATTTAATACATGGAATATATAACATATAAACCATTTTATTAAAATATTTCTAAAATATTTAATGTGTTTATAATAATCTATGCAATAAATGAGCACCTTCTCCAAGGCTTTCCTCCATTATTTAAAATTTTTCACAAAGTAAATCTTTAAATTTCTTATTTCCAAAATTACAATGTAGGTTTCAGATATTAAAATTTCCTTGTTGAAAGGATAAGCATTTCTTATCATCCAATCTCAAATTGCTTTTATAAAATGTTGCACTAACATGAACATTCACCTTCATTATGGTATGTGGCAAGTAGTAAATGTATAAACCATTATAAAACATTGTCAAGATTTTGTTGAAGTATCTATCTCTTCATCATTTATTTTTAAATATGTTATATATATTTTTAGGTTCAAATGAGCTGGACAAAGTTGAAAAATACTTCAAATAAAAATAGGTAAGAATAGGGGGATATAAAATGGCTTCAGAAGAGGTGGAAGATATGTACACTCACCTCCCAGGTCCAAACTGGAATTACCCATAAACTATAGAACAATCCACCTGAATAATCAATTGAAGACTAGCTGAGCAGAAATCTTATTATGAAGGAATTACAGAAGAAGCAACATAGAGACTGGTAGGAAGAGCAGAGATGGGGAGAGTGCAGCAGTTAAAAATCCAGAGAGATATCTCAGGTGCAACGGTCCCTCCTGAGGAGTGAGGGATCTCAACTCCATCCCTGACTCCCTAACCCAGAGCACCAGAGATGGGAAAAGACGCCCACATAAAATCTGGCTTTGAAAATCAACAGGGATTTTGTCTGCCAGGGAGAGAAGAGAGTCTACTAGAAACCTAGGCACTCTCTTCAAGGGCTAGCACACAAAATTTTGTTCTTGGACACTCTCCTGGGGCTCCCACAGAGGGAACTCAACTTAGAATAAACTGGAGTCATAAAGGGAAGATCTGGATTGCATGGCCGTGAGCAGGGATCTGGAGGGTCAGCCACAAAGGTCCCTGTGCTAAGTCCGCATCCCACACCAACCACAGATGTCAACTTCCCTGGGACAAGCACTCCCATCCTTACAGCACCAGTTTAGGGCTGTGCAATAATCCAATCTACAGAACGTTCTATTGTCCCACCATGCCGGTCTCTGAGACCTGCAAAAAGTCTGCTGCAACTTGGGCACCGTGCGTACTATCTTGGGAACAATTAAGGAGATTCAGGCGAATGCAGGAGTTCTCAGAGACTCAGGGTGTCACTGAGTTGTGTGGCTCTCGAGTGAGGGCCATTTTTACATACCCTGAGCAAAATTGGAACCCATCCCTCAAGAGGAGTCACACAAGCCCTACCTTTCTAACTTCCAATGTCACCACCCTGCTGAGCTGGTATCCTGGAGAAAAGTATGCTATTTGCACCCAACTGGTATGTGCAGTGCACTTTTCAGTGGGAAAACGTTGTTGGGGATTCAGTCAGACACTGAGTTGTGTAACTGGAGCACAGGTCATTTTCCACCTGTTGTGTCCAACCAGCACCTGTCCCCCAACAGGAGACCCACTAGTCCCCCCCTTCTCCTTCTGACACCTGTTGGCCACGCCTTACTGAGATTGCATCCTCCAGAAAAGTGTGCTGGCTGCATCCAACCTGGACATGTGTTGTGTCTTTTCTTAGAAAGTTCTTGTCAGAGACTCAGACAGACACTGAGTTATGTGGCTCTGAAGTGAGGGCCATTTTTTCCCTCCTCGTGTGTCACAAGCACCCATCCTCCAACAGGAGTCCCACTGGCCCCATCCTTTCAACTGATGGTTTTCTAGACCTGCGAGCTCGCACTCCGCCAAGAAGTCTGCTGGCTGCACTCAGCCTGCATTTTCCATGGGCCTTTCTTAGGGAGTTCTGATCAGAGACTCCAGCATAAACTGAGTGGTATGGCTCTGGAGTAGGGACAACATTCCTACTGAGGGCCTGACAGGAGCCACCCCAAACAGGAGATCCATTTCTCACACTTCCCACTTGGTTGACCCTTCATATCAACTTGCACCTTGTGGAGGA
This sequence comes from Myotis daubentonii, assembly GCF_963259705.1. Taxonomy (NCBI): domain Eukaryota; kingdom Metazoa; phylum Chordata; class Mammalia; order Chiroptera; family Vespertilionidae; genus Myotis; species Myotis daubentonii. The sequence goes on from NC_081840.1 coordinate 123,648,225, forward strand.
GACCGCATACTGTGGCCCACTCTACAGACTTTGTTCAGAAGTCTCTTGAGAAACTCCATACAGCCTGAAGGTGGAGCAGCCAGCCAGGGGAGGCAGATGTCAACATTCTTTGGGCCTTTTACTGATTGGCCCAGGGAATCAAAGCTGGAAGAAGGTGACATTAGTACACAGTTTGGCCCCTCCCACACATAGTTAAGCACAGTAGCTACAGGCAAAAACTACAGATCACTTGGTAGCTCCAGACAGGTAGCCCAAGGCTGGTTACAGGCAGTGTCTGACTTGACCTGCCCCCAAATCCCTCCCAAGTGGACCCAGACACAATACACACAGTAGTGGGCTTCAGACCACACCAGAACACAACCTATTTAGCCACCCATGTGGCAAAGTCAAAGGAAGATCCAAGCAGGCAACAGACCCTGCTGGGGACAAATCTACTTCAGGCGCAGCCCTGCATAGTGGCTCATACAGTGAGGTTAGAATTGATCCTCAGTCAGCCAGCCTGAGGGTTAACCCCACTCAGGGAAGGACCAATATCAATCAAGACTCAGCTACAAAAGAAGAGCTCGCATAGCCATTCAAGAGACATTCTGAATCACCTAGCTCAGGTCATAAGGAACATTGTGTCACTGAGCCCCATGAGACATATACTACATAAAACATACTACCAAGATTAGGAGACATAGAGGATCTACCTAATACACAGAGACAAACACAGAAAGGCAGACCAAATGAAGGATAAATCAATATGCTTTAAATAAAAGCATAAGAGAAATCTCCAGAAAAAAGAACTAAATGAAATGGAGGCAAGCCAGCAACCAAATACAGAGTTCAAATGGTTATTAGGATGCTCAAGGAACTAGAGAAAAATGAATGAACTCAGTGATAACTTAAACAAAAAGACAGTAAGCATTAAAAAGGACATAGAAACAATAAAATATAATTAGTAATAAATAAAGAATACAATATCTGAAATGAAGAATACTCTAGAAGAAATCAACAGAAGGTTTAGATGAAATAAAGGATTGAATCAGTGATATGAGAGGAATATAACAGAAAAAAAAACAAGCAAAGCAGCAAAAGAAAAAATAAATAAATGAAGAAAGTCTAAGGAACCTCTGGGACAACCTCAAGTGTAACAACATCTGCATCATAAGGGTGCCAGGAGAAGTAAGAGAGCAAGGGATGGGGAACCTACTTGTAAAAATGATTAAACTCTTTCCCAACTTGGTGAAGGAAAAAACATACCTGTCAATGAAGCACAGAGAGTCCAAATAAAGATGAACCAAAAGAGATCCACACTAAGACACATCGTAATTAAAATGGTGAAGGTTAAAGACAGAGAGAGACTCTTAAGAGCAGCAAGAGAAAGATAGTTAATTACCTACAATGGAGCTCCCATAAGATGGTCAGTTGATTTCTCAACAAAACTTTACAAGCTCAAAAAGATTGGCAGAAATACTCAAAATGAAGAAAAACAAGAGCCTACAATCAAGACTACTCTACTCAGCAAGTCTGCAATTTAAAATTTCAGGTGAAATAAAGAGCTTCCCAGACAAAATCAAACAAGCAAAAACAGTATTACAAGAAATGTTAAAGGTTTTATTTTTTTAAAGAAGAACATAGTTAAAAAAATAAAATGGAAATAAACATGCACAGTGGAACCTTGATTGTCAAACTTAATTCATTCCAGAAGACTGTTGGAGAAGTGATTTTTTTTCCAAAAACCAAATCATTTTTCCCCATTAGAAATAATGGAAATTGAAGTATTCTATTCCAGACCCCCAAATGATTCACTGCTTTAACCTTTTTTTATATATACAGTAGATGTCTAATATACTGTTTAATTTATAAATAAACACATTAAAAACAGGGTATGTACAAACAGGGCATAAAATGTAAATGAAATTTTTTTAAAAAATGAAATGAAATGTACGGTAAAAAAATTAACATTTATGCAAGCACTAAAACTTACCTTTAATGTTGAGAGGTATTGATGACCGAAGATGAAGAGGAGAGATAGAGGAAAGTTATCAGGTAGCTGTTCTTCTTGGTTTCTTTCTCTCCTTTGCCTTCTTGCTGCACTAGAATTTGCTTCAGGTATACTTGACCTCTTTTTCACTAAAAAAGTCTATCTAAAGATGTTTGGTTTTGCCCGTGTTTTAACACTTTCTTGAAGTGAGACACTGCATTGTCATTGAACAAGTTTATTGCACGGTTTGCTACTTCTTTGACAGGGAGATATTTCTTAATAAAACTTTCCATTTCTCCCCATTCCCCATGCATTTCCTTGATTAGTGAAATAGTAATATCTTCCCTTCCCTCCTCTTCTTCTGAAGAGAGCTCCGCAGCTACCACCTGTGGCTGCTCCCTTTGAAGGTCATGGAGTTCCTCCATGGTCAGCTCAGCGTTGTGGTCCTCCACCAACTCCTCCACATCATCATCATCCACCTCCAAGCCATGGACTCACCCTGAGACACAATATCCTTCACTACAGTCACAGGCTCATCCTCAAAGCCGTCAAAGTCTCTTAGAGCAACAGACTCAGGACACAATTTCTTCCAGGCTGATTGCATAGTCCTGGGAGGCACTTCCCCCATGCACTGCATAAGAGGCTCAGGAAAGTGAGGATATTAAAAGGTTCCCTCCGGAACTCACTGAGGGTTAAAGTAGTTTCAGAAGAAACCTCAAAACACCTCTGAAACAGTGCCTTGTGTAGAGTTTCTTAAAATTAGAAATGACCTGTCAGTGCCTGGGCTGGAAGAGAGGAGTGGTGTTGGTGGCCAAAACCTATCAGGGATGCAGCCATCCTCCTCCACCAAAGAAGCCTTCAAACCTGGAAGGTGACCAGGAGCACTGTCCTTCACAGGAAGTGCTCGGTGTGGCTGTTGCTTTTCCTGGAGGTGTTTCTTCACACTTGGAACAAACATTCCATGAATCTACTGAATAAAAAATTGTGTGGTTACTCAAGCTTTGCCATTAGCCTCCTCATCTTATTGAATTTGTTCTGCATGACATTATTGTTTTTGAAAACTTGCAGGTTTTCAGAATGGTAGATGAGTAGAGGGTTCAATTTAAAGTCCCCACTGGCATTCCCACACAACAATGACGTCAGCCTGTCCTCCATTGGCTTGCGTCCATTTTATTCCAGAAGAGGCCCGTCTCATCACAATTGAACACTTCTTGGGAACAAATCCTTCGGCCTCTACATATTCTTGAAATTCTGTCACAAAATTTTCACAGCTGCTTTGTTAGAACTGGCAGCCTCCCCATGCCTCACTACACTTCTTTTCTTAAATTTATTTAACCACCCTCTGCTAGCCTTAAACTAACCACTTTCAGCACTCATTCAAGGGATGTCTTTCAGCAGCATCTTCGCTTTTTCCATATCATTGCCTCTAAGTGCTGTCACCAGCTACAAGCTTTTCATTTACCCAAATCAACAATAATTTTTCTACTTCAGTTGTCTGTGGTTGTTGTTTTGTGAGGACTTTCACACTCAGCAACATCAGCATTCTCGATGGCCTCTTTATGTTTTAAAATTGTGTTAATCGTCAATTTTGCAATGCCATACTCGGTAGCCAAATAAGACACTGAAACACCACTATCATATTTTGCAATTATTTTTTAACCTCTATCATTGTTCTCACAAATTTCCTTTTCAGTTTGCTGCTATCACTAATCTTCTTAGTACCCATGGTGTCTTATTGTTCATATTTAATAATAATATAAGCAGCAAAAAAAAACACATGAAAATGTTCACAGCACAATTTTCTGAGATGTTAACAATTAGTGGTAAACTGACTCATACTCCCATAGTCTCTCCTTTGTTACCTAAGAGATGCATGACTGATCATACAGGTATCAGCTTAATACCTGAATTGGCCATAGCATAATACCTGGTTTGAGAATTGAATTTTTGTTTGACAACTGAAACATTTTTTTCCCTATGAATAACTTGGTCAACAAATTATTTGAGTACGGAGAAGTTTGATAACTGAAGTTTTACTGTTCCTATCAATAATCATTTTAAATGTAAATGGCTTAAATACTCTAATCCAGCAGTTCTCAACTTGTGGGTAGTGACCCCTTCTGGGGGTCAAACAACCCTTTCACAGGGGTTGCCTAAGACCATCGGAAAACACATATATAATTAGATATTGTTTTTGTGATTAATCACTATGCTTTAATTATGTTCAATTTGTAACAATGAAAATACATCCTGCATATCAGATATTTACATGATGATTCGTAACAGTAGCAAAATTACAGTTATGAAGTAGCAACGAAAATAATTTTATGGTTGGGCGTCACCACAATATGAGGGACTGTATTAAAGGGTCGCAGCATTAGAAAGGTTGA